>NC_092464.1:37541215-37879965 GCF_047495875.1 Pithys albifrons albifrons
TCACCTACTACAGCTGCTTATTTTACCAGATATTCACAAGAGGTCTAAGTAGACAAATGGTGCTTTGAAACTACTAGCTGCAGATGTGGTCAAGGAGTTTTTTGGCCCCTTTTTGCCCCTTGTAAGTTGTTCTATAAGTTGTTACCTGTTTTATAGAGTTTGATGTTTTCTGTTAAATAAACCTAAAAGAACAAAACATTGTCAGTGAAACATATTTTTTTTTCTATTATAAAATTCAAAGTCTGTGTTTTTACTTTAATGGAGCATCAAAGTATTATGAAAGAGTCTGGGATATTTTTTGGTCTTATATTGCCTTAAGGAATTAAAACAGGAAACTTAGAGTGCCAAACACTTATAAGAACCTAAATAACTTCATTAACACTTAAGCTACTTGAATAAACCATAGTTAGGGTGGAAAAGAGTATGCTGAAATCTTCGTATCTGCCTCCTCATTGAAAAGGGCAATTACAAACAAATGCGTTTTCATTTAATTTAACAAGCGGCTGTTCAAGTAAGCAAAACTTATCACATGAAGAAATATATTGACACTGAACCAAAAAAAGCAATTGGAATTATTCAAGGCCTTACTCAAAGATTTATTGCTGATATACTCAAAGAGAAGAGGTACTTAGAAAGACAACAATATTGTGTCCTATTCCTACTCAAATCACTCAATACAAGTAAAAGATTGTGTAATGCTATCAGAAACCTTATTTTGCATAAAGAGCTCCATATTAACCTGCACAGGTGAACTGTGTTTTAAAAAACTCAAACACCATTTATCTGCCTTGTAAAAGAACATCACTAAGCAAATACGAATTGCTTGCTCCCACTTGAGTTTCATATGCAATTTTTTTGCACAAAATTTGTGACAGGCTGGTGAAAGCCCTGCAAAGACTACATTTGGTTTTGCTTGTAAAACTTATTTCTCAGTAACAGATAATGCTGCATGAAAGAAATAGAAAAATTAATATACTCTAGAGACCATCCCAGTCTTTCTCTAATATTTTGTGATTTCTACCACCTGTATTCTCTTGGATGATCAGTGGACTTGGTAGTGTTAGTTTTCCAGTTGGACCTGATGATCTTAAAGGTCTTTTCCAACCTAAATGATTCCATGCCTACTTCTGTCCTGAGTATGCTGAACAAAGCCCAAGACTTTTCAGAAATAACTTTGAAACTATATACCTGCTAACCTTCATTCTTACAGAACATTCACAATCCTCAAAATGAGCATGGGTACCAGTCCACATCACTGACAAGAAGACACAGCTGGCAGAGCATGGCTGTCACTTACTTCCTGCAATGTACTGCAAGCTCTTCAAGGAAGCTCCCTCTTCCAATAGTTCTCTGTAAAGTTTCTAAAGCAATATGTGTGCTATAGAAGTAAACAAAAATATTTTTGGAGCAGACAACCTTTCTTATACTTGCGTAAAGCATTTAAATTTGTCTTTAGAAGTGTCTAAGACAAAGCAGATAATAGGGAAAAAAGGCAAAATACTACTTGAAATCCCTTTAGTACTGCAGTGCATTATTTGTTTCTCTTTTCTTTCCCCAAGAGTGAAGATATAAACAAGTTTTTAAGCTAACATACTCTGGTACTTCAAATTATATACCATGGTGCATGAATCAGAATGATAATTTGGTGGCTTAAATGTTGATCAAAGTAATATTCTACTGATTTCTGGACTTGTCATGAGACAAGCTAAGACCTTATTAGTTTCACTTAATTTCCTCAATAGTACTAGATTGAAGTTCTTTAATTTGTTAGCAGCTTCACAACACAAAAGCAATTTTATAACTTCCACAAGATTTTTCTTTTACTGCACCAATTTTTACATAAAGGGAGGAAAATGAAGAGGAGGAGCGTTTTCAGTTCCTTGAAGAATTATTGATCTATGGTTGACCTGACTGTTCTAAAAACTCCAAATAGTACTGATCATTATATTCAAGGTATATAATTCTTAGATATGAACATGATGCAGTATGTTACATGTATACTTTTTCAGTACTTTTACAGGAGTGTTTTAATTACTGCTTCAACAGTTCTTGTAGAGTTTGTAGGACCATTTCCACCTTTGAAACATCAGGTAGATTTTCTTTTTTGAGCATGAATTTTAAAACCCTGGCCTTTATTTTTAGGACTGTTTCAACAATATTTCTCTCTTACTACAGAAAGGTGAGTAGCTCAGCAACTTTGACTCCAAGCTCTAGTTCAGAAGATCCAAGAATGAGCTCCTCAGATTATCACCCATGATTCAATGTGACCTTACACAAGTCACTAAGGGAATGAAGGTCTAGGAAGAGTTAAGAGATGGATATCTGCAAATCTGACTCCAGGCTGCAAGGACAGAATAAATACCTCGAGGAATGTTAATAATTCAGTTAGTATTTTAGTGACCTTTGAAATATCCAACACTTACCTAATGAAAAAAAGCACACCTCACAATCCTGATTAAGCAGGGCATTAATCAACAGCACTGCTTCCCATTTGTACAGCCTCAGGAGTAATGCCTTTTGCTCTCTTTTTATTCAGTAAACTTTGGTCAGTTTTATCAAATCAAATTTTCTAAGAGGCATAAGTACATGTAAGTGCTAGGGAAAAATAATGTAGTCACTGTGTTCTCTTCACACCATGTTCATGCAGGAAATGTTTTTGAAACATAAGAGTCAGCTCCTAGACATTGAACTGGGTACAAAGAGACAGTCCAGCGGTTTAGGAACCATTGAACATAAGTAACAACTGTAGAACCTGAAGGGAGGATACAGAGAGTATTCCTTGATGGGCAAGGTGCAGCAGCCTTGGCCCTAGAGCAGATTGATTTGTAAGAAACAATGCCTGCCTGTCTTTTCTGTGCACCTATGTGCAATGAAAAGGCAATAAGCACTTTCATTCTATTCTCTTCTGCCTCATGGGATATAAAGAAAGAACTGTCAAATCACAAGTTTTACTGCAACAGTATGACATCACTTATCCTCTGAAGCATCACAAAACAAAAACATAGTAATAGCCAAAAAAAACCCTCAACAAAACAAAATCACAAAAAAGGATTTTTAATCTCTTTTTTCTGAGTGAAAAAAACTAAAACCAAAATGTATAGCTACAGCAGTTCATTTTAGGAAGCTTCTTACATAAACAGGTACAACATTTCAGACAGAGTCTGAAACTGAGAGCCAATTGCATTCTTTCCTCCCTGCCTCCTTTAGGGGAAGGACACACACAAAATAACTCCCCTGTAGGTTTTTAATTTGGAGGAGTCAATATTAATGCTATTTTTTTCCCTTTAGACTTAAAGATGGAAAAATATTCCATATATGTTGATTTAAAACATAAGGCAGTTAGTGGCATTAGACAAATAATTTATCCTTGGTGAAAAATATCTCATGCTACAGGAGAAAAATAAAATAATTAAGGAACACTTCAGCCGGATTTCTGCAGTCTCATCTACAGAATGCTCTGCGTTCACCTTATTCATGTGCTTACTGATTTCTCATCATTACTAGCTAAAAAAAGTCTGAGCACCTTCTGTTCATTATATATTTATTCATAACAGGTTCACTGTTTTCCTGATATGAATGTTTTCAGCAGTTTACAGAAAGCCAATGTGGCCATTCAGTTCAAGAATTATAGTTCATTTTCTTAAGCTGAATAATCAGTGCTCAAATTTCCTAAACATATGGGGAGCAGACGTCGAGCTCATAGGTACTAAATAATGAGTTGTCATGCATCCTCCATCTCCAAGGATAGCACTGAAATTCATAAACAGCCATTGCTCTGTTTAGTTGAATCCTCATCCAGGATACCACTGAGGACAGCAGTACTGTCTGGTTTTGCACCAATCAAGCAACAATCAGTATTTGCACCACATTTATCTTGCTTTTGGTTTTAGCCAGATTTAAAGATGAGCTTTGCTTTCATCTTTTTGACAGCTTCCTTAAATCCTTTAGATTAAGATAATTTACAACCTGTTTATAATGAGCATCACTTCAGGCAGAACCAAATTCTTGACCGGGACAGTACTGAAGTGCAGAGGACTTGTAACCCAGGTCACCTGAGGAAGTTCTCTGATAGATTACTACCAACACTGGTTTTGCATATCAGAAAGGACAAGGTCAAAAGGATTCTAATTTGTTTTTTTGGCTCTATTTTCCACTGACCAGTCTTTCCTAAAGAGGAAATCCAGTGCAGGGGATGTTGAAACTACACCACATTACCTGTACAGCACTTCACTGGCAAGTTACTCCTACTGGCTAATACCACCTGGAAAGGTAGCTTGCTTCATTTTGAGCTGAAAGCAGATATCTTTCAGGTACACACAGTAGAAATACCTATATGAGTAATTAAAGCATAGTGGAAACCCACATTAGCTTTGTGATCTATGTATAGTAACTGTTTTGGATAAAGACCCTTATTCTTTGCATGGTTCTGAACATCATATAGTAATTCCCATCCATGAAAATATAAAGCAGAGAGAAGACCCTATACAATACAGATGGCAGCAGTTTGCAGCATCACTGAGGGTGTGAAGTTGCAAAGAACAGGCAGCTGAGAGTTTCAGAAACATTGACAGTAAACAAACCCATCTTCTGAGGAGAATTAACAGAAATAAGTGTTGGTAAATTCTGTTTTGATGTTTGATAAAGCCACTTCTTGTGTTCCAGTGGGAAATGAGAAATAAAGAAGCACACATACTTGAACCTGAGGGACTTTATCCCACTTGTATATCCCAGTTCAAGGGTTATTTGCCCAGTTGTGGGTCCCTTCCAATTCAGAGTATTCTGTGATTCCATGTGGGAATTTGAAAAAAAAAATTGGCATATTTCATAGAAACATCTCTAACTAATCCTAGGAAACCAGCTGTACAATATACAGCATATTACAGTAACCCTTTCAAGTATTTCTTTAGAGGCCATAAGAACTAGAAAGGCTTTTATTTAAAGAATAAAAAAACAAAGGAAAATACTCATTTATCTCTAGGACTGCGGCTTAGAACAAAAGCAAACAACCACATGGATACTATAAGAATTAACAACAATGAAAAGACCACCACATACCTCTTTTCATTCCATCTCAGCATGAAAGCATGCAGTATTAGCTGGGATTCCACTACAAAAAGGAAAAATTATCAGACCAAGGGAAAGCAGAAGCCTATTTTTGCCATATCACAGAGATCAGGGGTTCTCCACCTTTTTTCTCACAAACAAGACCAGGAGATATACCTGAATAAAATCCCAATATAACTGAGGAGAAAGGAGGGGTGTGGAGAGAGTAAACCTTTTTTCTTGTTTTCACCTTCTCATCTGAGTTTTAATACAAGCAGCTGTGACACTTCCCAGGTAAAAGCCATTACCATATTCCCTTCCAGGCTGAGGGCAGACTATTCAAACTCTAAAACACTATCCCAGTGCAATTAAAGCACACATACCTGGCAGAAAGAATAAAACAGATTGCAGGGGAATATGGGAGTTTAGCGAAGAGTCAGTAAGACTGGCATAAAACAGCAGAAGTAGGGGATAATTTGTATTAATTAGGCTGGCAGTTTTACAGAAAGACTAAGACATGTTTTAAAAGTGACAAACAACTGCCAAAATATGCTAAATAAGCAGTTTTGCTTTCCTTTTAGAGTTCTCATGCAGCAAAACTGGTCCAACACTGCTCATTCTTGGTCTCCATTTCCCTGAAGCAGTATGAAGAAAAGATACAGCTAAAATATTGTGTGCCCCTTTCACCATTGCCTGCACTATGGCACTCATATTTTGTGTATGAAAGGAAGGACTGAATCAGTTTCTCTGCTGCTGTATCAATGATGTCCTCTTTCCCACTTTACTAATACATTTTGTATACATGTAATCTCTTGCTGTATTCCATTATAAAATCATAAGTGACATAAATAGGATGGTCAGGCATTGGAATAGGTTGTCCACAGAGGTGGTGGAATCACCATCCCTGGAGGTGTTTAAGAGACGTCTGGATCTGGCACTGGGTGATGTGGTTTAGGAGTTACAAGGGTAGTGGTGGGTTGATGGTTGGACTGGATGATCTTAAAGGTCTCTTACAACCTTGATGATTCTCTTATTCTATTCTATTCTTTGAACACAACACTTTCATGGGGAAAAAAGACAGTGTTCTAGTAAATTGTCCTTTGAGTCTAGATAAATTTTATGAATTTATGAATGTAATGATATGCTTATCTGATATAATAAAAAACAAAAATCAGAGATAAATTATAAAATATTATTCTGGAAATTACTTATTTCTCTAAATTGTTAATTTGTGTTCTAAATTTACCCATTTATTAGATTTGAGAAACTAGAATATGAACCCAGTATACCTTCATATATTTAACGTACTAAAAATTCTCAATTTACTTAAAAGATTTTTTTTCACTTCTTGGACATGCATCAATCCTAGACATGTAGACTAATAAACCTATTTTGCTGTCATCTTTAAAACAATGGGGTAAGTACAGAAAATACAGCTTTGTTAGTTCAGTTGGTTAAAACTTGGCTGTAATAATGCCAAGGTCATGGGCTCAATCCCCTGTATGGGCCATTGACTTAAGAGCTGGACCCGATGATCCTTGCAGGTCCCTTCCAACTCAGAATAGTCTGCGATTCTGTTTCTCATTTAAAATTAAAAAATATATATAATAACATCTGTCTTTTCTTTAAGAACACAAAAATTAGATTTACACAGACTTACTGACAATTTCACCTTATCTGGCAATATAGTGAATGAGTAATTCAAGTACAAAAATATGTTGTATTTGAATTAAAGCATGTAATTCTGAAGAATGGTGACAGTAAATACAGAGAGTACCATAAAAACAGAGGTGGCTAGACATAGCATTAAGTATTGTACTTAGTCCATAAATTTATTTAACCACATGTTTCTAAAAGGAAATTAGAAAAAGTTGATTGAAAAATAACAAGTAAAGAAGCATCACAGCAAATATGTAAAACAAAATGAGTATTAAAAAAATCACAATAAAAACATTTTCTCAGGAACAACATTTACATCTCTTATACCGAAAATATTTTACATTATCAATGCTTAACAAACAACAACAACAACAAATAACAAAAGGAAAAAACCCCACAACTTTAACAAGTAATTTAGAAATTAGAAAAAATATAAAAGTGTCAAAAAGTAACTTTGAACTTAAATGATAAAGTTATTTGAGAGTAAAAGTGTGACAGGGTATTGTGACAAGGTAACAACCTAATCATAAATGCTGCAGAAAAGCCAAGATGTCATTGACAGTAAGACATTAACCATTCTAACCATTCTGTATACATTCTAATTGATGTTACATAAGAAATGTCAATTATAATTCTTACTCCACTGCTTCTGTTGATGCTGATTGCTGTGTCTTGGTAGTTAAAACTTAAAGGAAGTGACATGCACAGATCTCAACACCAGATGTTGTTTAAAGGCATTTCAGTGGAGGTGAAACAAGCAAAAAAATCCAGCATCTTTGACTGGGTTCCTGAGGTTTTCTTTATGTAATTTTCTTTTGGAGAAATTAACCACAAATCATTTTAAAAAATAATAATTTTATACCTAGTTTTCTTGGACACAGATATCTGGCTTATTTACTTTCTATTGTCTGTCAAATCACACAAAGAATATACATGGAAGTATCAGACAAAGCAGACACATTCTTCACAAAGTAACATCAATGAGGGTCTCATATGTCCTAGAGTTTAACTGCCCTCAAGATAGAGGATCTTCGGTCACTCCAGCAGTTTCTACACAAGCATAACTTAGTTACTTCAACTACTTAGTTACTTCATTATTTCATTAATCAGTTTAAGCACAAAATTTCAACATATTTTATTCGATTTCATCATTGTGTTTTGTCCAAAAGCCACAGTAAAGAGTGGGCGAAAGGCTTTAGAATACTTTCAGAAGATGACATAAAGGACTCTGATGCAAGATAGACTCAGGAAAAGAAGAAAATCTTTAGTAAGACAGTAAATTTGTGGTTTCAGGAGAGAAGGCAAAGTGAAAGTACAAGAGCAGTTTGAGAGGGAAGGCTTGTAAAGAGAAGCCTTCATCATGAGACCATAGTAAGAGCTTTGGGATAGATGTCAGGAATTAAGAGTTTACAGAAAAAGGGGAGAACTAAAATTCAGCACCAATCTGGAGTTCTCAGATTGCAGTTAGAGATGAAAGCCTTGACAGGGAATACTCAACAGCAAAAATTAGTGAAAGGCATCATTTTGCTAGTTCCAAGAAAATAATTTCCACTTAACCGAATCACTTATTCTTAGGAAAGGATCTGAAATAATTTCCAACAATCCTAAGAAAACAGTGGGCAGGTAAATACCACCTAAGTAAATAACTTCAGTTCCACATTAAAGCCCACACATTGAAGAAAGGGTGAAACATGGTTTGAGTGACTTGCACAAAGTCTGACCATGAACCGCTTGTCCACAGACTAATACACAGTGTCAGCCTGTCAGCAACTTCTGTGTCACTATCATCACTCTCTGCAGCAATGCCAGCGGCAAGAGCTTCTGCTAACATGGGGACTTCTTTGCAAGGGCTGCAATGTTTTGCTGTTGGATGGCACTGAGGAGGATATGCTTTTACAAGCAAACCATGATTTCTATTCAACCCTAAAGGTAGACTCAAACTGAGTCAAAATACTCTTACAGTTGTATTTGCTCTTACAGCTGAAATTTTGGAATTTTTACCAAACTTTAAGAAAAATGTTAAGAACATTAAAATATCTGGCATCCTGACATCAGGACTAGGACTTGATTTTCCCCTATATTAATCAGAAAAAGTCACACACAAGAGGAGAATTGAGGTGTTGGCTCAATTTCTCTGTCATTAGACAAAAGTGTCATAACCAATTTTGTCCTTGCTTCCCATTCACTTTTAAAAGCAGAAGTTAAATTCAGGATGCCAGTAATAGAGTATGAAACAAGGGAAGTTTATGGATAAAGTAATATAAAGACATACTGCTTACTTGTAATGTCTCCTGCCTGTGAGTGGCCACATTTCTCACTACTCTATAAGGAACTTTAATGGTCTTTACTTTTAGAAAATGCTGATAGCCTATCATTTGAAATACCAGACCTCTTAAAAGTAATTCAAATGGTCTTGGAAAAAAAAGAATTGAAAGCAGTTTAAATCTTCAATACTTTTTTTTTTAAATAAAAGTCCTGTTAAACTCAGGTGGGTTTCCTTCCCTCATCTGTATGACCTTTCTGAAAGATGTCTTTTGGCTTACAATCTGAGTCTTTATTTGAAAAAGAAGTGTGAGATGAGGATTTAAGAGAAAAAAATTGTATACTCTCAGGTTTTGCTTAACACAGGAACAATATCATTGACTTTCAGGTCAATTTGCTTTGGTTTCATTTTGCTTTCCACACAGAAAGACTGATAGGTTTTAATATAGTTCAATCTCAAGAGCTGGAAATGTGACATTCCCAGCTCTGCTCCCCTGCTATACAACTGTTCCTGGGCCAGGTATTTAGAGTGAATCTATTACTGAGTGAATTGTAGTATATTTCACCATGAAGTAAGTTTAGCATTGAGAGGATACGAGAACCAAATAGAAAATGCCTTACCAACATTTGAGCAACAGAGTATGTCACTATTGAAAACACCATACTTAAGCATTACACTGCCAAATGTCTAATTCGAAACATGTTTGTTAGCAGTGATAGCAGATATAAAATAAGAATAGCCATTTCAAACTTTTTATAGTAATTTTTGCATCCTTTTAGACCAAGAGTATTTTACATTAGTGATGCTTAACAAATAACGACAAAAAAATGAACAAACAAACAAACAAAAACAGAAAAACTCCAAAGCAAAAGCCCAAATCATACAACCTTTTGGTCTTTTGATTGATTAACCTGTATATTAACACTGAAGACAAACATATTTCTCTAACACATGAACTCACAATTAATCTTTTCATGTACTTATTAGGTTTTTGCAAATTGTTCCTGCAATAATACCATAAAATATGCAGTGTCTTTTGTGGAAACTTCTCAGAATTTTTCCTTTTTCCCATTTTAGTTGCCATTTACCATGACTGTTACATATGTCAAATCAAAAACTTAACATTAAAGGGATATTAACTTTTTATATAACTCATATATTTTATAGATATTAAAGTATATATTTACATTTTAATATAATTTACATTATTGTTTGCTTCAGTGATAAAATGTGGTGTTTCTTGAAGATCTTTCAGCTATGAACAAAGTCTGCTGTTGATAGCAGCTATGCTAACCTTAACAGATAAAAATATTCTGAGCATTTGTGTGTTGGTTTAATATTTATTGAACTTGACTGAAAATCTTCTACCTCCTTAAATCTGTATGTTGAAATTCAGTCATACAAATACTACAAAAATACATGATTAATGACACAGATGTATAACAGGGGAGAAAGTATAAGGTATTTATTTACACATCACAATAGCCCAGAAAGATAGAATTGTATTTCTCCCAGAGAAGGTTATACGGACCAGAGGGAACACGCAGTATCAGACATCCGCAAATTAACATCTCTCCCTTAGAATTCAACGCAGACGAAGAGGCATCATTTACTCTGGGCTTCGGCAGAAGTGAAAAGCATCATGTGACGTTTCTGGCTTTAGAACGCGCAGTGCTAAGCAGTTCCACCCGTCGGATAACAGGCACAGCTCCCCGCAGGAGCGGCTCCCCCCGGCCGCGGCTCTGGAAATCCTGGAGCGGCCCCTGCCGTCGGCTCCTCGCCGCCCGCGCTGCCAGTGCACCATCGAATTGTTCGCTCACCCACAAGAATTCCTTTCCGATCTTTTGACTGCCACCTAGTAAAAAACAAATACCTTTACATCGCATAAATCATTTAGAGCAGATGCTTAGCCAAAACCGTGATACAAAACAAGGTGTCTGTTTAAAACAACAACAACAAAACCCCAATGTAGTAAATCAAACTCACAAATACATTAATTTTAAGGAAAAGTACTCTCTTTCACATGGTAATATTATGTACATAGACATCAAAGGCACAAATGAAGTCTACGGATTGAGGAAGATAAATTAAGTGCTTAGTCTGGAAACATCACAGAAAAGTAGAGTGGTTTGGGTTGGAAGGGATATTGAAGATCATGCAGTTCCAAACACCCTGGAATGAGCATAGACAATGGGCAGGAACACATTCCACTAGACAAGGTTGGTCAAAACCCCATCCAACCTGGCCTTGAACATTTCCAGGAATGGCACATCCACTACTTCTCTGGGCAACCTGTCCCAGTGCCTCACCACTCTCATAGTAAAGAATTTCTTACCAGTATCTTATCTAAACCTGCCCTTAACCTTTCATTCCATGCCTTTGTAAGAAGTCCCTCTCCAGCATTCTTGCAGGCCCTCTTTAGGTACTAGAAGGCTGCTCTAAGGTCTCCCTGGAGCCTTCTCTTCTCCAGGCTGAACAGCCCCACACATTGACTTCATGTGCTTAACTTAAAGAGGTTCTAAATCTTCCCTTAGTTTTTGAACAGTGAGAAAAATATTTGAGAATCTGAACCACTACATAAGTGTGTACCTTTCCTTCTGTTTATTGTGAAGGACACTCAAGAAAAGCTGGTGCTTTAATAAATTGCCTATGGTTAAGACACAGTGATTTTGTGCTTGGTATCACAAATTACCCCATTTAACAAATATATATCTCAATCATCATATTTAAAATTAAATATATTCTTAAATGCTGGATAAAGCCATTTGTATGGCTCACAATTCCAGAATATCATTACTAATTTGGACTCCTGAAATTAATGTTGTGAATAACATCTAGAAGTTCAAACAAATGTGTTCACTGTCATAAATGCAAAGTGGTTGCACCTCTCAATTCTGACACAAAAATAGATTTAAAGCAATACAACATATCCTCCCATTTGTATGAAACACTACAAAATATTTAGGCAGGTGTATTTTCTACATCACCCCATCAGTAGTCACTCAAGTGATAATTATTGATATTCCTACAGTTTCCAAGGAAATTAAAGAGAATAATAAAATAGTGTATTTCTACTGCATGATTAATAACTTAGGAAAAAAACCAGTGATTTCTTATTGTATTTCTGTAGTCATTCAAAATAAAGAATCAGCAGGATAAATTGTTCTAGTTTAGAGTGCCTGATACATATAAGAAACATAACAGGAAAAAAGTAAGGATGGAATAAGGAGAAAGTCACCATTTCATTGCCTTTACTTGTCTTTTTTAACTAGTTAGGAGACTAACAAAAAGATGCCCCCTCTATGGAAAATTCTTATGTGGTTTAATAAGAGGAGTAAAGAAAAACACATTCTGAAGACATTGCTTTGCCCCTACTCATTTTGCTTCTTCCCTCTTTTCCTTCGCCTTTCTCTACAAAATAATAGTTAACAAGGAATGTTTCCTCCCACACTTCTTGGGATAATAGAACACTGTCTGAATATCTCCTGTGCCTTCTGTGTTAGAACAGAGCACTTTCTATTTCAAAAGAACCATGCAGAACATCAGGACTTTCTTTTCAGTTTAACAGTTTCTGGGTAGCTAAAGTTATTGCTACATTTTTTCACTATTATATATTATATGTGCAATAACCCATCCATAGCCTCCAGATACTTCTAAATTCTGTTGTTTCACTACAGGAATATAATTGAACTTACAGGCCTAAGAAGGTTAGCTAGACATGAAACAAATAGGATATATGGAATAACCATCCTGTAGAAGGTTATATTTCACATGCTGTACAGTCAGGCACCCACAATCCAATACACAACTTTCCTCTCAATGTTTCAAAACATCTTTTAATAGTTGTAGTGGTTTTAGCTAGGCCTGAAATTAGCAGGCTCAGAGAATCTTTGTGGATTGGGAGACAGCTATCACCTGACTGGGTAACCAAGGAAGTATTTCATACCAGATGACGCAAACTTAAGATATGGGGCAGCAGTGGGAGGTGTTAGTTCAGTTCCGTTATGGCTGGAGTGCAGAGAAGACTGTTGCAGTTGTTCTCTTCTGTTAGGCCCTGCCCCTGCTGCCGCTGCTTGCATTTTGTTTGCATTCAGGGAAGTAGAAACATTTTTGTTGTTACTCTTTCTGTTTCTTGCTAGGAGTCTTTTAGAGTGCTTATGAATCTAGAGTAATGGGTTTTGTATTAACTGGGGAGTGGGAAGTTATTTCTTGTTATACATAACATGTGTAAGTGTGTGTTATATTGTAGTTTTCTCTTAATCTTCTCTTTTCTGTATAAATACATGTAGTTAGTTTCAGCATAAACCTGGTTTGGTTTTTTTTTCCCCCCTCTCTCCCTCTCCTTTTTTTTCCTTGGCTGGTTGGGGTGGGAGAAACCCTTTTGAATCTGTCCTGGACAGTTGGCGTTTGGCCAGCTCAACCCAAGACAATAGTGCAGAATAACTACCACTCTATAGACAACTAGACTTTTTTTCACAAACCCTTTGCTATATTTCAAGAAAGGGTCAATGTCCTCTCATGCATTTTGTTTTAGAGAATTGCAGCTTTCTTCCATGTAGACTCTATCAGAAATGGATGGAGTTGACTGAAAAATCTCTTCAGCCCTTTGTTCTTTTTATCAGAGACAAACAAACTCCTTTTGATACAAGTTTTTCTTCCCTTCCAAATGAAAAATTGTGTCTTTTCCTACATTACTCATTTCTAATTTCCCCATTTTCTCTTTTTTTTTCTTATTATGTTTGTTCTACTTTCTTCCGTGGGATAAAGGAAAAGGAGACACTGTTTTCCTAGCTTCTTTTTCTAGTCTGTTTTTGTTTTGCACTTCATCATCATCATGGCTAGCTGCAAGGGCTCTACCCAGGTGGGTGTGTCCTTCGAGCCTGTGCAGTGCATTTTTTTGGTGAGGCACAGCGTGCACAGAACTGGACCCACGCTTTAACTCCTAAGGTTCATCTGCCACAGCTGAGCGAGCTTGGACAGTGACAGTGAAGTCCTCAGGACTAGAACCTACAGTCCCCAGTATTCCCAGGAGGTCTCCCATCCAAGTACTAACCGGGGCTGACGACCCTGCTTAGCTTCTGAGATCTGATAGGATTGGGCATCAGGGTGGCACTTAACTGCCTTGAGAAGGAAATAATTCACAGAAACCATGTAACAGCATACACAAAACATCAGTTTCTTTTCCTTTTATTCCAGAGTCTTTTCCCCCAGCAATTCTGCCACTTGTTGACTAGAGTGAGAATTTGACATGACATTTGACATCTCTCAAACCCCAGGATCAAAATATCTTCAATTCATGCAAAGCTCTTTGCAGGATATCACTCTGCTTCCCTAATTCTCCAGTGAAGAAGTAGTGGAAAGGGAAACAATCATCATTTGTCTGAGCCATGCCTAGTTTTATGAATAAATGTTTGTTATGCTGATTTTTTTTTCAATAATCTCTCAGTTCTTTTTGTTGTCAAATAATAAGACCAATAATCATGACACTGGAACATTGTTAGCACATCTCTGACCACCTGCAAACACTATTAGGCTGTATGTTCCCACTATGTCAGTCTCACTGGCCCTAAGTAAATTGTCTGAACAGAAAAACTGGCAAACAATAAATAGTGGGAAATGAAGCATAAAATGAGTCAGTAATAAAGTACTAGCACTTTCTGTGACAACATACTTGGGCTGCTATTATTGTTTCCAGCAATATACAACAGCAAAAGAACAACAACAAAACCAACCCAAACAAATGCAATTTTTAAGAAACAACAGGTATTACTCAAGTGATAAATACTTGTCATGATATCTAAGTTGCTGGTTGCAATCTTATCCCCATGTTACTGGCATTAGGTTTCACGCCAAAGCAACTTGACAGGTGAACTGTGTACTCTCTTAATCAAGGATGTATTAAGCATTGATGATGGTTTAACAAGGGTATGCTGGTGGTTTAACAAGGGTTAACCAGTTTACTTAACCACCTGTGTGATTAAATTAGAACAGAGAACCAGGTCCTATGACAGACAATTATGTACCTGCATGTACACAGAGAGAGTTGCCTCCTATCTTCAGTAGATGGCTGCATAGACACTAATGCATTTAACATTTGTCCAAAACTTTTTTTTTACCCGGCTGTAGAATAAGGAAAAAAGCAGATTTGGAAAAAAAAAAAAAGAACAAAAAATGAAAATCAAAACCAACTGTACAACCCTATGCCTCATGTTACTATTTTAACCATAATTTAAGCCCGGTTGAAACAAAGTAATTGATCATTAGCTCGTCTTTTTTACTCGGAAGTCCTTTGTACTGCTTTCCATTCTAAAGACAACATAAATTAGGACTTCCAAATAGATTCTTATTGAGAGATCTGAAGTCTGGAATCCACTCACATTTGGCTTTCAGCAGGACTCTGCTTTGAGCAAATCATTTTATGAGTGATGTTTTATTACTCATGATAAGAAGACCAATAAATACAGAGATACCATTAGTCTGCATTTCAAATAACAAAAGTGACACTGGCAGATAGCATTAGTTTTGGCCCTAGGTCAAGAGACCTGGCATTTAAGAAAGCTAACAGACTGAATTTGATCTTTATTTTCAGAGGGTTAGCATGACCTTGTGCACTAATCTAGGCCTATTACAGATATAAGTGGTAGTAGGGCCCTTTGTTGAATTTATGCAAAGGAAGGATTATATCTCAGTATAATAAATATCTTTCACTAGCAGTTAGTTTAACAATTTACCTTGCTACATCTACTATAGTGGCATCAAAACAGAGTATTTATTAAAGGAATTCCAGTTTAATCTTAGGCTTTGTCTTCCATACAACACCTCCAAAGCATTTTATGAAAGAAAACATGCAGACTGTCCAGGTGTATAAACTGAGTCAAACTGAACCCAATTCTATTCTCTCAGGAACATGCAAACTGGAATCAAATCCACTTGACTCAGTGTATTTACAAGAGCAAGACAGGTCATGGGGGACTATATTTGCATTAAGCATACAACAGTGGTTACATGGTTTCTGCATTCACCAGTGCCTTTCTGACTCAGGGTAATTGTATAGCTTTGAACACTTTTGAAACTACCCCTGACTCTATGTTTGAAATACAGCATTTATTCCTAATACTGCTATTAAGGGAAATAAACTGACAGGGCAGAGAAAGCTCCAGTCTGCCACTTTTAAATCCATGTTCACTATATCTCAGAAAATGTGCTGCAGAATCAGAAAACCCTCAGAGAAAAGTAACATGCCAAAAGAACACATTGAAATAATTCCTACACAGGCAATAGATAAGCAAGCAGCCTTTGGTTGGGATTTAGGAGGGATGTGATAAAGGTCTATAATTGTCTGTATCAAAATAGACTGATTGTCTTACATCATGTTAAGCCCTCAAAGAGAAGGCTGAAAAGAAGTAAGTGAGCTAGTTTTTCTGTTCAATGTATCACTAAAGCTATGGGACCCCTTGCCATAAGAAGTGGCAGAGGCTAGAGTATCACAAATTTTCAAGAGCACACGGGGAAAGTTCACAAAGAGAAACTTGCTTAAGATCACTGAACGTAAGAAAAACATATGCTTTTCAGAAAGTTCCTTCCTTCTTTTAAACCACTTGAAGTTCAAGTGTTTGAAGTACTGGGAGATTACTCGAAAGAAACATTGAGACATTTGCCCTGATGGGCTACTTCTCCATAAACATGTTTTTGACCACTGTCAGATGGCACACCGGGCTACAAAGAACCCTTGGCCTGCCCTGTACAGATACTCTTTACATTCTTATATTAATTTCTCACAAGCAAAAAGGCATAAGTTTTTTATGCATTCAGCCTTGTCACTCCCTGGGGGAACACACTTCTATTAAAGCAGTCATAAGATTGTCTGTGTCTGTCTTTATAATATGTTGAAAACTATTTGGGGAAAAAAATCACCACATGATTATTTGGTACTGTTTGAAAATGGTTCTGCTCTTATTTCAGTCCTTTGTTCCACCCCATGTTCAAAGAAATACATGATAGTTTCTAGAAGTTGCAGAAAATGTCAAGGCTTGTAGAAAAGCTATTTCTAGAAGTATGTATACTTAAACTACTCTGTCTGATTTTTATTTGATTGTGTGATAGAACCTTATCTACTGAATATACAGCACAGAGAAGATTATTATTTTTTTAAGATGCAAACCATATGATCCCTATTACTAGAGGAAGAGATACTTCACAAAAGCCACATGAATAAAACCTGTCAGTGGTACTCAGGTCCTCTTCTTTCTTTTTTTTTTTTTTTTCAGATTAGGTCTTGATTTTGCCATTTTTAGTTACATCTAGGCACTGGAGTGAGTTTTGAAAATATGCAAAATACACCAAATATTTACTCCTCAGATATTATAGAACTTAAGACTTCATCTCCTAAGGTATAATCTTGGAACACAGATGCACACACCTGTATCCCCAGAAATATAAAGTTCCACACTTGGAAGCAGGAATGCGGACCCAGGACTCCAGGCCTCAGAGAGGCTGCACACATCTGGCAGGAATCAGTAAGCGCCTGTGTCAGCAAATCAGAGCACAGTAATGACTGTTTCAATTACTTATCCGCTTGCATAACAATCCTGGAGAAAGACATCAAAATCTTTCCTACAGGTTTGCATAATCTATGCTGTCACCCTCAAAATTAATATCATATTAAGAAGTAGTAGAGAAGTATAGATCTTATCAGAACACTCAGCCATTCAGCATTTGGTGCTTCTCTGGTATGCCTAAACCTGTACCCATCTAGTAGAAAAGCCCTCTAGCCATTCAGCAGGCTGAAGGCACGCAGGCAGATGGTGCTGCTTGTCAGACTGTCAAATGCAAGTAACTAGTGTCCAAAGAAATATATCCTAATGGCAAATATCAACTAATTAGGTGGTATAAGTCATTCCAAAAACAACCTACCTATTCATATCTGTTGGCAAAGCAAAGAATCAAATGACTTTTCTGGACATTTTTCCACAGTAATTCCTTTTCTGCTTAAACATCCATTTGAATTACTCTTCTTAGCAGAAAAGGTTATCAGCATTTTATTTGGCACCTTCATAATTATATCCACTCGTTTAAAAGCCAAACCAACCAACCAAACAAAAATGTCATTGACTTCTAGGAATCAGTTCCAGTACCAGGTATATAGGAAAAAAAACCAAACAAACAACATATCAAAACAAAACAAAACAAAACCAACAACAGCAAACCAAATGAAAACCCCACAGCTAAATCCTTTTAGCAATAATATCAATGCAAGCTTTACATTTATACATACACTTCTACAGAAGACAGTGGGCTGGATCTTCCAGGATCTCAAACACAAGTCATTGCACAGATGAATTTTTTCATTAGGCAACAGTAATAACAGTAACAGAATGATAGAGTCCAAAATCAGCTTTACTTAGCACAGTCACTGCCAAATAGGTCACACTAGCTGTACACTGATATTCACATTCTAATATATGCCAATAAATGCTAACATTCATATTCTAAATATTAAGAGCCAGAAATACAAAATCAACAAGAAGTAATTTTGCACATTCTAATCTTCAACCTTATCTTTTACAGGTTTTTTCAGGTATTGAAAATCAGTTTCCTCATCATGATTTTTGGGGAGATGCTAACACCGGCCTCTACCTCTATAGATAGAAAGATCTCCTTGCTCTGTCCCTGGAAACCAATACATCTGCTCTAAAATGAACTTTGTTCATTTGACAGAACTAATTAAAAATGCATCATTATTAAACACATTATTCTTTGGAATAATCATTGTAGTGAAACAGAGATTAGGGAGAAATAATGCAGAAATATCTGAATGTGCTGTGACTTTTATCCAGTGCTATTTTTATAAAACTCAATTGGAATAATTTTACCTAAAGTGTCCAGAAATTACTGACCTTTAACAAAATTTTTACCTTTGTTACAATTTGATGTGTATTAGTTTTGTCCACAATGTCTCGGTCAACATATTTACAATTGCTGTAGTTTTTTAAATATAACTGTGAACAGAATAAATTCTCTTAAATAATAAATTCATACATTTGCTCTTAGAACACATGGCTTTTGAGTCATAGTGAAGATTATTTTCCCAACTCTTCTTGCAAAAATTTGTCTTAGATACAGCCCACGGGTTAGTGCAAGGTAATATGTTGCCCTGGTTGAATCACCTAGAATCACACTGCAATACAGTACAAAGGAAACCTTTAATTTTCTATCAGTTGGAATATATTGAGGGAACCATAAAAATCACAGAACACAACTTGCAGCTCTAAAGCCTCAAAAAACGTCACTGAATTCACACATTGGGAAGTCAAACAGAAATGAAATATGAAAAACTGCACCAAGGCTCTGTGTACACAAAGCATTTAAACAAAAGTTAACAAAAGGATTGGAAAACTCCAGAGTTGTGTCTGTGTCACAGTGATTAAATCTTGTAGGGGCTTCCTATGAATATTGTGATGAAAACCAAGCACCTACAAGCAGAATTTACAGCTCTGCTCACTAATTAATCATCTAAAGCTTCAGAGGGATAATGAAATACTTCCAGTTAGTTAATTTCAAACCAAAACTTGAAAGAAAATCTTTAGTTAGAAATATATTGGCAAAAAACCCCTAAACCTTGATTCATCAGTCTTTTTTATTCAAGACTTATTTAGAAGACTGCCCAAGAGCAACATTAATTCCATTAATTTAACTGACAAAGGAAAATATTCTACTGAAAGTAGAGGAATGTAAGTGGGTATCTACAGTAGATTCAAAATACAGGGTACACAGTATTTCAAGCTGAACAAACATAACAGATCTCATATATATATACATATTTACACATATGCACACACAAATCCAGTAATTTTTTGATTTATCTTTTTCCCTGAATTGAGTTTAAATCTTTCATCTAAAATTTTCTATTGAAGGAGAAAAATATGGGTTTTTTTTTAAATAATTCTATCCAAAGCTTTTGTAAGTGTGCTGCAACAAAGGCAAAGGATTCTTTCCTCCCATGTTATATGAGCAGAAGAGACACTTTAGAGAATTTCATTGGAGGTAGCAAAATCCTAGCATAATAAATTCACCTGAAATTAGCCCTACATTTATCTTTCTGTCATGATTCCACTTGGGACAATCACAGTCTGCTCCCTGTGTGCTTCCAAGTGCACACGGAGAGTTCCAGAAGGATGGAGGGGTAAGGCCACAACAGTGCAGAACAACATTCAATCACAGCAGGAAAGAAGCTGCTTTCATCAAGCAGCATTTCCACCACCTGCTCCATGAAGATACAAGAAAGCAAATTCTTTCTATTTGATGTAAGACAGCTACTATTAATGCTACAATAATAATGTACAAGAGGGTCCAGTTTGCAGATTTCACATAACAAGCTAGTAAATGACAAGCTCCTAGAGCAATGGCAAAAGAGGAATCATAACAATCATGTGAGGAAAAGGTAACAATGAAATTTTAAGCTGGTATTACACATGCATTTCTAGTATTTAAGATATCAGAACTTTAATTTTAGAACTCATTAATTTGTCTGGCAACATTCTCCGACTCTTACTAGGGTATTTAAAGTGATATCCTTCCTGAAATTCTGTATGCTTAAGATGACATTAGGAAGGAACTTTCTTTTAAATTAATTTGAAAGCCTAGAAGTAATATTTCTCATTGTTAATAATGAACAATTTCCATTTGTTTTATACCAAGTTCACCATTGTAGGTGAAGAGTTAACAGATTTTAGTATTACTTGTTTTATATTGATTATTCTTTTTGGACTTCATATATATTCATTGAGATTTCCATAATGATCCTCGAGTGTTTTTCATTTATGACTCTTCCTCTTCCCAAGAAACTGCATTGGTCACAGATGAACAGTTAAGGCTCTGAAAACCCTCACAAACTTTTCTGGTTACCCAGCCTGTTTTTTTAAGTAATGAGCACATACACCTCTAGATATCTATTCTTTTTTCTTGTTGTGAAAGCTGAAAACTAGTAACTAAGTTATAAGCTTGTATAAAAAATATGAGCCCTCTGACACACAACTGGGCACTTCTTAGCCCATTGGTTTTTATGAAGTCTCTTGCATGACAACACTTTAGATCCCACACCCATGGGTATGTAGTTTCCTTACTATTTTACTGTAAAGCACTTTCTCACATGAATTTTTAAACATGTCAAATATTTTGCCACGACCAGATCTCTGTTGACAAGAACTATGGAACATTAGAAGTAAGGCAAAATGCCATTCTATTACAATAATCTTTAAAAGGTCTTGAATAGCTGAAACATTTATATTTAGTACTTCAAAAATGTCCTTCCTTTATAGGAGAAAAAAATAAATTAAAAATGTAAATTGTAATATAAGATAAATATTTCCATTCAATTTACAAACATGCTGTATCCTCTTTTATTCCTATGGATATCAGTTCCTACTAATGGTGATAATGTACATGTATGTGGTGAACTCATCATTCAAAAGACTATATCCAGTGAATTCCAGTTCAATAAAAACACATTATTGAAAATATTTATTGTATTCAGCATCAGAATTATGACTGATGTCAATTGAAATAAATGCAATGCCCAGAGACTAGAATCAGAAATGGGTTTTCATGTTTGATTCATGCTATCTTGAGCAGTATATTCCACATATTTTCTTTGCAATCACAAAGCTCTTTTATCTCATGTTTCGTACACACTTTCTTCCATATTTCTTCAAACCTTTCACCTGAAATGTCCATGCCAATGTTGTGGAGAATTTGTGCAATCTACAAAAATAATACAAAATAATATCATTCATGTAATTCTGGTCAGCATTTTGTTAAACTATATAGAGTCTGACTTTTACATATATCAGTAATCTTTATTTGAAAAAGAATATTTTCCCACCCTTAAATTAAAACTACAGACCACATCCTGTATCCTTAACCAAAGAAGTTACAATTTAAGTAAATTCAAATCTTATTGTGATGAAAACTGTACAAAACTGTCTGTAATTAATAAAGTAATGTTGGTACACTACTTCAACATTGGAAAAATCAAACACAGAAGACTCAGGAAAAAGGAAATGTTTTTTTTAAAAGCCCTAAGTCAAGTTCTGTTTATCCAATGTATTTTTCTGTTTTGTTGTTACCAACATAAATCATACTATATATTGGCTGAATTTCACGGTAAGAATGCTATACACAAGATCATCACGTGGTACAGATATCATCTTTAGGCCTTGCTATAATTTTACACTGAAGTAATTTAACAAAAGGTCTTTATTCCATATTTTCTCACTTGAATGCTTCCTGCTGCATGCCTCATTACACTCACCTGTTGACTCATTAGAGGAAGGTAACTTTAGAAGAATATGTGACTTGTGCTTCTGTTAGTATTAGCAAATATTTGGCTTCTGTTTCATATGTGTGTGTGTGCATGTGTATTATATTTATGCTATAGTGTGTTATATTTATGCGAGCTTTGATAAAGATCTTTAGTGCAGTCAAATCAACCTTGTTGGTCATCTTTCTCTAAAACTATCTTTTGTATAAATATAGGCTTGATCCCCAGTACAGCAAAACTTCAGCTTTATCTCAGCCAGTAAATCTATGAGTTTATGCCAGCTGAAATTGCAGGAGGAAAACAGGGACTGAATTTTGTTTCTTTAAGCATAAGCGTTGTTTCAGTTAAAACAGTAGTATTTAAATCAGTAGCCCATGAGTAAATCAGTAGTAGTTAAATCAGTAGCCCATGAGTAAAAAAATCAAATATCATAATTAAAACATGGCTAACTTTGCCATTAAACCATGTTGCTTGACACCTTGCTCAGAAACTGAATATTCTGGATCTCAATAAAATTAGTATCTACCGTCTTGATGAAAAATTTAGAATATGAAGAGTACATATTTTTCAGATAGTTAAAAGGATGTAAAGAAAGATGGTAATCCTGCAACAATGAATTTTACAACCTGTTTATCTGATAACTTGACTTTCTACTTCCACATGGCTAGCGGAACAATTATCTTGGAAGAACATGCTGAAGAAATTCACTATACCTCTGCCTTTGGTCTCTTTTTTAAGAGCTCTCTCTCATGCACTCCCTTTTGACTGAAGACAGAAGGGAACAATGATGCAAAACCACTGCCCTGGTCACCATAATTAGTTGTGTCACTGAGGCGGCGAATTCGAGGAGCAGGAATATCTGAACGAATAGTTGGAATACCACACATTGGATAACCTGTGGAAATCAAACAGCAGGCAGCATGGCAAAGCCTGTAGGTAAAGACAGTGCCAGGGAGGATAAAACATTTTGTTTGAAATAAAGAGAAATGTGATGCTTCTTCTCACATAGGTTCAATAATAAGTAATATATTTCCTTTCTTGTATCTTTTTTTGCATTTTTAGAAATCTTTGCTTCAGCTACATCATGAAGTATGAAAAAAACGGAATCTTGCAGGAATATTCAATTACCTATCCAGTATTTTCAGCTGAAAGTATTTTAGGTGTTTCCAAGAAGATACGATTCTCCTAAAATTACTAGCATAATTTCTTAAAGACATCTAGATTAACTTTCATGTTTTGAATGGATTAACCATTTCAACTTCCAAGCCACAACCTTAAACAAACTTAGTTTAGATAAATTAATTCACTGTTGTAGATTAGTAGAATCTATAGCAATACTTTTTAACTTTGCTCCTGATTTTGTCTTAAATAATGCCGAGAAGTGAGAAGCACAGTCCACTGTACTTACAGGACATTGGGAGACCACCTACTACAGCATTGTACTGAGATGATGTTGTTTGATAACTTGCAAATACACGGTCTGTTTCTTTTGTAAGCATTTTTGTTGTCTTTTCTGGGCTTTCTGGTTCTTTTAACATGAGATCTTCCTGCTTTGGCAGTGGCTTATCTTTTCTCTCTGTGTCTTCAGGAACAAGACAGGCACCTAATTTTTTCCCTATAAACAAAAGTTATGGTATGGCCAGGATACACTATCAACACATATAGACTAAGAGGTAAAAAACAGTGCTTGAAGAACTGTAAAGTAGGTCACATAATTCATCTGCATTTCTCATAATAATTCTAAGAAATGTTTTACTCTCTCCTGACCTATAGTATTAAGGAAACTTCCTAGTGACAATCTCAACATGCAACAAAGAACTCTAGGATTCTGAAATGCATCTGTTCCTGAGGCTCTGCTAGTGGTAAGCAAGGTAAGTGCACTCTCTAAATCCTAGCCTTCTAGAGAAGCACTTATTTTCAACACAATTACCCTTCAACAGCTAGTCTAAGAACAAGATCATCCTCACAAATTCTCAGTATTAAGGCATCTACCTTTTGTAATTATTTTTTCTTCAAACTCTTTAACAGCCATTTTGTCTTTCCAGTTCAGAAAGTTTGCAAACTCCAGGTAATTAATCAGACCATCTTTATCCAAATCACAACAGTCAAATAAGGAATCCAGGAGCTCATCATCTAAATTCAGATTAAGCTGAAAACATGACTTTCGCAGGTTGTCCTTGTCTATCACTCCATCACCATTCTATTAGAAATAAAATAAAACAGTTATTACATTCTATGATTCTATAACAGCCATGATAAAATGACCCTGCTAAAAGGAACATATACGCATGTTTATACAGATACCTATACACAAATAGCACGAGACACACCATTTCAAGGAGCATAACATTGCTGAGTACAAAAATAAACTCTGAGTAATTTAGAAATTAGAAAACTGAATATAAAAATGTCAAAAAGTAATTTTCAACTTAAATAACAAAGTGATTTGAGAGTAAAAGTATGACAGGGTATTGTGACAAGGTAACAATCTAATGACAAACACTGCAGAAAAGCCAAGATGTTTTTGAAAGTAAGATATCAATCATTCCAACCATTCTGTATACATTACAATTAATGTAACATATGAAATGTCAATTAGAATTTTTTAACAGAGAGAAAAAAAAAGGTCTGAAATTCTGATGCCTGGCAGCTCAGTCAAAAAGTACAGCTTGGAAGAAAATATGAACATAATCCCTTCACAACCGTTTTCCCTTTAAGAAGAAATGCCAAATTTTGATGTGCAAAAATTGCTAAGATTACTCCTGCTCACATGTCCCTTGCTTGCTCTAACATGGGTCTTTCAAATACTATTGTGAAATGCTTCAAATACTATTTTGTTTAATTCAATATCATCTCACAGCAGATTAAATGCAACATAATTATGAATTTAACTTGTTTTTATATGCTTCACCTATAGTTACTTTGCCATGCTTATGTTTCTTTACATCGGTATCCCCATAGCAGAGGAGCACTAATGTCATGCATTCCTTGACATTTCTAGTTTTTCAGAGTGCTAACCTTGTCATAATGTCTGAATGCTTCTAGTAACACATCAAATTTCTCAAACTTATCTTTCTTCAAACTTTGCCGAACTGCAGTCAAGACAGCTTTTTCTCTGTCCTTGCCACGGAGGAACTCACATGGAACACGGGTATGAAGAAGATCATAAACTATGAAAAATGAACAGTTCCTCAATTAGTTGTGCATACACAGAAAAGACATTTAAAAATATGTTTGCATTCTTAAGGAAAAGAATTTAAGTTTCAAGAGGCTGATTTTCAGCACAGCTAAACATCTGACACAGCCATTTCATTACAAAATCAATGATCTGCATAATGACTTCTCTAACCATATAGTTAATATCAAATATTTTGAAACATCACAATGTAGATTCATAAATCTACCCACTGCTTCCAAAATTTTCTGACAGCAGTAGGAGTTACTTAATGTCCAGATAATTGAGAAAAAAATACCAACATAAATTATTAATCTACCGCTTTCAGTCCTCCAGATATTTACAAGACACAATGTAACATTTCAGATAATTATAGTTCTGTGGTTTCTAGAAATACAATGTACTGTTTTTATGTTACTGTTCCAATTTTCTGTGTATCCTAAATTCAATAATATTTTTAATCTCTTTGGCATACTGAGCTACAATCTTTATCCAAATCCCCAAGACCCTGAGGTCACTCCCTAGAGTGCAAGTTAACGCAAAGTTTTTTAGTAACAAACATGAGTAGTTCACCTAATCCACTTCTAAAAGCAGTGTATGTGTATTATTTTCTACTTGTTAATAATGAATTATTTGGTTCAGTTCCTTCTGCTCTTATAGGACAATCACACCTACACATTTAAAATATCTAAATTTATTACACTAGATAGTAATACATGTATAAAACCTTATGTGCTCTTTGAACAAGATTTGTCTGGTCTTGAATAATTTAATAATTCTGAGCCACTTACATTTTTTTGCTTCCTAACTACTGACTGTATTCCCTATTTATTAAGCATAATGTTAAAACAACATCAATCCCAACACTATTTGAGTTGACTAGCTTTCAGAATTTTGTCATAATGATTAACTCTTTTGTCATTTATTTTAACTCTGCTTTCTGTCTCCCTGCAACCATCGGAAACTTATTATTCTTATTTATTGCTTGTTATTTTCTTTTTTTAGAGAAGTGCTGGGAAAATTGTTGAGAGGGAAGACACATCATTGATTTCAATAGTCATTTTAATTTGTCACAGTTTTCTGCCATTTACCATTTTGTTACATTCAGACAGCGAGGCTTTAAAAAGGAAAACAAAAACCACCAACATAATAATTCAAACACACTAAAGTTTCTTTATTTCTGACATTTATTTTTTTTCTCCACTAGCAGCTTCAATTCTCAAATTTTCCCTCAAAAAATTTACTTTTAATAAATTTTTGTACCTTAGCTCTAAGGCAGATAGGAAAACTATATACTACAAAACCAACAGCAATTACTTCAGCATAGTTTCATCACCAAGATAAGATTTTATTCTGTCCTTGAACTTACTATGTTCATCTGAAGAGTTTACAAGTCCAAACGTATGGTCTGGGGGAACATTCATAGTTTCTGCCATACTGTCAATAAGGACATTTCTTTGTTAATTGTCAAACAGTTTATTAATAGCCAAAATGACAGCTCTGCTACTATCATAAAAAAAAAGTGCTAATTGTTATATAATTAGGGATGATACACATAAATGCATGTGATACACCTGGAATTTGTTTATCAGTACTTTGCTTCAAAGTTACCATTCCAGAAAAGCATCCCTTTACAAAGCTGATTAGAACATTAGCTGTTTGGATATTTATGCTTATTAAAAGGAAAAAAAAATAAATTCTATGATACTTTTTTCCCTAAGACTGACAGAAATCTGCAAGAAAAGTCCCTATAGTATAGACAAATAATAGGAATGTTTAGGACAAGATCACCAACTGAAATGTCTCTGCATAAATTACTTTTGCCTAAAGAGGAAAAATTGAATCACCTCTCTGCTTTCCACGTACAATTTTGTGTCTATCAAAACCAGCAACCAAGTCAATATACATCTGTAAAACTTGCTTCACTACAATTTACCAGAAACTGAAGATGCTGTTGGTGACATTAAAAAACTGCTTGTTATATTTTTTAATTTGAAAAAGTTGCAATGTTCATTTTATGTTTAATAATTAAATAATTAAAACTGATACATTAATCAAAAATCTCCATCAAAATTGAAAAGATAATCAGTGCTTTGTTCTAGAACACAAAACAAATGAACACCAAACCCCACACAGAGATGGAAGCACTGTAATCTAAAAACCATTGTGTCTATTTTTCTTTTATCATTTTCATATCACACATAGCATGTAAAATCCACTAAATAAGATTAGGTTAGCTTGTATCTGTCCTGTAACATTACTGCTGCATTTGAGCTTGCTATGCAACTCACCCCTTACTGATTACACTGCCTCATATTGCTCATGCTCCAGGTCTGTCTCAGCTGGGACACAGTGAAGCAGAGAGGAGAAACAGACTCATATTTCTGTTACATGTAATTATGAGCACAGTTCTGCAGATCAACTTAAGCCTTGGATCTTGAGTTTAAAATTAAATTTTGCTACCCAACGCTGTTGTTTGTGAGCCTACAGACACAGTTTTGCAGAAATCTAGAGCATACAGCCTTCTGTACACTCAGGAGCCTTAGAGTTGTAGCACACCTGCATCCTGACCACACTATACCTTAAGATTTCTATGGCACTTCATAAACACTGTTCTGTAAAATTACAAAGCTGTTCCAGAGCACCTGAGGTTTATGAAGCATTCTAATGATTCAAATGAGATTGCCACCTGCTGCTAGATAATAACACAATTTAGTTCCACATCCTTTTCCAAGGAAGTAATGAAGTGAGATTATAGGTGATATAACAAAGATGACCAAATATAGTGTCAGAGTAAGCAAAATCATCAAATCTCAGAACATTAGGTGAGACATTTCAGTTCTTTCAAACCTTTCTAACTCCAAAAGACCTGGGGAGCAGGGGGCCGGGGCAGGTAGGGGACATCTTACAGTGTGCTTGTAATTTGCTTAGTATAAATTTGGTAGATTCAGATATAATTTGGTAGATTCAGATATAGACACTTAAACAGTAAGACTTAACTTCACCACACAGTCACAGCACAGACTTCATTAGTAACTTGTGTACTTAGCCTAATTAAGGCAAGTAGAAGGTCCCTTTCTCTAACTGAGGGCTGCACTGGAAGCATTGAGCACAGTTATAATTTTTCCCAAGACAAAAAAATACATTGGAGAAGTGGCAAACGTAAATGAATTCTGTTCTTGGAAAGTATCTTGGATTACTTACGGATCCAGGACTTTTCCGAGCTGAGGTTGAAATTTTTCCTTGAAATCATCACTTTGTTTTGATACAAGGTTAGCTGCTCTCTTCCTACAAATTATGAAAATAACTCCTACACATATTTGTTTAAAAATATTCTAGAATTTTTTCAATAATATTTTCTATTATTATACGTTAAAAGAAAGTGGCAACTCCTCCGCAAGACAAACTTAGTAATTGAAAAAATCTTCCTATTTAAAATCAAAGAACTTTATGTAATGCATAAGATATGCCAAGTGCTGTTATACTATGGTAAAAGTGATTTGGATAAACAGTTCTGAAAAATCACACCTTGCATTTTCTGTTGAGTTCAATACCGCTAAGTATGGGATGGTGAGATGGTGAGATGTACAATTCAAATATGAAGACTCACTCTTCTTGAGAATTCAAACCACTAATTTACTAGTTAGTTCATTGCAACTTACGACTCCAAATCAAAGACCCATTTTAAGGTCTTGGCTGTAATTCGCCCATCTTCAAAGTGAGGAGTTTCCATTCCATATACAAAAGACTTGTTGAAGTGCATATTATACTTCCTATTGACTGCTTCTCCTGCAGAAAAAGCAAGCATTTCAACCTGTATAAAACACCTCAGGAAGAAAAATGTACCAAGTAGCTTTATCCTTAAGATAAAACAATGAAGAAACAAAAGCAAATAACTAACAACCCTGTTCAATTAAAGATAATTTATGTTTATTGAGTAGTTAGGAATAAACTCATTGTCAAAAGTGAAGATAAAAGGCAAAATATAAAGCAAAAAGTGCTTCAGCGGTAAATAGTTGGATGTTCTTTTATGTCTTATTAAAGCAGAATGAATGAAACCAGGTAGCCTAAGTGGTGAGGGTCACTTTATAATGTCTGTATCTGAGCAGAGACGTGTACTGTTTGATTTACTATTTGTCTTTAAAATTGCAAAAAGTGAAAAAGTGTTTTTGAGGTGCTGCACTTTCAGATATACTCTCGCTATGTCTTTTTGTCACAGAAAAAACCTGTCATTCTATTTCTTCAAGGTCTTTTCAATCACTTTTTGAAAAGAATGACAACTGGAAGTTTTAAAAATATTATACACTGAATGCTTTCTAATAAGGGCTTCACCTGGCTGTATGGCAGGATAGAATTTTTATGCTATTGCTGGGGCACAGGGTTGACATTTTTTTCTCTTTTTGTGGCTTGGCCTTTCCATGATTTTGTAGATGGAAGGTTCAAAGGAGACAGAAACGTATAATGATTAATTCAACCAAAGCACCCAAGAAAGTCAGGGAAGAGGGGGAATAAAATTACAAGTTTGGCCAATCTATATGAATACTACTTGTAGTGGAATTTCTCAGTGATACAATACTATAATTTTGCCTCCATAACTGTCTCCACATAAAATTTACATTATTACAACTGAAAGAGCTGTATTACAGTTTCTTACATGTTTGGCCTGCACCTGCAAAACTCTGGCTACTAGCACAATAAGGAACTCTATTATAATAGTAATCTTACAGAGCAGCAATTTAAGTCTTTCAGCCTAAGTGGAAATGATGAAACTGATTAAAATAGAAGTGGCTGCAGAAGTAAAACATGTACATTGTTTTAGAGTGCTATTTGTCTCTCTGTTCCTGTGCAGACCTGTGAAATAAAGGGTAACCAGCCTTGGGCAGACAACATCACATGAGCACAGCCCCCAAAGGCCAAAGCAGTGCAGGCACAGCCCACTGGAAGGGCAGAGACAGAGGCTGTGAAACAGACTCAGGTAGGATGCTGTAGGCTGAGGAAAATTGCATTCCAGATTGACACTCAGCAGCCTGAAATTCTTTGTAACCAGAGCTTGATGCCGAGCTCCTCATCAGAAAGTCTGGCTGCTCTGAAATTCTGTTTGGATCCTAAGAAAAGAGAGGAACCAGAGCTGAAAGTACTGTAATGGTCTGGGCTCACAGTCTGTGTCTTTAAGGCTGAGATTGCTTTCAGTGGCATGGACAATGCCAAACTCGGTAAGCCACCAGAGCATCTATGAGTTTCTAGTTGGAAATATTCAGCTTTTCAAACAGCATTCAAAAGAAATCAGGCTTCCAATTCCTTCATTAAGTTCTTTACATCATTTAAAATGCCCACCATGAAGTGATCTACAGTTCTAGAAACAGATCATGCTCTCTCAGATGCATATTTTTTCATATAATTACCTTTAAAAATACTTTATATTGTATTAATACAGTGGTAAAATGAATAGTTTATGTCTCAAAAAATAGCGTATGTCTCAAAAAATAGTATGTGTTGAACACATGTAGAGGAACTTTTTATGGGGTTTCCTATTAGCCTCTGAACTTACCGACGTCATAATCCTCATGTGACACAACATACAAATCATGTCCTTCTCTGGCTTCTTTATCCACTTCCTCAAAGGTTTTTGGTGGATTTACAAGCAGTCCAGCTGGTATATCTGGAAAGAAATGAATGTATGGTTGGGGGAAGTAAGGGAGGCAGGTGTTTTGTTTGGCTGGTTCTTAATTTTACAGTATCTTGTTAGAAAAGCTGTTAATACTGTGGAAGAATTATAATTCTTACCATATTTCTAGGCAATCTATAGTCAACCTATAGTTGATCTAAAAACATAATGACATGAGACTAGGGAAAAAATCACAAAACCCAAGATGAACAAAACTTTTGCAAGAGAGCTATGTGTGCAACACGTATGACTTCCTCTAGTCCATGGAGGAAAAATGCACAGAAGTTCCTTTCATTAGACCTATTAGAATTGTTGGATAAAGGAAGGTAAATTGACAGCTACGTAAACAGTTCTCCTGGGAAATCTATAAATACAGATCAGGGAACAGCCAAAAGCCCTACCAGTTACTGTGTATTCTTGGTTGCTCGTTTCTTCATTATAACTGAAAAATACATTTTTAGGTCTTTCAATAACTGTTATAACAATTTTTCTGTTGAAATGGAATTGCTGGAAGCACAGAGTATGTACTAGATAATAAATTGCAGATCATCTTGTATTTACAAGAAATGTGTTTTAATGGTACCTTTGATGGTTTTTATTCCAAATGTAGTATTAATTATATCCAAACCCTCAGGTAACATAGAAGAATGTTCATGTGTTCTACCCAAACGTTGCTCACGATTACTATAGTAGATTGCTTCTTTCATGTCTTGTATCTTTTCTTGAAAATTAGTTTTAGGACTTGGACATATCAGTGAAGCTACCTAAAGACAGGACAAACAAGAGGCAGGAAAACCAGCAAAATTAGGTCATTCACACACCAATATGACTACCCACACACATATACAAGAACAAAAGTTTGCTCAAGTGTTCTAATGAGATCTTACAAGGTTACACCGATATAATTTTATCCACCAAGTTGCAAAACAAAACTGTATCTTGAGAGAAAGCCACTAATAATCAATGCTATGCTTGATGTCTTAAAATCTAGGATTATATAGATTTTAAGTATAAGTCTTTTAGCACTTTTAGTGTTACTTTAGCTGACTACTTTTGTATTAGATTTCTGAAATATTGTTTAATGTTCCTCATCAAGAATTCCAGTGAATAAAGACTGTAGCAAGGCAAAGAACATCTTATCTGAATAAAATGTTCTTAGAGTAATACACAAAAGGCACAAGATTCTCTCTATATAAGAGAGTCTAAACTATCAGAGAAGTCCCTGAATTCTTGAAAATGCTCCAAGCAGGACACCGAGACTTGAGGAAGACTTTCATGGGAAGGAGATATGGGGTCTTTGTGACCCTTGACTCAAATCTGAGAGTCTATGGGAGGTTCTGAGGATAGACAATTTTCAGGCAAGGTGTATCCCCATGAGGTAATAGTTAGATATTATAATGAGATTATACCAGAAGTTTGTAAAACCTGTGTGTGTTGGTATCTTTGTGCACCTAAGATGTCTTATTAAAGAGCTGTTTTTTACCTTTCTATACTAACATTGGCCAGAGAATTATTTCTTCAATTTTAGGCAACATGCTAAATCTCTAGCTAAATAAAATATTTATTTTGAACTTTTTCTTTATGCTACTTTTTCAAATTGTTAATTTATACATTTTCTGACGGCAATCTTTCTTTTCATAGCACATTTAGAAACTAGAGTCAAATTATATGAGCAAATATGACCAAAACAAGTGATTTGCTTTTTCAGGCTACCCATCAAAGTAATGGGGACTCTAGAGAAGGGTTATTATTAGACTTTCATTGAACGTTATATAAAGAAATATTGAAAAAAGTAATAGCAAATACAATTGATCCAAAAGCACACTTAGCAAACTCACCAGGGTTACAACTCTTCCTCCAGTTAATATGCAATTAATAATGCAAAGTGTTCAGCAGACAGTACAGGTTAAACGCATCAATCGTAAACATAAATATAAAACTTTTGAGGAGTGACAGCAAAACCTGGTTTTCTTTCGTTTAGGATATGCCTAATAAATGTCCTACTCAACATCCTCTAATATCAGGCCTTACTTCCTTCAAAAAAGTGCGTTTTTACTAATACAACTGTTATTTTTACAAATGTGAACACTATGTGATAAAATCACCAATGATCTCTTCAGTTGTTTGACTACAGATTACAAAAATAATCTCTGAAGAATACACACAAAATAGTCTGACATGCCCAAACCATCCTTTTTTAGCTAACAAAATAATTTTCAACCCAAAGGTAAGGAAGAATACATAATAATTACACTAAAGTTTAAGCATGTTCTCAGATAGCAGTTTTCTTGCTAGGAGCTCAACTGTTTTTTATCTCTATAATCCCTAAGAATAGAGCAGCAAAAATTGTGGGTAGACAACTGTCCATTAACTTAAATCTTAAAACAAATATTTCAACAGTCACTACAAAAATTAAGTCCCTGTAAAAAGTCACCAAACTTCAAGTGTTTTTCAGTTTCCATCAGGCTAAATAAATCATATGATTTGACTTCAGAATTCATGTAATTCGTAACAGATGTGAAATACTGCACTATAAATCACTCAGCTATGTACCTTCATCTCTTATTGTGAAGAAATAAGTTGTTCTTATTAAGAACACTCTTATGTGGTTCATTCTTAAACAAAAGTAAGAGTCACAATCTTACACTGAATGAGGAACATGACTTTATGCCGTGAGTCAAGTGAGTTGCAATGTCAGGATCATCTGCTCTGCCATAGAATATCACTTTAGCACCAGGAGCTGGATCTGTTGTATTTCGAAACTTTCGCACAGTAGTTGGAGTAATGGGCTACATATAAGGCAAAGCAAAAACAACTTTACAGAAGGTGTTCACAAAACCTTAACAAAAATAAAATGTACTTGCAGACATTTTAGTGTGATTCCACAGAGGTAAGAACAAAATATGAGGATGCTTTAGGGCTATACCACATACATATGCTCCAGCAGATGCTGATATTGTGAGCCTGAGGTCAACATACAGCCTAAATTGTATCAAACCAGTGTTTCTAAGTTTCAACCCTTCCCACAGTTAATTTGGGTAACAGCTACTTCATGCATGCTTTATAAAACATAGATGTTACACTTACCAATTTCAGAAACTTTTAACTCCATTCGCAACAATTAGACCATCAATGAAGCAATTTTGGAAATCATTTAAACCACAGTCTGGGGGGATTTTAAATTATGATTTCAAGGAAGAACTCCATTTATGGGATCCATTTGTGTCTCAGCACTCTCTGACTCTTCAGGGGCATCCTTGTAAAGAACAACCTCCATCAGAGTTCATAATAATTGCTAATAATAATTACAATTGTATTACCAGAGGAAAAAAATGTCGAAACCAATTCTATTCAGTCCCAACTGAGCATACATGGTGATTTTGTTAAACAGGTAGAGTGAAAAGGACCTGCCAGTATTGTTTTTCAATCCTGCCAGCTATTCTTTATGATCCCACGTGACAAAAACTAACACTGAAAACAAAAAATAATAGTTTCTAAAGAGAAGGGATGTAGACAAAAAATTAACAAGGCTTCACTGGTTTAGTTTTTTTAAATATTTTCTTTTTTCTGGGCTTGTCTCAAAGCACACTCGCTAATGGGAAATCATTACTAAAGTGTCATAAGGAGCGTTTAAAAGCGACTCACCCTGGGCAACACCTCGGTGAGGCAACTCGCGACCGTGTCACGCGCGGGATGCAGCGCTCCAGCCTACACAGTGCAATCAAAAAAACAAGGCATTACCAAACTCACTGTAATAATTCACACAACTAGACAAACTGCGATCTCACACTACACGCGGGATGTTGTCTAATTGTCCTCGTTTTGATAAAGGAGGAGGGGGAAGCAGCCATGCGCATTTTTGGGGGAAGAGGAAAGGGTCGCAGGGAGATGCGCCCGCTTGTTCCATTCCCGCGGCGGGACCCGGCAGAGAAGGGCGGGCGGCTCCGCGGTAGTGGTGAGACCCCTCCGCCAAAGGCACTCACGTCCGGCGTGCCCGTCCCGCCGAGGCCCGTCGGCGGCTGCCCCTCCATGGCTGCCGCTCCCCCCGCCCGCTCCGTAACGGCGGCCGTGGAGGCAGCGCTCGCGCGAGGCGAGCGGCCCGGACGCCCCTCGCAGCGCTCCTGCATCGCCCCCGGCACCCCCGTCCTGCCCCACACAGCGCTCCGCCATCGCCCCCGGCACCCCCCTCCTGCCCCGCACGGCGCTCCGCAATCGCCTCCGACATCCCACCACCGCCCTGCATCTCCCACCCCTGGGACAAATTCAGGAAATAAATTACACTGGGGCTGTTTTGTAACTGTCATGGTTCAAAAAATTAGTTAAAGCTCAGTCACAGAGATAGCACATTTCTTAAGTCCTTGAAAACCTATCAGCTTCCAGACAGATGGGCATGGTCTTCTTGGGGTTGAAATGAGGTCTTACATGGTCAAAAGTCTGATCAAATATTAAGTCTTTATTATTGTAATAAAAAATACAACCCTTTTCACAAATGTTGTCAGGTGTATAAACATACGAATAAAATATTGTGTGCTGAGACTGTTCCTCCTGAGGAAACTGCAGGTCCCACACACTCACCACCACCGAGGTGGGTGACAGCATCACCTGTGTGTGAGTGCTCATTGTTTGTCTTCAATGAGTCAACACCTCATATATCTGTATTTGCCTTTGAGGAACAGATGTGGAGTATTTCAGAAAAGCAGCTCGAGGAAGACTGAACAAGACTCACTGCTGTTTAGCAGACCCTCAGCTCTCACAAAGACTTTTATTCTCAGATGACATTTAGCAAACTCTCACTTTCTTCTTAGAGAGACATCAAAATTTAATCACATCCTGCTCCATTCTCTATAGTCCTATGACAGCAAGACCAATTTTATAGAAACATACAGGCCTTAATCATAATTAACCAACAAACATTATCAGCTCTTACCATTTTAGTCTCTGCTCTAACATTTGGTCAGGATTTTAAATGAAGGATGCCAAATTAAAATTGAAATCTCAGGACCCTTTCCTACAAAAGGAAGATGAGAGGGCTTGGGCAGTAGAGGTGCCTGACAACATGCTCTGGCTGTCAAGGCCATTGACAGCACACATCATTGCTATGATCGGCTAACTTCCAGCACACGTGAACAGAGCTTGGTCTTCTCCTGCAAGAAGCCTTGTGTTGGTATCAGCCATGATCTAGCTGTGGCCATGCTGTAGGCATGGCTGTACCACAACCCTAATAACATCCATGATCACTTGGGAACTAAAGAAGCTCTTTTAAATTCTTTATGTGTTCAGTTCATTTCCTATTTAAATCATATTTGTTGTTACTTAGAATGCTCCTGCAAAATAGTTGGTAGTTTAATAAATAAAATGCTTGGTTATGTCTTGCCTTGTGATCCATTCATCTGTAAGGTCCAATTTCTATCTAGTAAAGGCTAAACAGTGATTTGAACAAAACTGCAGGTATTAGAAATCTGGGAGGAATTTGATCTCATTAGGAGAAGCAACTGGGTAAGGATAAAGCTGTCAGAAGAAGAGGGAACTATTTATACAGAGGAAGAGCAAAAATCAGACAGCAATAATAGGGCATAGGAAACTAGGATGATTATTATCCTTGTGTTTGTTGCATTTCTAGATGACTACCTGTGTTCAAAGTATTATTGGTTTTGTACATTCTATACATTGCTGATTTATTTTTACATTGTTTTTTCCCCAGTAGGTGGCCACACTTGCTAATTGAAAGAATCCATTCAGCCCCGATGAAGTATGTTGTGTCAAAGGAAGAAAAATAGGACCCAGCCACGTACAGAGAATGCCTATTGCTGAAACAAGTAGAGCAGAAGTCCATGGCCTTCTCTTTTTGCCTCTCTATGGTTGTTTTCAGCAGAAATGGACATCCCTATAAATCATTTTGAAACTTACTAACAATATACATTCTTTCCTATAAATCTTCTCATTTTAGGAATCAGTGTCATATTCATTCTTTCTGATACTGAAAGTTATTTCATCCACAGGAAAAATATTTGTAGGGTGGGAAGGATCTGTAAATTTAAAAGATAAGCTGATGAATTAAAAAAACCCAACTAAACGCAATTTAAAAAAAAAAAAAACCTCTACTTCAGCAAGAATTTGTTATCTCCTATGTTTAAAAAGTGAGAAATCTGTCTGGAAAAAGTTGAACTAAATTTTCCATTCTACAGCAGCAGTTTTTTCCTCAACAATAACTTGACATTTCACTATTTGCTGATATCCAATTCCCACAATCTGGTGCCTTTTTCTGTCTTGTTTAGGCTAAAACTGAGGAATGGAAACTGCCTAAACCCCTGCATTTTACTTTCCTTATGAAGCACAAACACCCCATGTTCTGCAACACAATTCTCACTCTGAGTATGGTGCTGGCATGGGCGGCAGTCAAAGCACTAACTTTGTCAATTCCTTAAGGTCTCTGAAGGTCAGAGAACTCCATGTAAAACACTGCAAATTTTGTGAAACACCTAAGGACATCAGCTATGTTGATGCACTTTCCTGTCACTATTGCCTGGTCACTTTCATGGTTTTTATTGAACTTGTTTACACATATAAAATTTACTCCTTTCTATATGCTGTACCCATTTATATGCTATGATATGACAAAACCGATGTAGGTACAGAGAAAATACAGAAAAGCAGAGATAGAAGACAGAAAAAAAAAAGGATATTTGTAGCAATGCATTCTCAATACATGGAGTTCAAACAGACTAAAGAGATTCTGCACATCCCCTGAAGTCAACTTTCATTTATTATTACAGATCTAGCATTGGATTTAAACAGAAAAGGGCTGAGCAGAGAACTCTGCAGAGAAATTTTAAAATAGGTGGAAATCCGTCTGGTGAAACCAAGACCCACTAACATAAATTCATTAATATCATTCAGCATAGTTTCACTTTTGGTATTTGACATATGACCCATGATGAAATAAAATCTGATCACTGGTAGGGCTATCCATGTGATTTCAGAGCTTTCTTTAAACATCTGTTTGTCAATACTATAACAGAAGAAGCTCATCCTCACAACCAGCATTCACAGAGACTTGCCAAGCCCAAAATACAGTAATGGGAACTTGGTCATTTGATTACTGCCACAGCTCTCTTGGGTCTATTTCACACATTCAGGGTGCATCTTTGCTGTGTGCTGACCCTCTGCATAAGGGTCAACTAGCTGCAAACAATTTGTGAGCTTCACAGAGCAAGAGAAACACACTATAGCTGTTATGACTGTTGTGGTCTACCAGTAAGAAGCATGTAACACAGGCTTCCTAACAGTGCACCGGGGTTGTAGCTCCACTGTTGTAGGACCTGAGTTTCAGAGTGCATCCATCGCATAATCTGAAACAGACTGCCTATATACTTAACAGACAAAAAGCATATGAAATTTCCATTCATGCCAGCAGTTTCAGCAAAGTGGTCTACTGCAGCACATATGAAGTCTGCTCAAAGCATTTTGAAGAGAAAAATTATCTCATTTCTCATGTGAAAGTAATACATTATCCCTTTTGCCCACTTTTCTTAGTGCAGCTGTATCACATGAATAGAATTCCTTTATCAAAAATTCCACTCAGCCTTGAACTTCAGATACATCTGATAGTATGATAAGTATTCCAATTCTATAAAGTATTTATTTATAAGTGTAACTATGATCCCTACATATAGATTGTTATGGTTCTTGTTTTCTGGACATGGCTGCATTGTGTTTTGTATTTTCTCTCATTCTTGTTGTGCAAACTGAGCTCGTGGTTTCATGTTGCATCTAACTAAAGCTTACTCCCAAACAGGTGGTTCTTGGCCAGTTGTCATACTCCTTTACTCTCATCTGCACCAGATCTAGAGAGCCTGCAGACCCAGCAGAGCTAGTTCAGTCTGCTGTGATCAGACTACAAAACTATGTCTTTTGGTGAGTAATTTTTGCATGACATCATTGGTTGATCCAACTCATTCTGTAGCTGTACGATGCCATAACTTTAGAGGTTTTATCTTGTAGCTGCAAACAGAAATGGACTTCCATTTTATCAGTACTACTTCATTTGACAAGATTACTTGAAACATCAAATGTCATGTATGACATGCATTTTTTAGTGCTGCTTTAGAAATATTTCTCTGCTTGTAAAATATTATAGCCTTGAAGAATGAGAGGGAAATCAACAAATCGATATCTGTTTCTGTTTTCCTTTTTTTTTTTTGTTTTGGTTTTGTTTGTTTGTTCTTTTGTTTTCACCTTCCCTAGTATGAATCTATCAATACTTTAACATACTGAAGTGAATGGAGTAATATCAGTTTGTTGTTTTTCTTTTCATCTTCTTCAAGTCTGCTTTTACATAGACTTTTCCATTGGTACACCATTTTGGTCTCAGAGTAATAATTTCCCCATTCTGATTTACTTAGTTGAAATTAACCAGTTAAAGAATGCAGATTGTTAAAAAAGAGATAAAAGCTGTGATGTGATTGATTTAAACTTTTTTCCTCTGTAATCAGAATATTTTTAAAGTACCAGCAACAACAGGAGGAGATAAACCTGTATTGGCAAGAGAACTGACTGGATAACTAACACTAGAGGCATATTAGATGAATGAATGGCATACTGGAGTCTCACTTCTAGCTAACACTGACCACAGGCTTTCCCTAACTTAAGTTTTGCTTCATTTAAACACACATGGTTGAACTAAAACATATTTTGAGAATATGGCAGTATCAGCTCTTGATTAAGTATTTCCTGTGATGGAGTACCTAAACATGGAGTATCTGAAACTGTATCAATATCAGTTACTAAATACCATTATTGATAAACATCTTACCAGGATGGTTTTTTTATTTCCTTCAAATGCCAACCTTGTAAAATCTGACATACTGCAGAAACACTTTAGCATGACTGTTCTGCTTCCTATACAGCCAACTTACAGTCTGTGATCAGCTGATCCTCCTCCTTACTCACAAGGTCATACTTGAAGCTATGATGCAATCAAGACATTGTTTATATCCATCTACAAAAGCAACCATGGCTTTTCTATGATAGCAACCTGTCCTGTCAGGTTTCTAGCACTCTGTCAATAATGAGTCAGCCTCTAAGGCTTTATTGGTGGGTGTTCAATGTTTAAAAAAGTTAGGCACATTCCCAATTGCAATTCAGATTTTCCTATCTAGCTCCTCTTTTTCAACTCATTCAACTAACAGTTTTGGAAAACGGTTCTTTCAGGGAATTAAACCAGGACTTTTCTGTCTGTGTCATCTGATGTCACTGGGACAGCTCAGTGGCCTTCTCCAGGCAGCACTGCCCCTACAGTTCCTAAAGGATTGGCATGGAATCATGGAATGGTGTGGGCTGGAGGGTCCCTGTCCTATCACCCCTGAAATAAGGAGGAACATGAGCATGGACATTTTCCACCAGGCTAGACTGCTGAGAGCCCCATCCAGCCTGGCCTTGAACGCTTCCAGGGACGGGATATCCACAACCTCTCCTGGCAACCTGTTCCAGTGCCTCGGCAACCTCACAGTAAACGAAAGATGGAAGACGGTGGGAAAACATTTCGGTCGCTCGCAGAGACTGTTCCCGGCGGCGCTGGGGAGAAGCAGGAGGTACTGAACAGGGGTCGGGGAGCGCCGGGGCGAGAACGGGAACACAAGAAAGAAATGGGACGGGAATAGCGCCACGTGACCGAGAGAGCGAACCGGAAGAGCCCGGCGCGTGCGGGCCGTGACGTGCGGCGTCGGCGGAAGTGCGTGTGCGCGGTGCGAGCGTGTTTGGGTCGGGGCAGCGGCAGTGGCGGCGGGGCTGGCACAGCTCGGCCGCGCCCCCGCCCCTCGCCCCTCCGAGGAGCCGCCTCCGCGCTTCCCCTGCTCCGCCCGCCCTGCCCCGGCGCGCAGCCAGCCCCGCCGGACGCACTGACAGCGCTGCGCCGCCGCCCCGGCTGCCCCGCCCCGGCCAGGTGAGGAGGAGGCGGCGGCGCGGGGGGCCCGGCGGCGGGAGCGGGGCGGGGGCGCCTGTGGTGCGGGGCCGCAGCCCCGGGCACTGCGGAGCGCCTGCCGAGGGGCGGCCCGGCCCGGCGTGCGAGCAGGAGCGGCTGCGCTCTCCCTTCCCGGCTCAAAATGGCGCCCCCGGTTTTCCCACTTCCCCTTATTCCTGTGCCTGGAGGGAGCCGCGGGGGAGGGGAGGTGGCGGCGGGGGCTGGAGGGGCTGGGCCCAGGGCAGCGAGGAGCCTTCCCGGAGTGCAGGCGCTCCTGCCGGGTGGTCTCGCTCTCTGGGGCGGCGGTGAGGGTTGTTGCCCCGAGTTGCTTCTGAGATGGGAAAGGGGAGGTCGGGTGATGTGCCCCTCGCTTTCCCTTTCACCTGCGGTTGGGGCAGGGACGATGGATTAGGTGGGAAGTAAAAGTACTCCCAGTAACGCGTCGTTATCGGGGGGACCACGACAGGCCTAATGTACTGCTATGTTCTGCATCACACTGAACTGGAACTAGATATAGAGGTAGAGTATGGTGGAAGAACAAACGTGTGCGGTTTTACATTTTATAGGAGAGCTACATTGCTTAAGAACTATCAAAATATTTCAAACAATAGGGCCATAGAAGGCTGTTCTTTCAGGATTTTTGATGACTTTTGTTTTTCTGCCTTATGCCTCTTTCAGAGCTTGGGGATGGAAAATAGAGGCTGAACACCTAATTAGACAGCTGAAATTTATCAGCTTCTTCCATGTAATGTTAAGGTCAAATAAAAAGTGTGGCGTTCATGTGTTTTTCTGGTTTCATTGTGACTTTTCAGAGTTACAGTCAGGCTAGATTGCTTGTAAGTATTGTTCTTCCATAAGAAATGTCAGGACAAGGTATATGTTGGCTGAAGTGAGGTGGCTGGAGACAATGGTATTACAGTCATCATCATTGCTTGCATTTCCTGTATGATAAACCAGTTTATCTGAAAGCAATTGGTACCATTCATCATTCAGATGAGCTTATGAGGTGCCTATTACCTTTAATGGGAAGGCTGTGACTTTTTTGCAGGGACTGTGTTGATTCACTCATTGAACTTACTGTCTCATCATGTTTCAATATAAATTGGCTCGCATGTGACAAGCGTGTTGCTGGTTGTCCACATCACTACCTTGAACCCTGCAGGAAGGTGCCACCCTGGTTCTGCTGCACCTGGAGGGGAAAAAGAGAAAAACTCGGTTAGTAGGAGTGACTAATAATCAGGGTCTTTATTTACTGCTTTTGAAAATATTCAAGATAGTCCAGTATAAAGAAATTTAAAGTAGACAGAGGTTGCAATCTCAGCATTGTATGGTCTATGTCTGTTAAAGAAGAGTGAAAAAGTTTATTAGAAATTGATGCAACAATAAGTGTGTTCGTGGTGAGAAACACTATTGTTTGCTATGAAATGGAATATTCCAGTTTTAAATTTAACATTAATTTTTTGTTGTGGCCTTTGTATTTGATAATGCACTTAATCATATTAATTGTAGGAACAGTGCTTACTGTCTTAATCTCTTCAGTAGCCTGGCTTTTGTCACAAGTGTTACTTTGATACCTCAGTACTCGCTGTCTCATAGTTGAAAATAGGCGCAGGTCTGTACACTTACATGACTGAATTATGCTATTAAGTTGAGAATTTTTAGGTATTGGCTCAGGCTGTTGATATTTTGTACACAGACTCAAACATAGTAAGATTTATGTGTGTTCTATTAAAATACTCAGGACTCTTCCATAAATAAAACTCAGACTATGTAGCAGCACACAAATTTCTCCTTTAGAGTCATGAGAATACCAAGCATCTGATAAATTAGTTGGTAGCATTAGCAGGGGTACTTTGCTAATAATATACTCCAAGCTTTGTGTTCTGGCATTTCAGAACGGAGCTGCTGTGCCTTGGGGATATTCAGGAGGAGTGAAAGTTGCTACTTACTAGAAGGAGCTATGCATTTTAGTGTCTAAAACTACAAAATGGGCCTTATATTAAACTCTATAAAAGTAAGAAAATCTCATTTCTCTGCATGTGAAGACATCCATCTTAGAAACTTTTAGTAGCTTTTTAGATTAGTAGTTGCATAACTCCCAGATGTATCAGTTTAAAAGCTTGGTTCCAGTCAAAACACTTGTGTACTTGCTTTTGTGTAGGTGAATGAAAAGTTTTTGCCAGGGTTTTCTTTCTTCACATATTCCCAGTGTATCGATTACGAAGTGTGTATAACATAAAATTTTGGGCGAACAGAGAGGGAAGGCAAGGCATGTTAGTGGGTCTTTTCCAGGAAATTTTCACCAGAGTTGAAGGTAAAATATAGGTGTTGTAGGCGAGCCCTTCAGTAAGTGTCCAGAATTGTCTTGAAAGTGATCTGTCAAGAAACACTTGAATTTTCAGTGTATGTGTAGGGTGCTGCATATTGTACTCCTCTCTGGTTCTCAAGACTTGTATTTTTCTGATGAATTGAGTAACAGGAGGATGTATGAGAGTTGAGGCTTGGACCATGGTTGGTACCATTGAAATCTACTCCTCAATCCTTGTGAGGCACTGTGCTGAGCTCACGTACATGAAAGGAACAGGCCAAAAGCATTCTATGATGGCTGTGTCAAACTGCAGCGCTGCTTCCCTTCAGATTAAGGAAATACTTTCCTTGCTTTTTGTGTATGAATGCTGTGATGTTTTGAACTTCAACTACAGAGTTTCAACATCATCTGAAACTTCAAAAGATGATGATTTCCATATACACTTACAGAAGTGTTAGTGACTACCTTAACATACCGAAATCATCTGGGTGTGCTCTATCAGGTTTTCAGTCTTGCATTTATTTTATCCTGAGCTGTTAAAAAGTGGGTGGCATGACTGTAGTAGGTTTATTATTAATTTATTAGTAACATTGATGTGACTATCAAATGAATGAGGTTTGCGGGGTATGTCTCTTGGATTTTGCTACAGCTTGACAGCTGGTTATTTTTGTACATGGTATCTGACTATCTGGAATGACTTTGAGAGTGGGATGCTGTAAGGGTGTAAACTTTGAAGTTCTCCATTTGCTACAGCTTCTGTAGCTTGGGCATCTATAAAAATTGAATAGTATATTTTTCTTGACAACCTGTTTCAGCTTTGTGTTCTGAAGGAGTTTTGGTAGGGTAGTGATTACTGTTTTGTAAGTGATATAAATCTGAATAACTTGAAACTGTAAATGGCCAGTTGAAACAAATATATAGTATGAGTTAAATCAGTCTTGCCTGTTTTTCTGTCATACCTCATTTTGCTCTCACTATGGGGAACAGTAAACACTGGTCATAGCAAGTAACCAGTGTAGAGGGTTGACTGTGTGTCATCTAGGAGTCACTTGCTCCCAAGAGTACTAAGTTGCACGGTCACTGGATGTCATCCTTGATGTCTTTATGAATGTTGCAGAGTCTGGAAAAACATGGGATGTATTAATATCACAGGGGTTTTAATTATTTCATGATTGTCTGAACACACTAGAATGCTACTGCAAGCAGATTTTTTTTTCATTTTAAACCAGAAATAACTTAATTGTCTCCATTAATTTTCCAAAGGAAAAGATAAACAAATGGCTAACAGTATTCTGAGCTACCTATATTTTGGCTATGCCTTATTTCTTTCTCTATTGTAATATAATTAGGAAGAGATTAACTGTTGTCACTGATCCATTTTTATCCAAATTGCTCCACAACTTCTGATACATATTTCAGCAGCGTAGAGAGGGAAGAGTCTTGCCTGAGAACCAACACACCAGCAGTGCATGAATTGTTGTTTTTTGGTATAAGGTTAAAAGGTCTGGTATTTTTAAAATAGCTGGATATGTTCTTGTATTCTGAAATATTGCACCAAAATTAGTTTAATGAGTAAGAGTCTGAGTATGGAACTTAATTGTGGCGAGATATGCAGAGGCTTTTTTGCTTCATAGGAACATTCTTTCACTGTGGTACGCTTTCACATATTTGTAGGAACATATATCTAAAATGTGATACTTAGTAGATTATGTAGTACAACTCAAATTTAAATATGTATCTTTTGATTTTAGGATGATGTAGTACTCAGTAGGACACAAACTCAGGACAGAATACAGAATTGTAATATGCTTCTGGAAGAAGCTAAATTATTTTGAGAGATATGGGAAGAGGAGCAACATGAGCAAATAGGAGTGTTTTTAAGATATTGGAAATATTTTTTAAGACGTGTATTCAAGTTCTGTTTACACTGAGAAACAGAATAACCATTTTTCAACTGGGATGTAATTCAGTAAATAGTGCTAAGATTTTTGCTTTTGTTTATTCCATGAAAATTATTTTTTAAGGGAGTATCTAATTGAAGGATGGAGTTCTGCCAGAGTGCTGAAGCACCTTCTGAAAACAAGGTTTTTCAGGACTTGGATTGAGTTTACAAAAGGGAGAGTTAGGAAGGAGAGTGGAGGCCAGTAGTGCCTGAGCTCAGTGTATGGCAAACTGGAATGCTCAAGTGCCTGATCTGTGTACTGAGGGTGGCTAAAGGCTACTGCTTGGTTTAAAATGTAGTTGCTTTACCACAAGGAATAACGTATAAGAAGTAATTTGAAAGTGTTGTGTTTCCTTGTGTTTTTGCAACTAGGGGGATGTTTTTGCATTAGGAGAATGCACTCCAAACTAACTTGCTTGCATCCTGGATATTGGAAAAGCTGCATCCCCACAAAGTGTAAACAGTTCCAGTAAATAATCAACTAGAGTAGGACAAAGCTATAGGCTGCTTTGGGGATGCCTTTTGTTTTGTATCTGCTGTTAAGTGTGTAAAAGCATAAATATTAGGCTCAGAAGTGATACCAGCAGAGTCTAAATGGTTGTCTGCCTGTATGAATAAATACTGGAGGTGCGTGTTTTTTAAGGAGTTGGAAAGAAGAGGAGGCAGACTAAGGAATGCACTGTTCCTAGTTGTTCTTAATGAAGATATTTGTGGTGAATATTGATCTGCTAAGATACGTACTAGTATTGAAAATAGAAATCTGTTGTCATCTGTTGTCTCTGGTGGCTTTTACTGAGTGATCTGGAATTCTTATTGGTCAAGAAAAATCTGATTTTCTTCATGTGGAAAGCTTTACTGTTGCTTCTCAGTACAATTGTTAATTAGAGGAGGTATTGGTGGTTTGTATGTGAAGATCTTCTGTACTTTTATTTAAGGAAATTGCATTTGATAGAAGTGAATTAAGTACAATTGCCAAGAACTTATTGTGATATTTGAGTTTACCCAATTGGCTCAGGTTTTTAGCATCCTTTATTGGTGCAGGCTTTGGAATATTGGGTAGCAATAGCATAATTATGGGAAAAATTATTACTTCTTGTCATTGGATATTTTCCCAATCATTTGAAAGTCTAAATCTGTTGTATTATACTTGAATCTGATATCTTAAGGAATAAGATACTAAAGTCTTGCAAGAAGTAGTATAATTGAATTTTAATGTCCTAATCTGAAGCTTTAATGGGAAGACTAGGTATTAAAGAAGATAATTAGTTCATTTATCATAAATTCTGGATATAGTTGACAACTTACCAATGATAGTAGCTGTACTCTGGACTATTGAGTTTGGTAAATATTAAGTGAAGTTACATGTAGTACCTGTTTCATTAGTGAATGAGATTTTTTCGTACTTAGTTTGTAAATCTAATACCATCCACTGTCTTCTCACAAATAGGTTGTTACTGGCAGAAGAACCACTGAGGTCTGAATCCTGGAACTTGCTTTCAAAAGCTTTTGAAACAAAGGACTTTTTTCTAATTTGGACATGGCTAATCGAGGAGCAACAAGACCCAATGGGCCAAATGCTGGAAATAAAATTTGCCAATTCAAACTAGTACTTTTAGGAGAGTCTGCAGTTGGCAAATCAAGTTTGGTGCTTCGTTTTGTAAAAGGACAGTTTCATGAGTTTCAAGAAAGTACAATTGGAGGTGAGAAAATTATCTTGTTAATTTGTTTCACATTGGGTTTATATTCTGTCCTTGACTTTGACAACCTTTAATGTAATGGCACTTCTGCAGTGGGTCATTGACAGAGGGATCAAAACTCAAATCTGAGCCCTGTGTCTGTAATTGAGAATTATAACTTTCTAAGAGAAACGTAGTCAGCACATGGCTGTAGCAAAGTAAATGTGTTCTTGAGCTGCATAGTTCTGAAACCTGGACTCCATGTTATATTTTGTTTGTGAGTGGATGTGTGGCTATTTTATTTGTGATGTATGGTTAATGCATGAAACAACTGCTTAAGAGTTAAGAACTTAGTTCCTTAAAAAAAAACCAGTGCCGGATCTTCCAAAAAGTTTATTTCTGCATCCTGGCTTTGCTTTTGATTCGGGAGAACTTGCTACATTCCTGAATATACCTTTCTTTATTAGTAATCACAGATTATTAATGTGCTGGGTTTACATTTTGTGACTTCAAACAAAACAGATTCTGACTACTGAATTAATAAAAAAATCTGTGCAACTGTGAACAGATTTTATGCCACTCTTCCCCTTGACAGATATATGTTTTACTGTATTTTGAAGTTGTGTGTGCTTTGTGTGCGCTTCCTCCTTGGATAAATTTAAACTTATCCTAAAACTACCAAATGACATACAGACTTAAAAAAATATGGATTTTATGGTTTGATAACTATTCTCCAGTAGTTGCTGTTGCTGCTTGCATGAGTCAGTCTGTTCCATTGTAGTATTTATGTGAAGCCCTTTCAGTGGTCTGTTTGTCTCTTCACACACCAACAGTTGTTGAAATGTAAAAACTCTACAAAGCTTACAAAAATAAATAGAAGCTGAGTTTCATCGCATTCTTCTTTTGCCCTATTTCTAGCTGTTACACAAAATAAATACATGTATCTGTCAGCATAAATGGAGAAGCACATATTTTCTCCTTTACCGGTCTTACTAATCACACTTGTCTTTGTGCATTTTATAATAGCTTTAGGTTAGGTGTTAGTGTGAAAGGTTTCTGTATTCCCTCATACAGCTATATAATAACTTGGAGAGCATTCTCAAAGATGTATAGTGAATTAACTTTCCAGTATTAGTGAGGGGTTTTGTTTTTAAAATAATGGTTAAAATTAAGTAAAATTCATTGTTCCATTTCAGTGATCTCCAATTCATTTAACCTCCCTTCAATTTGTTCTCATTGTAGTGTTTGGGATAACCCAAAACTTGTTACATTGTTTAAAATCTATAAAGAAGTTAAATAGCCTAAGTTCAAGTTCAGGTATACAGCATTTAGTGTAATCTGTGTTAACTTGTGCCTCTTCTATATAAAACAGGAAAAACAAAATGCCATATGATACAGCTGAGAGATAGTAAGTGCAGCAATGTTGGGATTCAGAAAAAGTTGTCTGTGTAGCTTGTACTTGCCTAAGGCATAATTTTCTTTGTATACAGAAGGGCCTTTTAACAAAGAGAGGCTTATGTTCATTGTGAATATGAATAAAAACATCTGAAAGGGAGTGCAGTTAAAGGCAGACATGTTGGATGGTGCTGGTGTGTTTTTGCCACTTCAGAGTAGTGTGGCAATGCCTGTTAGTTGCTTAAGACAAAAGTCTGGCTGTTAAGGATGATAGGCTTTCAGTTAATTAACACAGCTGATTATTTGTCAATTTACTATGTCCTTGCAGGACAGAAGGAAGTTACCCTTTTTGCAAAGCTTAACTAGTGTTTTAAGGTGGTTGAAATGTTGCTTTCAACAAAAACAAGGATGCCAGACAATAAACCCCTTGTTTTAACTCTCTTCCCAAGTACCTTCATTTATGGAATGTAGGTACATTTTTCTACTAAAAGAATAATGTCTGTAAGAACTTCAAAATCCATTTGCATTTTATCTCTGCCTTGGACAAACATAATATTGAGCTGATTCTGAGGAGAAAGCCCTTAGTTTAGTGCAGGATCTTTAGGTTGTTTTCACTCTCCTTTGGTTCTAGGCTACTTAAGGAGCTGCCAGTGGAGCCTGTTTTACTGATGCTTGGATATTTAGCGTTTAGAGAGTTTCAGGAGGATTTAATATTGGAACATCCAAGCCTTTACTTTCTCCAGCCTGCCTGCTCATGTGTGATGGATGCTAATACCCCTGAAGCAGGAGCACCTGACACTTAAGGAGTCAGCTTCTTGTCAGGGTTTAACCCCAGGTGGCAACTAAGTTGCAGCTGCTCACTCACAGCTGAAACAGGGACATTTCTCTTTCCTAGTTACAGTGTCCCTTACAAAACAAGGTTAGCTTGGCTTTTCTGTAATGAGTTGAAGGGTGCAGCCATTTTGGAATGATTCATAGGCTATGATGTCTTGGAGTATGTAGGACAGGATAACATCCCAGGTATGCAAGTGGATCATTGTCTCTTCAGACCTTTGATTTAAATTGGCCACAATCTGTCAGTATGCCCAGTGATGAAAGTCCCCATTTCAGCCAAGTAGTGGGCTTTCCTTAGTTTTTTAATACTAATTTCTATATTGTATGGGTACTTGCCTCCATATTTTTAATATATGCCTTAATCTGAATGAAAAATCTTTACTAGGAGTGATTGTTTGAAAACAGGTACTTACTATTTTCTGTAACTGGAAGAACATTATTTATGCTAATGCATTTGGCTGTAGTGGCAATGGATACAAGTTGCCCTGAAACTGCAGGCTGTCGAAATTGTGCTGAAATAACTCATGAGATCACTTGCAGAGTCACGCTGCCTTAAGAACAAGAACTTCTGAGAAGCACTTTTCTTCCATACCTGTTAGCTAAGATGAAGTTGTCAGGAGCTGAAAATCGAAGCTTTAAGATAGTATTGGAGTGATGTCAATGTGTAGAACTGAAAATGTCTGAACTGTTGGATTATAGCATGATGGGATACTGTTACTGGTACTCTATAATACAGTCTGTTGAAGCAGGATGAAAGATATCTAGAAGGTTTAGGAGAAGGCTTATGGTTACTCAGATTCACTATTACAGGAAAAAAAGGGAATCTTTTCCACTTCTTCTTTCCTTATGTCTTTAACCTGAGGGAAGTCTGTTTGTTTAAATAACTCCTCTGTGTTGATCAGTTACAGTCTGTCAGCTCATGCTTGCATCAAATCTGCTATATTTTATTAGGAGGAAATCATATTTGCATCTCTCTGAAGATAATTTTATATGAATATAGAGATATAAACAGAATTCTGGTTTCAGCACCTCTGTCTTTTTTGTAGCTGCTTTTCTAACCCAGACTGTATGTCTGGATGATACAACAGTAAAATTTGAAATTTGGGATACAGCTGGGCAAGAGCGGTACCACAGTTTAGCACCCATGTACTACAGAGGAGCACAAGCAGCTATAGTGGTATACGACATTACAAATGAGGTAAGTACTACTATATTAGGGAGGCACAAGGGGGATTTGGAAGTTAGTCTTGCAATGAGTCTTAATTTTCCTCACTGACTTGTGTGAATCAGTTCATGATTTTGTAGACTCATAAAATGGTTTGGCTTGGAAGAAATCTTTAAAGGTCATCTGCCGTGTGCAGGGACATCCGCTAGACCAGGTTGCTCATTTCATATTGGATGTATAATGTTAATTTGTGTCTGTAAACTTTTCTTGTCAAAGGACCATTTCTAGGTTGTTTTGTTTTTTGGGTTTTTTTGTATTAAAAAGCAAAAAGGGAGAAAGTAAATTCCATTGTAAAAATGTTCCAAACTCACCTTTAAATCAGTTCACCAAGTTTGAGCCACATTGTGGGTGGCAATTTTATTTCTCATAGTGAAAGACATTATTTTAATATTGTATTACTGCAAGTATGAGTTGGAAAGCTGGCACAAGCTGTTGAGACCAAAACCTAAGGTTACATAATTTCTTTTTATTTTAACTTAGATCAGATAAGCTTCACTTGTTTTAAATGAAATGAGACTTAAAACCCCAAAGTCTCACAAACCCCAGAAATCATGTACCATAATGAACAGTGCTCCGTAATTAGAATGTAATTTTGAGACCCTCTCAGTATAGCTGTTTATGCACTTGGTTCTTCTAGAGAAATTAAAAGTCCCATCTTCTCTCTTAACTACTTCTCTTTCCCTACTCTGTCTGCATAAAGGTCTTCCTATCTTTACTTACCTTTTCAGCATTATCCCAACTAAGCACAGTTGAGAACTAAGGTAGGAATGTTTTATTTTAAAAGGTCAGTTGGCAAGTTGGAGTGTGCCTTTGGACTAAGGTATCAGTCTTGCATTGGTCTTTTGTTCTTGAAGTGTAGATAACAGAGATGGGGATAATAGGTCAGTACAAAAGGATGACAAAACTCAGTTGCATCATTTTGCAATCATTAACAGGAGTCCTTTGCCAGAGCGAAAAATTGGGTCAAAGAACTTCAGCGACAAGCAAGTCCTAACATTGTAATAGCTTTAGCAGGAAACAAAGCTGATCTAGCTAACAAGAGAGCTGTGGATTTCCAGGTATGTACAAAAACTTCTGTTCATAGAAATATAATTTTGTTTCAATAGATAGTAAATAAATCTGGGAGGAGTTTATGTGCACAGCCTGACTAGTTGTTATGGAGGTCATGCTGTTAAATATAAATGTCAGCTGAGACTAATTAAATTACATATATGTTACTGAAAAACCTATTTCTGCACAAGTGATACGTAGCAACAGACTTTTTTGAATAGTTAAATTTGAATTTGAGGAATAACTCACTTGAGTATCTTTAAGGCTAATTTAATATCTGTTCTTCAGTGTGACCTCTGTCTTCAACCCAAAATTTACTTGTATCTCGAGTTTCAGTGGAGGAGATAGCAGTCACTCAGTGCAAACAGTTCTATCTGACTTGTAAGCTGGAGAATTTTGATTATCATGATACAAAGCTAATTGATATGCCTAACTTGCTTAGACTGTACTGTTGAAGCAGGGTTCAAATTGTCATTGTGCTTTTTATGGCATTCTTTTTGGTTTAGTGGTTATAGCTGTGCTCTCACTGCTGTATTGTATCTTCTAGAAAGTTTAGCCAAGTCCTCAGAAAAGAGATTCCAAAGTGAATAAAAATCTTACTGCACATAATTTTGGTCCATTCATGATTGACTGAATTTGAATTAAGATAGTATTTATTAGTCATTAATTGTCTTACGGTTTTTAACCTGTATTTGGTGGCACTGTGTGAGATAATGCTGTATATAGTAATGAATCTTTGTAACTGTAGAGAGTTGAATTACGAGGTTAGCAGGGGTGCAGATGTTTTTCTGCCAGAATTCAACAACTCGGTTTTCTAATTTCATGTCAGTTGTAACATGAAGCTGTTTGTCAGAAGACCTTTGTGTTTTGTGAAAAAGTGTGGTATTAAACAAAAACATCATATATGATTGCAGTCAAAAATGTAATCAAATTTAACTACCAAAGTAGGCGTACCTTTACTATTTTTTGAACAATTAAAATTTTAATATTTTTCAAATGTTAAGGTTTTTGCTAATGTGGATTTTTGGGCTTCTTGCAGACTTGGCAGTCCTTTGTTGTTGCAAATCACAGATTTCTAGGTATTTGTTAATGTGGTATTTCAGGTATAGTAACATAGATCTTAGGTGTCACTTAAATAATCATAGAATGTTGTAAATTCTTCTTTCCATCATAGGTCTTTTGTAGGTTGGCTTCTTTGTAGATTTTTTTAATTGAATGTAAAGCCAGTTACATACTCAGAAGAAGATGAGGATTCTCAGCTGAATTGACTAATAGGATATGGCAAAAATGGTAAATTTCTTAAAAGCAGTGTATCAGATGGAAATTCATACTGAAAAGGGAGATAACATGACAAAATACTTAATGCTGCTTATGTGTTATAATTGTGAATTTCTATCAGGATAATGAAATGGTTCTGATCCATCTGCCTCAGTGCTTGAAACACTTGAGATAGTTGCAACCTGCCTTCTTTCCAGGGTAATAAAGGACTTGCTGACATTTGATGGCACTTCTGGAGCTCATTTGTTCTTGCTGTCAGAGCTAGTGTTCCTGGATTGGGGTTGTCCCTTTCATAAATATTTTCATGTATTACTTAGTTTTACCTGCCATGTTTCCATCTGGATATTTTTAAGATTAGTAAGAATTTTAAAGATTGTATTTCTAATTGTTTAGCTACTTGATGGAGTTGTAACTTCTCAATAGCTAATGAATAACGTATTGTCACATGAGTGTTTCAACAAACTGTCTTTAAAAATGGTATAGAAATTGTTCCTTAGTAGCAATAGAAGTACTACGTGTAGTGATTGTGTGATTTTTAATTTTTTTAAAATGAAGTAATGTTTTCTTATTTTAACCTGCAGGAAGCACAGGCTTATGCAGATGACAACAGCTTATTGTTCATGGAGACATCTGCCAAAACATCTATGAACGTAAATGAAATATTCATGGCAATTGGTGAGTGTATGAACAAACTGAGAACATTAAGGGAATTGTTTTCATGAGATTTAGGCCATTGCAATCTTCCTAGCCCAAGATTTTTGGGTTTGACCTTAGTTAGTTCTGGCACTGAAGTTTTGTTTTTATTTGTTTCATTTTGTTAAGTCAGATATCTGAAATCCTAAATGCAGGTCTCTAAAATCCAAAAGTTGTGCCAAAAATGGCAATGTGTGCTTAAATTCAGATTCCAGGTTACAAGTAAAGGATGCTGCATGTGAAAAGTAAATTGACTAATATATTTTTAGACCTTATATAGTCTTAGGAATTTCTGTAAAGTTGGTAACGTGTAATACTAGAGTATAAATTATTAAGAAATTTTATGTATTCCATTGATATACCCAAAATTGTATTTAATTATTGATAAACTTTTGAAAGGGGAGAAAAAAGAAAGAATGCATTTTTTAGGCTGGTCACTAATCTATGAAATAATAATCTTAATCACAGTAGGAGCTCTGCTACTGTAAAATAGTAATGTGTAGCATCAAATAACCTCATTAGATCTGTGTTGCATGTTGCACCACAGTGACCTCTCCTTTTTTGTGGAAAAAGGCACTGCTATTAAAATTAAATGTTTCTAAAGAGCTCTTATCCTCTGCTTTTCCAGTCAGGAAAGTGGAAGGTAATTTGTGGTGTGCTTCAAACTTCCAGCAGATGCAAATTAAATTATCACTATAGCAACACTTTATAACTTCCTTCATATTAACTATAAATACTTGGGGAGAAGGGATGGACACAAACATATAACTCTATGACAGGAAAGTATATTTTTCTCTTAAATGTTCAGGATAGGCCTACATTTAATGATAAAGAAATGCTTAATTGCACTGTTGGTGAAGTTGCAAAACTGATGTGTTTAATAATGCAGTTTGCATCCTGTTTAAAAAAAAAAGAAAAAGAAAATTTAATCACCAAAATATGTTGGCATTTTTTTGTAATTTGACATCTCAACAATGATTCTTACCTGTCCATGTTTTAATTAAGTATACAATATAAATTTGAGGAAAACAATACCCAGTTAATAAGAATACCCAGGTATTTTGTCTGCAACATTGGCTATGGGAGTATTCTTTTACATGGCTGGGGCGAAATTCAGCTTTGTCAGTGCGTCAGAACAAGATCTGTGCAGCACTGGATTCTGAAAGGAAATCTTGATGAGGATATAAGTATTGCATGGAATTTGGAATGGCCTGCATAGTGTGGGTGCAATTCTCAGGACCATGTGTAAGTATCTTAAAAACTTGGAGAAAATGAAAAAAGAGAACACTTACAATTGTGGGATGCAAGCTACAGCTGCTTGTAAATTGACTGCATTGGAGTTCATTCAGAACTTCCAGTAAAAAAATAATAATAATTGAGTTCTAGATACAGTTCTAGAATTCAAAATGATAGCGCTTTGAAGGCATTTTTCTGCTGGTGCTTTGTTTCTTTGTACTGTCTCAGCAGCTGAGTACAATGTGAATTCTTGGGTTTTATCACAGATCTGGAGAACGCTCAAGTTGGAAGGGAGCTCAAATGATCCCTCTGGTCCACCCTTTTGTGGGAAAGGGTATCTAGATGAGGTTACCTAGCACTGCAACACCTTGTTGATGTGTGCTCTGCTGGTCTTCTGGTGCATTTTGTTCCTTTCAGGGAAAGCTGTTCTTTAAAAGGCTGTCCAAAGTAATTACTTTGGAATGAAAGCATGCATGTGCAAGACAGACCCATGGAAGTCTTTATGGACTTCTATCGTTAAGCAATTTTCTGATTGAAGAAATCTAGGAGAAGCTACCTGCTCAGAAAGGTTACCGTTGTCACCCTTATTTTTCATGTCAGGACTGGAGAGGTACCTTGGAGCTACAGAGGCAACATAGAAATTACTGGTCAATTGACTCATAAGAGCTGGAGAGAAGACACAGCTTGAAAAAAAAAATAGGAGAGGCTTGATCTGGTGCTCAGGGCCATTTTATATTTTGTGTGGAAATACTTATTCTGGCTAGGAATCTGGGAACTAGTTTGACCTATTTCTGTCTGTGTCAGGCCTTTTCAATGTTTCTGTATCTTTTCGCACAAACATCCTGATCTTAAAGCCTGTTCTGTGTGGGTGGATTCCCACAAGAGCTGTCATTTGCCAGCATAGTACACCTGTGTGCTCAAGTTACTAATGCATTTCACTCTTGGAAATCATAGATAAGGCAGTTAATCTTTAAGAAGTTAAGTGTTTTAACTTCTTTCATAACCAGTGCACTGAATCAAATGAGATTATAGAATGAGTATACTGATATGCTTATAGAATAATAATGTGTTGACTTTTGTGTACTCAGGTGAATTAATAAAACCTCAGTTTTAACTCTTACTTCCTGTTCATTTTACAGCAAAAAAATTGCCCAAGAATGAACCACAGAATGCAGGAGCCAGCTCTGCCAGAGGAAGAGGAGTAGACCTTACTGAACCCACACAATCACCCAAGAGTCAATGTTGTAGTAACTAAAAGATCGATTGCTTTAAACTGTTCTGAATATTCTTCTGCTTTCTAACTGTTAATAACCATGGAATTGGAGTGCTTAACCTGGTCCAGTACATCTTCCAAACAGCGAAGAGACTTATGATAAGTCAAGTTCATGATACAGAATTTTCTTTTGACCTAAAATTATAACATGCATGTATCCACCACTGGCTGTAATGTTTCAGCAGTAGAGGAGAGATGGAAGCAGAATAAACTTCCTTCAGTTGAAAGGTTTTAAAAATCAGTTGTTATTAGGGGTGTAGAAGAACTATTCTCTGTGGACCTAATTGGCCAGTTCCTGTAGCCTCAATATTGATCACTGTTACAATAAATAGAATTGGGTCTTTTCATAATTCTCAATTGTGCTTTAAAACCATTTTAGAAACAGGGTCTAAAAATGAATTACTTATCTGAAGTATTGATGCAACCAGTTGTTTCTGCAGGTATCCACTGTTTAGTTTATACATTCCATAGTTTAATAATTTAATTACAAATACTTGCATTAACAATTTTATGGATCCTATGCTTGCCAGAAAGTGGAGTTTTAGTTGGTACACTGTATGTAAATTATATCAACCTGGTTAGTTATCTTAATGAATTAGTGATGAATCAAGTTTAACTTCATTTCTAATCTCTTCAGAGGATACAGACCAGTAAATTCAACGCTACAAGTTAGGATGATATGGGTTTTTTGTCCTCTACAAACTGTAAGAGCTCTTCAAGTAAAACCACAACAAACTCGGTGTCTGTGACTTTTCTTGTTTCTGATCATTGCTGGCCATTACAGTTTGTTTTTCCCCTAAGGAAAAAAATAGTGCACTAACAATTATGTTCATCCAACTTGATTTTAAATTTGGATATTAATGTACTGTAAATAGGTACTCTGCATTGTAGTCTACATTTGTTTAATACTTTCTGTAATATTTAAGAGTTGCTTAAAGGTATACAGAATGTACAGTTACTTAAAGCTAACTTCTTTTCTCTCTAATCAAAGGGGGTTCTGAGTTCTTCCTTTATGGCTAGAACAGTAATAAATGATGCTCCTGTATCTGTAACATAAGTACTGCTATCTGTCAGTAATGAACTTCGCAACTTTGTTTTCCAAAGTACATTTTATTTTGATCAGTCCAGTATATTGCACTAATTCTTTTAGTTATTTTCATTATATGAAATCTACAAAGTGTGTCAGAAGAGATGAATTAGTCTATTTAAATGTTGAACTGATAGAAACTTACTTGTGCAGATTTAAAATTTGCAGTAATCTGGGTTTAGCAAGGAAAATGACAGTTCACCAGTGTTTAGTTTTATATTGAGGTGCTCAGGTTTGAATAAAGTGGTTTAAAATAATTTGATTACTGTTTCTTATTGAGAGTTTCTCTTTTATTGTATTTGTACAGTTCCAGACAAGATGTCTGATTTCCTTTATGGGTCAGCATTTAAGATGATTACAAGTAGATTCATGACACAGCTAAATATAAGCCTGTCCTGTGTATACTCTGGCACTCCACCTATCCTATGGTAAATTTTTACATTTTGAGGTAATTTGGTCTCTTACCACATTCATATAGAAATACAATCAAAATAGTACTATTATCTCTTTAACTTGAAGCTAATGCAGTCTTTGCCAGTTGTTCACTAATGTACCTTGTTGCATTGTTGCAGTGTCTCAGAGTTGACTGTGCCTTTTCCTGCAGCTTGTGACTTGCAATTTGTCACAGAATACATTGGAGGCCATTTTTTCTGCCAGCTGTGGACTTGAGTCACAATTAGATTGTGTGGTTTGTATCTGTTTCATGTCTTTGGACCCTATTGCCAGTACATCTTGTTGCAGGTGTTTATGGCTGTGAGTTGGACCTATCACACAGAAAGTGACAGTTTCTTCTTGCTCTGAAGTCTGTCACTGTGAATGAAAAGTCTTAGTTAAAATTTTCTGTCCTAAAACGGAGTTTTTCAGAACCATGTTGTGTGCTAGAATTTGAGTGGTTTCTCTCTTCTTTGAGTTTATTTCATGGTTACTGAAAGACAGTTCTGGTTTAGCTTGATTTTTGTGGTCATCAGTTTCCTTAGAAACTCCATCTTTACTTGTGTATAGTTCCTCCTAGAACATTTTCACCTTTTTTTTTTCTGGTTGCCTTTTGAGTCACTGTGGAAAATATTGTAATACAATATCTATATTCCATCTTGAAGAACATTAATAGCATTTGAGTCCTTTCAGTTGTCTTCAATGAGGGACATCAAATACCGACACACAAAGTCCTGTTTTGTTCAACACCATTCATGCTTTCTCAAATAACAAGTGAATGTTCTTAGAGCTGGTGCAAGTATTTAATTGTAATACAAAACCTCCCAAAGGCCATTAGAAGCAAAAATAAGAAACTGGTGGGTAACACTGATGATAGGGACAGATATAATATGAGGTACAGGTATAATGGATCTTCGTTTTACTGCATCTTGATGATGTCCACGAGCTCTTGTAGTTCCTGGGTACCCCTCTAGTAATTCATGTGGTGTATTAGTGCTGGTGTTTCCACCATTCTGAAGTATGTGTTTTCTCTCACTTAAAAGTGCTGTTCTCTTTTGAGAGCATTTTTACATAAGACTGCATGTACATCATCTACAACTGAAATATTTTTCATTAAAGCATACTGTTGGGGTTTTTTTTAAGGTACTACTGTTGCAGTAACAGCCTTTTGTTAAGGACTGGGAAAAACCCCTCAGATTGTAGTTGAATAATCTACTGCCATAGGCAACAATATGTCCATCAGTAAATCCGGTTGTATTTTACATCAAAATTTTCTATGGTGTTTTTTTTTTTTTAATTTCATTATTAGAAGACTGTTTCAGAACCTTATTCTCCTGACTGCAGATAAACTGAGGACTCTTATGTGACATTTCATTCAGGTTAAAGTGAAGTCTGCTAAAAATGTTACACCTTGACTGGTTTTTAAGTAAGATTTTTTTCTCAAATACTTTTTCACTCATATGAGAGTTGTGCTTTTCAAAATTATGGCTGCATAAACTCATCAAGAAGTTTCAGGTTCACACTGTTTCTAGCAACATGTAATTTTTAGTACCTGAAAATAATTTGGACACAGTGTAGGATTTTGTTTACTAACATGATGCCTTACATCTCTTCCTTGGTTAAAGCACCCAAAGGAACAAGAGTTCTTACAGTCATCATGGGAGGTCCAGGACTAACTTCTTTCCTTTAGGAGGAATAGGTATTTTACTTATCTGAACAGTTCTGAAATCTTGAGAATTAAAAGTGTTAGAAATAGCAACACTGCAGGGGACTGGTCTTGTCAGACTTGAATGCAGAGCATAAAGGAAAGTACAACAGTGCTGTATTGTTTGAGATCCTCTATGGCTGTCCTGGGAGACCATTTGTTGTGTTACAGGAGGTTACTGGTCTGCTCCTGTGTGTTAGCATAAGGGCAAAAGTGATGGATGTCTTACAGAAGGAACTTAAGTGAGGTATGTGGTAGCTCTCTAGACATGAAGCTGGCTGCAGTGTGTTCATTTATATTGTATTTTTAATATCATCTGCCTAGACTAGGGGCACAGACCTCTGAGAAGTGTGTGTAAGTCAGCATTGCTTTTCCAGTAGTGTTTCTTGGGCAGTATTGGCAGTCTGGTGTAGGAGACGGCTAAGTGTAGGGGGTGTGAAGGCAGATTTCTCTTGAAGGTGATTCAGAATATCAAAGTGAAGGACACAACTTTTTAATTAATTACAGAACATAGATGCCTTAAGTTGTGCTCTATGAATGTTTCTTTGTACTTGCTCCCCACTCCTTCCACTGATTTCCAGGGAAAGCTACAAGAATGTGTAAAATACCCTTTGAACCCTTGGAGTGAGACAATCATCTGTAAGCCTAACAAAGGGCATAATATAACCTTTGTGGAACAATTTGACTTCAAGAAAGAGTAAACTCTGGTCGCTTTTGCATACAAGTCTGTACAAACCAGAGACAGAGCAAAAGAATCAACAAAACTTAACTGGCCTCTCAGTATAGGACTAAACGAAGAATGAGCTGGCCAGTGTCACTCTGCTGCTCCATGTATCTGTCCATCCTCTTCAGTTGCTTATCTGGAGCTGAAGGAACATGTCTCTGCTTATGTAAGAACACACTCCTGGGGGGAAAATGAGAGTTGATGTGCAAATCTTTTTCTTTGATGTGATATATTTGGTGAAAAATTAAGTGTACTAAATTAATGTGGTTCAAAAATGTGTATTTTAATTATAAGAGCTTTAAAGTATCTCAGGTCGACTTCACACTTTAACTCATTAGGAAAGCTTGAGTTTATGATATCTTTGAGTGCAGCCAGCAATTCAATTATCAGGGAAGGATGGAGAGAGGCGTATAGCAAGAACCAGAAGAAATTCAGTAGAGAATTCACCCAGCCCAAGTTCTTACCTTCATTAATCTCTTTGGAATAAAATTACTTTCTTTCACAATAAGGTGAAAGCAAATGCATTTGAAAACATTGCAGCCTTTATGTGAGTTAATGCTGTGTTCCATTAGAGGTGTGTGCCTCCATCTCCTGAAAGAGTAACAGACTAGGGATAAACTACCAGTTTTGATACCTTTAACAGTAAAGTTTGAATACTTGCAAAAAGCTTGTTTGAGGTACAGTATGACATCAGGAGAAGGGAGGTGGAGGGATACACCACAGTTACCTAGTTCAGTGTCAGTGCATGATCAGGTTGGTTTACAGACTTGGTGTTTTTCAGACTAGCAGAGGAATCCAATTACTGTTAAGCCAAAATATTTTTTTAAATATTGAATTAGTTTTTCCAAATGTGGAATATGATAATTTACTTTATTATTTTGCCTTATAAAAGCAAGCCTCTCAAATGGTTCTCCCTTTTTCTATTCATCTTTGACCCTCTTGATTAACTTCAGTAGAATTTCATATGCAGAAATATGAAGAAGTCTTACAAGGAAGAGAGAGAGTGCCTCTGTTATGTCAGTTGCAGTATCAGCCCACTCCTTACTAATGCCAGGGAGAGTGATAGAAAAGTAGTATGGTGTTGGGCATGAGCTTCAAGCAGAGACTGGAAGACACTACAGAATGTGAACTGTAGATACAAATCCATTTGAAACTATTCACCCACTAGGTTTTTTATATAATTCTGCATGTGCACTCCTTCGAGGGAAAGCGAGCATCTTGCTTGTAATCTTAGAGCTGTCTTATGACCACAAGAGGACTTAAATGGTAACAAATGTCACCAGGTGGGAAAGATGTAATGACTGGAGTTGCTCATCTCCAAGAGCTTTGTCTAGTGTTCCCTGGAGCAGGGGTAGGTGGAGAAGCATTAGGGATGTATCAGTGTTTCTGACTGTAATTAATAATTGATTTTCTATACTAAAGAAAGGCAAAACAATGTTCTACTTCACAAGGAAATAGGTCTGAATAGATCTTCTGTAACAACAGTAAAAGCCAACCAATTCCTATTTCAGAAACTAATAATTCAGATGATTCCCACAAATCATGTTTTCAGTTTGCTGGTAGCAAGGTGTGGTGGCACTTAGTCCAATGAAACAAATTAATAAAAAGAATATTTTAAGCATGTTTCACTGACACAAGGAATTATCATCTAAAATCAGAAGATTTGTGATTGCCTGCCCTAAAATGATGACAACCTCAACCCCTTAATATGAAAAAAGTGCGCGTACTACTCTTACAGAGGTCACTTGTCTATTATGAAATGCTTCCTAACTCTTTCACATTAGTCATTTGATTTCACTGCTTTAATCCAAATATCATGCTCAGGCTACTTATCTAATAAGCTGAATACTGTTGTCTGATAGCAGTATCAGTTGCAAGGAAATTTATCATGTCTCCTTCACATTGTCAAGCTAAAGGTATTGCTGCTTTTTATCTCCAGACACTGACTGCCAACAAACAGTGTCTAGATTAGTTTATTATTTCTTTTATTGGATGAATGAAAAAAAAAATCCTGGTGTGTAATGTACATACCTATAATAGCAATGTGCAGTAGTCCAGCAACACCTTTGGTGGTCTTGCCAAATGGCCTATGCGTGTTATTTGCAGAATGTTTCCTTTCTTCTACCACAGTGCTCTCTGTCTCTTCGCTGGGAACTCTTTCCACCAAACAGGTAACACTGAACAGTCACTCCAGTGCATGTTGGAAACCTCATTCCTTCCCAGTTGTAAAAATCTATGCATTCTCCAAAAGGACTTGCCATACGCTTTGCAAATCCATTCGTAAGGGTTGATCTTGTTGGTCTCTTAGTTGCCTGGTTTGTCAGGGAAAATTTTCTTTTCCCTCCAATCTGCCTTCATTACTGTGTGGGGGGAAAAGTCTAGAATTTGCTCTTTGTCCTTACTATTTTTGTAGGAGGAATCTATTTGAGAAAGCTGTTCAAGAAATAAAAGTTGGAGCTTTGCTGCAACTGTCACACTGTGACAGCCATCAAGAATCTTCAGAGAACACGTATCTGACCTGTTTCCACAGTTGTCCAGCACAATAAACCTATTCTGTGTAATTTGAATTTGAGACTGGAAGGCAGCAAAAGCCTTTTCACTGCTGTCATTATGATGATGCATTCAGGCCCATGAAAAATTAGGACTAATATATTGTGAAAATCTGGTAAGCTGGTTTTTTTGACAGTCTTTTAAATATTAATCAATTTTACATTTAGTGTATACAAAACCCCCTTGGATTATAGACTGGAAATGGAAAACTTTCAGCAAAATGTTGGTTTGACCTCAGTAAACTTAATTCTTAACCCTCACATACATTTTATAGATGTTTATATCTCTGTGAATGAGTGTAAGTGCTAATAAATCACAAATTTCAAAGCACTGAAACAGTTACAGTTAATTACAATGTGTAAGTAACCAGGATAATGTACATAATAATTCATGTAGCAAGATCCACTACAACTCTTCAGTTGTAATAACTCTTCTTATAATTATTAAAAGGGTAGCCCTGATGTTAATTTTTTAGAGTAGGCATAATAGATTAATAGCTGAAAACCTTGTAAAATAGAATAAAAAATTAAACATTTCCTTTGTTGATCTCTTATGAAGTAAAAAGATTAGTCTGTGTTTCCTTCTTTCCTTGCATTTCCCTCATCAGGAATGGACACAGACTCAGACATTTTTTCTGTCAGGTTAAAGGATAACAGTGAGATACTGACAAGCACAATACCTGAAGCTAAAGCACTCTCACCCTCAGAGTGCGAAAGATAAAATTCAGCTTTCTAACTCACTGCAGTGAGCCTATTTAGGGAGCCAAACCCCAACACACTTTAATGTTCTGAGATGAAAATAGAAGCAGATAAAAATTTAGACGTACAAGAAAGGGGAGCAAACCACAGTTTGAGACTGTACATATTTTCAAGGGCAAAAAATCATATTTACTGTTTCTGTCATAACAAAGAGCCTCTTGGTCAGTGCTTAATCCTGCTACTTGGAAAGGAAGGCTGCTCCACCTCTGTCATACATTGGTCTGTATATAGGGACAGAACTAAGGCAGAGCATGAGCCTCATACGGCAGAGGATACCATTTTCCTAGTAAATCATGTATTTCTGGAAAACCTTTCTAGCTATAACACTTGGAACTGCTTGCTGTAAATATAGTAAGGGAAGATTATTTTCTGTTTCTGAAGTTTGGCACTACAATCTCATTTTTTAATTATGAAAATGGAAAATGTCTCTGAGCTTTGAGGATCCAGGACCTAATTTGTATCCAAACAGAAAAGTTCCATATGCAGTTCTCTCTCTGTGACACATGTCATTCCCATCTCCACCCAGAGCATCCTTCTTCCTCACTTACCTTTGGCACCATCAGAACTTAACTTGCACAATCTAGTCCTGAATTCCTTCCTCTGTGAGATTTGTGTTTTTTATTATTTGCTACACACTTGTGGTCTTAGAAAAGGGCGACTGCTATTGATGCTGAAACCAGCACTGGAACGATGCCTGCCTGTGGGTGACAGGAAGAGGCAGAGAAGGGCTGTGTGATGTAAAATGGAGGTCACAGTCTCCCTGAGTTTCTAATCACAATATTATCAACTAATATGCATAAGCAGGCCTCACTGCTGCAAATTCTTGATGAATGAACACCATCTTCTTTGCCTGTTTTTAGCTTCTTCCCTGCTTTACTTGCTCATGCCTCAGCCAGCACTTCCTTCTCATTCCTGTTTTTCCCATGTGCCTGTGATGTCAGGACATGGCTTCATTGCCTCCATGTGTTCAGCCCACGTCCTGTCCTCCTGACTGACCTCCCTTCCCTCTGCCCTGTCACACAGTTTGGCAGAAGCACCCCCCCATGGAAAACTGTTTGCAAATGCATCACACCCACTTACAGAAACGATGACAGTGCTGTCCCTGAATTGCAGCATGTCTGATGCCATCAGCACCTGCCAAGGGGTCACCGCGGGTGGTCAGTGGGGCGGTAGCCTTTGTCTGGTTGACTGTGCTGTGCAGTGCATGCCTGGCAGCACAGTCAGAGCCAGCCTCTGCTGTGCAGCTGCTGCCCTAGGAGGTCCCAGCTTTACATGGTCACCTTTGGCAAAAGCAGCAAAGGGCAAATACCTTAGGTAAAACCCTTACGTAGCCTTTCTTAAACTCACATAAGACCTCTGAAAAACTCTACACCTGAAAAGACTAATTCATTTGCTAACTCAGCAGCCATTCCCTATACCTTTCAAAACTTGTAGGAGAGCTGGCACTCTTGTTCTCTAAAACCATCTGCAGAGGCAATGATGCAGAAGAAATAAGATATCTCCCAAGTAAGTCAACTTAGGTATGCATAGTATAGCCTACTTACTGCATTCCCAGAAGCAATGATGCAGTTTCAAGAAAGTCTGGTTATGAAAGGTGTAGGAAGAGATAAAGACTAACCTGGTGAGTCATGGAACCAAGCTGGGGGCAGAGCCCACATTCAGGACTTGGGAACACTCCTGCGTCTAGATCTGATGATAGCCAAGAAAGAAGGAAGTGATTAATAATTAAAATAATTATGGAATAAATTAATATAATTAGTCTCCTTATTTATCTTCCTAATTGTCCAAAACTTTAATCTTGGGATTCCAGGCCCACTGGTTTTGTGTCATCCTACAAAATAAGACTCCCCATCATTACCTCTTCTTGGGCAAGAGTTACAGTTTGTGACACTGACTACTTGGGAAGAGGTGCAGGTCCTCAACTGGGAGGAAACATCAAACTGGGAAACGGGAGCAGCAAAAAAATTACAAACCTAGCTCTTTTTACATTACAGATACTTTGCACTTGTTCTTGGTAGACAGGTCAGTCTTGGTGGGCAGAGGTAGCAGCCCACCAAGTGCTTATGTGAGGCAGAGAGGCAGGAAAGCATTGAGTGGGGATGACAAATCTGCTGGCCTTGGCACGGAAGGGGAGGTACAAGAGCCCCCTTCCCTCCCATGCCTGCCAGCAGAGCCTGTGCCAGTCTCCCAGCGGTCTGTCAGGCTTCCAACAGCAAATGACCTGCCCTACATGGGGATGAGGTGGTTTACAAACCTATCAAAGCACAGGCGGTCAAGGATGCTAGGTGGGGTCCTAGTGATTTGTGGGGATCTCTGCCACAAATTAAGGAGCAGGAAGAGCAAAAAAATATGTTAGAGAAAGGAATGAACAAAAGAATTGTGGGGAGTCAGAAAAAAAAGAGAACGTAAGGAGAAAATGGATAGTACATGCCATATTTGTATGAAGCAATCCACAGCTCTCACTACCACAAAATAACAGTGTAAGCCCATGTAGTGACTGCTGATGACTAAATAACAAACAGCTTCTGAACTTCACATTTTGTAAAGGTACAAGTGAATGTCCTGTGCTGCACGACTCCAGTCTTTAATTTTCTCACTTGGTTTGTGTTAAATCAAAACTCTGACTACAGTCAAGAAGAGCATCTTCTGGGTAGGAAGCATTATAAAAACTTCTAAATGCTCTATCACTAACTAGATGTTTGTGTGACCGAAACAGCTATGAATGTTGCATGACAGTTTTTTCACATCTTTTTCCTTCAAAAACTGCGTAATTGGGGTGTGAAGTATCCTATAGCAGACAAAAAGCTAATGGGAAGGTTTGCTACTTGCATTATTAAAGTCACATGCAAGCGCCATGAGAAGCAGATGAGATGCTAGAGTACAATGAACAAAACTTGAGCGCTGCTAATACTTCCAGTAATTCATAAAATATTGATAGCAGTCCAGAATGCATGGTGACCAAGAGGAAGGCCACTTCACCCACAAATAATATGCTAACTAAAGGGACACAATAGGATTTTTTACTCACAGAAATTCCCTGGAGGAACAAGAGCTACGCTTTTCATTCTTGCATTGAATGGAAAGAGTAAAAACAGGTGGGAACACTGGAAAAAAGACACATCTTGAATAAAAAGAGGTAGACTAGGTTGGGTTGGGCATGATGGATCTGACTAGGCTGACAGACAGGGATGAGGGGTAGTCTCCCAGAGCTCAGCTGTCAGCTGGGTGGTCCCTGTCAGAGAGGTAGCATTCAGCATTAAGCTGCTATTAGTTCAGTCATTCTTTAATTTATGTGAGGAAGATAGGCTCCAAAAGCCCTAAATCACAACTAGATAATAACCAGGAGTCCAGCACACCCTAAACTGCATTTTAATTTCCTCTTGTGACTCAAGAATGCAACCACCTCCTTTACTGGAATAATAATAATGTACACACTCTTGCACTTAAGCCTGTCAGGTGTTCACAGTGAATTTGTGCGGGAGCAGCAAATGTGAGATGCATGTCTGATCTGCTGGGAGCAAGGGCGCTGAGCGGGTACCTCCTCAGGGCTGTCAGCAGTCTGAGAGAGACCTGAAACCCCCAAGAACTGGCATTCATGTCTCACCCAGCTCCTGCATTGCTTAATTTGATGCAGATGAGTTGTCTTCCTGAAGTCACCTGGCTACTCACCTGAGTTTGCGAGCTGAGCAATACAGGCTGTCTGCAGGCAGCCAGGATCATCCGCTCCCACCAGTACTTCCTAACGTGGGTTTCCAAGTCAGCTTTCCTTGTTGAAATGCACTGACATGCCCTGAAGGACAGAAACTGAAAAATGTGGTGAGGGTTTTTCAGACAAGGCTTTGAGTTTTAATCCAATTTAGTATCTTCATTGTGCATGTTTCATGATGAAAAACAAGCAACAGGGGGATCGTGTGGTTTTCAGATTTATGCTTGTATTATAATTAGAAAATTAGTATGTGCTTTACTTGGGAATTCAGCCACCAGAAGAAGTCAGCTTGGATATATGCAATTGACAATGACATGTATCCACTCGTATGTCAAAGCATAGGGAAGGGTTTTTTTTGTCTTTTTTTTCCTACTGTAGTGCAACCTGTCATGACCTAATTGCATTCAGTGAAGCCACAAGTCAACACAACCCATGTTACAGTCCTGTGTTTCCACATGGCAAATGGTCTTTTCACAACTTATTCTTATCAAAATTGTGAATGTAATATTCACCTTTCACTGGAGCAGTTTAAGACAAAATCAAGGTTTTTTTTCTTTTTGATTTAAAAATATATTTGCACAAAGGTAGAATGTGAGCAATTATTTAAATCAGGGTTAAAGTTAAAAACAAACAAACAAATAAACAAAAAAATCAAAAAGAGAGACTTACCTATTTGCAATTAGAGTGATTTCTTTCTAAGCTGCTCCTAGCAGGCAGCAGTGCTGCAAGTGTAGTGAAATTAGTGTTTACAAATGTTACTATAGTAACTGTATCTGTAGTCACCGGCTGGTAGACTTACTGTTCTGGTTATCTACTAAGCAGCAAGGTATAATGGAAAAAATATAAGAAAATATTGGAAGACATCTGTGCTCTTGAGGATTCAAGAAGGAACTGCAGTAAAATTATTTTAATTTTTTTTTGTCTTTATACCAACCAGTGCCTCATTCTGTGTATTACAACAGAGTTTTTCCCATTAGGCCCTCATAAACACACCATGAAACATAAAGAAACATTCAGGTATTTAAATCAAAGTCAGTATCTGCTTCCTAAGAACTTTCACATTTAATTTTACTTTAATGGAAATAATAAGTTTTCTGGCTTTCAAGGACCCTGAAGGTGAGGTTAAAGAATAAGGTTATTCACTTAGTGATCCTGTGACCATTTGCCTTTGCAGTTTCAGACACCATTGCCTGCCGAGTGGCCTTAATGAATACCGGCGGAGTTACCTACCTGTATGGAAACAGTAAAGGTATTTTCAGCATCAGAACTTATAATTTATTATATCAAGTGTGCAAATTTAATGTTGGGTTAAATAGCATTAACTAATAGGTTAAAGGAGAAGCTGGTAAATTGGGAAAAACAACCCCACCAAAACAACAGCAATAAAAAACGTACGGGTGGATTTAAAGGCTGCAGCAACTCCCAGGAAAACAAGGAGTCTTCGTTCAGGAGTGGATATTAAGTTGTCCATCGGAGACAGCATGTTGTTACAGATGCGCTTTTTGCTCGTAACATTTGCTGCCGAGGAGGTGTCGTGGGAAAGCTGAAAGTGAAACTAAGCGAGAACAGTTTCATTTTCAACTCGAAAAAAGAAACCTAGCCGCAATAAAAAAATGCAAAGAATTTCTTAGGTGGCTGCTACCATACAGCGGCTGTTATTTTAAAACATGATTTGGACACTTTAAAAAATGACAAAGAAAATTCTTTCTTAAATTTCAGAAAACATGGATTGTCTTAATCACGTTTAATTTGCTGACAAAGCTTGAGGCAGCTGCCGGCACGGGCAGCTGCTCCTCCACCTTAAAGAGTCCGCCTGAAAGCCGTGGGGATGGCAGCAGCCATCTTACGGGTCGCTGTCACATCTCTGCAAGGGGAACCCGAAGTCAGCCCCGTCCCCCGCCGCGGGCTGACCGGGATACCCCCGCTCCAAGGAGGAGCGGTGGAGCCGGGGAGCAGGTCCCGACCCCCATCAGCACTCTGTCGATTTTAAAACTTCACCAAAATTAAAATAGAAATAAGTAAATAAACCAACAGACCCCCTTGTTTCATGAAATACTCTAGCGTTTTATTCCATTGTTTGCCTGTCATTTAAGGAATGTGCAAGCTGGCCGTATAACCCCTGGACCTCAGAAGGGGAGGAAAGAAGGAGACCAGAAAAGAAAGGGCTTTGGCGCCCATCTTTCCACCCCACCTAATGCTACCGCTAACTCTGCACAAGTCTGGAGTCATCTTTGCTTGCCTCAAGCAAGGTGGCACGGTCCTGTGCCTGCCAGAGCACTCTGTGCTGGGATTGCCTTCCAAACTCATGCTGCTACTTTAGGTTTACACATCAAAGAGCCGTAGATCCCACGCAAACGCCCAGCCGCAATCCCAACCTTCTAAACCGTGGTGCCGTACTACAGAATTGCACTTTGTGGTTTCTCCCGACTCAGCCACGTTTTTACATACGTGCAACGGGGCAGAACCGCCTCAAACCCAATGCACTTGCTCCTGCATAAAAAGGTAAACCCTTTAAGACATAAACTAACCTACTGTCAACACTTGTTTCCGGATACAAAACAAAAATAATCCAAACAAACAAAAACAAGAAAAGCCCCAGAACCATGACACGAAGAACTGAGCAGAGAGTTTTGAATTATCCAGTGTTTCAAACTGACCCGTATTTATATTTTGAATTAGAAATAGTCGGGGGGGGTGGGAAGTGGAAAGAGCCCCTTAAAGGCGGTCTCAAAGTGCACGATGTGGAAACGCAATGGTTAAGGCAAACAAAGTAGGGGAACTCTGAGGGGCCACAGAGGCTGCAGCGGCAGCACCGCGGACTCCCCGCGCTTCGGGACCGCTCGGCATCGCCAGCGATGTCGCCTCTTATTAGGGCAACTTTCCGCGCAGCCTCCCGCAGGGCCGGGATGGCTCCGTAGAGGCTCCGCAAGCCGCGGGTGCCGCCACCGCCCCTCCCGCGGGGGCGCCTCCGCCCCGCGCAGCCCCCGCGCAGGAGGCGGGCGCGCCCTTGCGGTGCGCAGCGGCGGGAGGCGAGTGCCGCTCCCCCCGCCACCGCCGCCGGCGGGGCAGGAGCCGCCCGCGGAGCGGCGGGTGCCTCCTCCCGCCCCCCGGGGAGCGGCCGGCGGCGGCGGAGCGGCGAAGGGGAGGGTCTAAGGCCGGTCGCGCCGCACCGCGCCGGCTGGCCGGACGGGCGGCTGCCGCCGCGCCGCGGGCATGGCGGAGCCTGGCGGCGCCGGGGCCGGGGCCGGGGCCGCGGGCGGGCCGCAACAGGGCTCCCCGGCCGCCGCGGGGGCGACCGCCGGGGGGCCGGGCCGCGGCACCGCCGAGAGCCCCGGGGGACCCGGCTCGGCGCGCACCGCGGGGAAGAAGGCGCAGCTGCGCGGCGCGCCGCGGGCCAAGAAGCTGGAGAAGCTGGGAGTCTATTCCGCCTGCAAGGTACCCGGCCGGGCCGCCGCGAGCGCCCACCCGCCCACGGAGGGTGGGGATTGACAGGAGAGGAAGGAGGGAGGCGGCGGGGAAGGGCCGTGCCCTGCCGGGTGCGGAGGCGGCCCGGCCGCCGTCCGGCGCTCCCCGCGGAAGTGGCGGTGCCGGTGGATCCTTTTCCCCCCAGAGCTTTCCGGCTGGCAGTCGCAAAACAAACCCCACGCGTACCTAATACGGGACCGCGCGGGCAGTGCCGCTTCCCTGCGGTCCGACCCCAGCGCCCGCCTGTCCCTCCCTCCGTCCGTCCGTCCGTCCTTCCGCGGGAGGCGGCGGCGGGCGGGGCAGCTCTCGGTGCCGGCGGTGAGCGCGGGGTTAACAGCTCTGCCGCAGCATCTCACTTGTAAACATCCCGGCGGGGAGTGGGAACGGCCGCGGGGGGCGCGGCCCCGGCCTGCTGACCCGTAGAAGCCGCTGCCCTGAGCCGGCACCGTCGCCACCGCTCTGGCAGAGGAGCGAAGGGGCGCGGCCTCCGCGCTTGGGAAAGTTGTGTCCCCGCCGGTCACGTAGCGCCGGGCCCGTGCCCGTGCGCGGTGCCCGGGCGGACGGCGAGTTCCCCCGGCCATCCGCACCCCGCAGCAGCGGCGGGCTCTTTTCCGTTGTCTGCCTGGCTCGCATTCAGGAGAGCTGTCCCGGTTTTCCCTCCGCAAGCACCTTCTGTGCACCTGCGATTTTCTTCTTGGGAGAAGCAGAACTCGCCTGTTAATTGCAGAGGGAGAGAGCTCGGCCACAGCAGTGGCTCCCGCCTTCGGAGTTCTGTGGCCGCGGGCATTGTTGCCTGTGCGCACATGCGGGGCAAAGGGATGAAGCGTTGTGCTCAGAGCACGGGCCGCTGGCTGCACTGCTGCTGTCAGGGCAATTCCTGGATGCACACCAGGGCTGACATGTTGAGATTGGCAGTGCTGATGTCAAATCCCCTACTAATGCTTTCAGAGTTGAGAATAGCTGTTTGTGAGAAATGTGCTTTTTATTTTCTCGGTTCTATTACGTGGGCGGATGTTAAGATGTAAAGGCCAAACTAAATGCAAACATACAAGAGGAAGCATCTTTGTAGGGCTCTGTAGTCCTCTGGTGGTGAGAGAAGCTTTAACTGTTATGCTGAAGGCAATGCACAGTGCTGTCATAGGAGGGCAAATTACACGTTGCAATTTCTTAGCTCTTTCTAAGTGTTCAGGCACCTACACTTCAACTTTGGTGCATAGATGGGACATTGCAAGATTACACCGGTGTCAGTAAAGAGCAGTTGGTGTACTTGAACCTAGTGGCCCTTGCTGTGGGCTGGGTGGCATGATTTGAAGCTTTCCCTGTGCTGAACTCCCTTTGGACCCCCATATTTTAGTTACCAAGATTTGCTGTTAATGGGTTGTGAAGTGGGTACATTTTTCATGGGCTGTTAGAGAAGTCCATGTGTGTTTGAATTACTTTTCTTCCCTGGTTGGTGCTGTTTTCTTTCCTCTGATGTACCTCCAGATGATGTTTTTGAGGATAAAAGCCACCTTCCATTGTACTTTGCCCCACAGAGGTAGATGTGCTATCAGGAAGTGCAGGCAGCCTTGTCTCTCCTCCCAAACTCTTTTTGCTTTTTCAGGGACTCACCGGCCTCACAGGTGTCATGTTGTAATGTGTTCATGTGTAAACGAACCTACTATTTGGGAAGGGAGGAGGGTCGACCCCTCTTTCCTCTTGCAGGACTTGCTAGGGTGCAGATCAGGGACAGCTCATACTGTCGATGCTCTGCTGGGGTATTCTTGCTGCTCCTTGTCTGTGACAAGACCTGGATGCATATCCCGTTGGCATTGCACTGATGAACAGAGCAGGACCCATGGCCAGGAGCACCCCAGGGCCTCTTCCTCCTGCCAGGATGTAGGCGCAGCTCCAGCTTAGCACTGTTCATATTCAGATTAAAATGCAAACCCTACCTTTGCTATTTGACTTCTCTTCAGTACTTCAGTGGCAGGCAGCTTGCTTTCAGGTCTCATTACAGAGATGAGTAGGCACATGGGAAGCTTTTTGTAAACTAACCAAGCAGCTTCTCTTGTGGGATAAAGGGGGATGAATGAAGCAGGGTGGAAGGATGTTTTATTTTTCTTCCTGAAGACCTGGCAGGTGCTCTAGAATGACACTTTTTGGCTTGTAACATTAGTGGTTTCCCAGAAACTGTAGCAGTGCAGAGCATAACTTTGACTTTTTCTTCCTTTGGGTTGCAACTTCCATTTATTTTGCATTTCTGTGTGAGTGCGAAAGAGTGAGAGAAGGCAAAGAGTTACACCATCTCCACAGGGGACATCTTCTTTATTCAAGTAATGACCATACGTGGATCTTGTGTAAATCTACATGGAACTGTACAAACTGGAGTGCTAAAATATGTAGTGGCATCCCTCAGCATCAATCACCTTCTCCCACATAAACTTCATTACAAAATTCAGCATGCAGATTTATTAGGAGCTTAATCATAGAGATGTTGAGAGTAACAAAGTCAGGGAGTGTCTGTTCACTAGGGATGAAGGTGGAGAGGTCAGTGACCATGCAGAGGGTACGTCTTAGTGACAACAGCAGAAATGCTGAGCAGAAGAGAGTGAAAGGCACTGCTCTAGATCAGGGTACTTAGTCCCCAAGAGGGACTTCCTGGTGCTTTTTCAAGTCACCCCTTCTCTTCACAGGAAATAAGGGCAAAGACTGCTAGTAAAGACATCTTCAGCATGCATGTATCTTGAGCAGAGCAAGACAAGTTTAGGGAGCTGCAGCCAAGGTTAGACAAATGTGGGCTTTGTTTCTTTGATAAAAGAACTGAACAGGAGCATTGTAGCTGTTGGGCCGCTCCACTTTACTTGTTCCCCTGTGAGAAAAGGTCTGGGTGGAAGGGAGAAAAACCCTTCTTAAAAGGCCCAAGTTTGAAGGAGGAGGGTGGCATTCTGAACAAGAAGATATATATTAGGAGTTGGCACAGTTTTCATGACTTCTGGAGGTGCACAGTAGTGTTCCATAAGCAGTTTTGTATTTGGCACTTGGAATATCTGTGCACCTATGAATGCCTGCATACATCGTTTTGGTTTTGTCCAATGTGAAACTGAGCATTAAGCATGCAAACTTGCAGCACTTTATATAAAAGCAGCACTATGTGACTTACAGACACAAATATATCTAATAAAGATGTAGCAGGAAATCTGCATTTTTTCCCCTATTGCTTTACAGTATGTGCAAATACAACTCGAGTTCCAGTCTCACTGGGAGTTTTTCTTATGAACAAAGTGAAACGTGCTCATTTAGTACACTAAGTTTTCTGTAAAATTGGTAATTTCTCATTGTATGTATCTTGCAGTAGTGCCTGGATGTTTGTAAATATAATTAGAACCCAGCAGCCTAAGGCATTTGCACAAGTAACAGGGAACAATACCTCTCTGATGAACGACTTTGTGCTTTAGATAAGCAAAGCAGACAGAGTGAGAAGGGTTGTGATGAGATGCCATGGCCAAAGACTTATAGCAGGTGAGCAACTGGCAGAGGTGGTTCCAGGTTCCATGCTCTAGACCGTCTACTAACCCTTGCTAGAGGCACTTCTCACTTCTTATCCTTGAGTGACCTCTGTGGAGTCTTTCCACACATATGAAAAGAGTTCATAAGGTAAACTTGTACCGCCTTTGCAGTAATGATTTTTCCCCCTGATTTTTACAAGGCAGATTAAGGGGAGGCAGACTTAGCTGTTTTACTGCTGGGCTCTGTATAGTGTAAATACAACTCCTTGAAGCTTAACTTGAAATATATTAATGTTGTTTTCTATAGAAATGTATAAGAGATATACAAGACATCTAAAGCTTTTTAGGATCGTTTTTGTAGTGGGGTAAATCTGTTTTATAACCCCTTACAGGCCCAATTAATGTGTCTTCTGTTAAATTAAATAGGAAATCTACTATTAACTTTATAATGTAGGAACTGGGTGCCTATTATTAGTAAAAGCTTTATATTGCAGCCTAATTTTTTTCTGTAAGTGAGTCTGGAAAATACATGGAATGAAATAATTGGATTGATCAGTAAATGAAGAACATGTCCTTAGAGCTGCCCATTGAACTGATTATTTTGTATCGTTAAAGATAAATGGGTCAGCTAATTTCCTGATACATATGAGTGGCTCTCCAAGCACTGTCTAGCTGTCCAGTTGCTGAGTACTGGACATTCGAGTAGGAAAAATATGTATTTTAAATTCACCAATGTATTTGTTACAATTTGTGTGATGTTCTTTGAAATCATCAATTTGAGCTTGTTGCTTGCAGGAAAAAGCTTATAGGGTATTTTGTGTGGCTTTTGTGTTGAGAGGATGAATATTTTTTCTAGAGTAATTATACTTGCTGGAAATAGAAAAGATCTGTGATGTTGTATGTGTATAATCTGTTGAGTCTACTTTGCATCTCAGTTACCAAACAGGGCAACCTGTATGATTTTGAGTTGCCAAGAAAAGTCCAGCACAACAGCTATTTGAAACTCTGTTTAAAAATTGGTGGGGTATTTTACTGTATAATTAAGTTAGCTTGAAGTTTCCATGTTCTTAGTTCATTTCACTGTCTGAAAAGGGAAGGAATGTTTAAGTCCGTGAGTTACTGTAACATTCTTCATATACTCATTATTATTTGGATACGTGGAATCTACTAAAAAGGGGCTGAAATATGCAATGTTGTAACTTTCATGCGTTTCCTTTTGAAATAAAAATACTAGCAAGTTTTGTTAAAATGTACTGTATATTTTCACTGTACATTTTGACCTGTTATCGATATCTTCAATATATGGAAGGAAATGGTAACTTTAGTTTGCCTAGTGCTGTAGTTTTCACTGCCTGGGGCTACCAGACAGTTTGATTTCCCACATTGTAACACTCCACCAAACATGGGAGGGGGGAAAAAAGAGAAAATATTAAAATTATATCAAGCAGTGCAAAATCTAAGTAATTTCTGCCTTTTTTTTTTTTTTGTAGTTGTTAATATTTGTTTGGGGGTTTTTGTACGTGTGTTTTTTGTTTGGTATGTTGTTTTTGGTTTTGTTTTGTTTTGTTTTTTAGAGGGGGCATGCAGGCTACAGTGTGTAATTGTTGTGTTTTATTATATTGTACTCACCCAATTGTATTAAAAACCACCAATGAAGGTGCAGTGTTCAAGCTCCCTGTTTGCCGAGATGACAGTCTTGTTGCAGAAGTAATTAAGGAAGAAGTCCCCAGCTCTCTTCAGTGGATTTGTCAAAGCTCTACAAATGTCCCAGAAAAAAAAGCTTCGAGGACTTGATGTGCTAGTCAAATGCTTCTTTTCCTTCCTCCCATAAAACTCTTTTAATTTTAAATTAAGTTTTTGCAGAGGTGAAGTCGTACTTCATTTGTTAATGAAAAGCAGATGCGTGACATTAAAAAAAAAAGGAATAAAGAAAAAAGCTGAAGATAGTCAAAGAAAGTATTGAATTAACAAAATGCTGTGAAAGATTTAAAACAACTCAGCAATTTAAGCCATTGAGGAATGTGCATTGCATATTCACCGCAAAATACTTGCACTGTCAACAACTACAATGAAAGCTAAGTTTTAAAGAGGACCTTTTGGGTTGTTTCCCCTTAGTTAACAGAACATTTATGCTGATTTTGGTGTTTTATAGCGAGATTAACAAAAAAACCCCCAAACAAAACAAACCCCAACACCCTAGTGCTTGTTTGAGAATGGTCTCGAGTAATTTTAACAATACAAATTAACAGCTGCTGCAGAAAGATCTCACGAGGAGATACCAACGAGGGCAGAAAAAAAATTGCCAGTTGAACACACTGGTTTTATTCTTCTGTGGGTGGGTTTGATATTTATTTTTGGCAGTTTAACTGAGCTGTTATCACGATTCGTACATCTGTTTGTTTGCATCTTTGCTGCTAATTATTGTGTGAGACTAAAGTTTGGGTAGTTACTGTTTATAGTTTTTGACTTGATAGTAAACATTGTTTGTTGAGCTTCTGTGAAATACACTCAGAGAAAAACTCTCAAAAAGCTTGTGCCTTGTTTGAGGACATGTTTCATTGTGGCATGATTTAAGACAATTAATAATAAGCATTATATTATGCCAGTAATTTACAATGTTGAGCATTTGTCTGGACAGCTGCATGGAAGAATAAAACCTTACTTCCCTGAAATAATAATAAATCATTTTTTTGTTTGACAACTCCTTCACGATTGTCTCTTGTGTTATCTTTGCCAATAATCTCATTTTCAGATTTTTTGTTTGTTTATTTGGGGTTTTTTTTTGGCGAGTTTTTCTATCCTTGTCTTAAATGCAAAAACTTTCATGGCAATGTTGCCTTCGTACAAACAAATGTGTATAGTTTGTTTGGCATCAGTTTAGTCTGCCTTGAGGTGCTAATTGAAATTTGGGTGTCAGGTCATCTCACAGATGTCCAAAGTCCTTGCACCAGGGGAATCTGTGGTAGGAAGGTATCACTCAGTCACTGATTTCTCTAGTCATTAAAGAGGTCCTGTAGGGCTGGTAGACAAACAAAAGTAAAACTGACAATGCCTGGGAAATGGCAAGAGATGGTTTCTGCTGCAAAAAATAACACTGGACTGCCTTCAGTTCTCTGCCAATCATATTATTCACAGAAAACACGATAGAAAAAGAACATAAACTTCACCATAAGTCTTTTCAGATTGTATTTTAGGAGACTTAAAAGAATTTTTAAAAATATTCCCCTCATTTCATTCTGAAACCTCCCTGCTTTCACATTATAAATACATGGAATGGCAGGTGGTCTGCACCCATGCAGTGAGTTTGGAGAGCCAGGAAGTTCAGGTAATGCAGACTGTCCCTTTTTCAAGGGAAATGTGTGGAAGTGGATTTCTGAGTCATCCTGGGGCTCTCGCTGCTGAAAATGCCACTCATGATCCTTGATACCTGCCAGACCGGCCCAGGGTGCAGGCAGAAGCTGTAGCACCCAGTGCCAAGAGCTCAGCTGGATAAATGCTTAAGCATTAGAGATGGTAAAAACATCACGTGGTGCTCAGCAAACTGCAGGCAGCAGTTTTTTTGGTGCTCAGGTTGCTGAATATTGAAATTAATTGAGAGGAACAATTTATCAGCCATCTACAAAGCTGTCATTGTTGAGGGCTGTCAGGCTGTGATCCTTTCTGCTTCTTCTGGATGCTTCTTCCTTAGGTAGGATGGGATTTGGAAACTTAAAAGAAAAATTAAAGAGGTTCCTGAAATAGATTGCATTAAATGTATGCAGAATTGATTTTGAAAAATGACACAGTGCTGGATATATTAACATCACAATTTTTGCTACTGAGATTGTTTCAACCATAAGTATTATGCACCAGTTGGCATACTTTCCGCACTGAGGTCTTGGCAGTGCAATTTCCTGGGTGTCTTTTTACAACCCAGTGCACAGACATCTCTGAACAGTAGAAAAACAGACTTTCCTTCCAATTGGAGCTTCAAATAGGAGTATGAATGATGTTACAAGTACTTTGCCATCAAAGTAACTGCAATCTTTTGGATTCGCAGAAGAAAATCTGCTTTTGTAGAGCTGCTCTTTGGATAACTGGAATCATTGCTTTGAACTTCTGAGTGATATGAGACACAATTACCAAAGTTGCAACCCCTCCCTTCACGGTTTTACCTTTTAGCTGCAGTGGTGTTTTACACTCAGTAAGCATAAGTAAACTTTGAAGGAAAAGCAGCAGATTACAGTGGAAGTGTTACTGTCTTTGACATCTGTTGCTTTTGTGGCCAAGCGTTGCGTTAGCATTCTCCGTAGTGCGGTTATTGCTTGATTATTTCAGCACTGGTTAACCTTGCTTGGGTTGTCATGGGCATGATTCCTTCTTGCAGGTGTAGCTGATGAGGTAGTCATAAATGTTTTGCCTGTTAGGTAACCTGTTTGTGTTTAAGTCATTAAAACTGTCTCAGTGGTAGGATCTGTACATGTTGATATACTAGTAAATGCTTGAATACTTTCACTAGAGTGAGGGCTTTCTGTAAATGAATTAGACAGGATTTGTGTGTGTGTTCTTCTTACCAGAACTGTGTTAACATCTCTGTTCGGGGTACTATTCTATTTCCAATTATTTCTAGAAAATAAGGGCTAGTAATGAGGTCAATAAAAATGCAAACCCAAGCAAAACAACAGCAAAACACCTCAAGGCCCCCTCCCCTCAACAGCAAGCCCCTTCTCTGCTAAAAAAGCGAGTTGACAACTTTTACTTCTTTTTATTGCTTTGAAAAAACGGTTTCAGTAAGTTTTACAGTGTTGGTCGATATCCATTTGCTTTGATTTCAGGCCGAGGAATCCTGTAAGTGCAATGGCTGGAAGAACCCCAACCCGCCGCCCACGCCGCCGCGGGCCGAGCTGCAGCAGGCGGGGGTGAGCCTGGCCGAGCCGTGCCGCAGCTGCAGCCACGCCCTGGGTAAGCGGCTCCGCCCGCCTGCGCCCGCACCCGTGCCCCAAACTGCTGCTCCTGCGGGATGGAAGGTGCCATGGCAAGATGTAGAAATGGGGATTACGATTAGACGTAAATGTCAATAATTTAGATTAAAATACGTTTAATAAAACGTGTTTAATGTGGAAATGCCCTAAAATTAGTTTTGGATAAATTCAAACATGGTGCAGCTTCTAACAACACAGACATTCAAAGTTCTTAAAGTGCAAAAGCACTATTAAGCTACACAGCACTTTTAATACTTTGTGTTACATATGCGTTAACCTCATGTAGATTGATCTGTCAGCTGCCTTAGTTACAATGTGAATGATTCTCTCCTGTAAGCTGTATTAGGTTTCCTTATATTAGAATAAATTTAAAGTAGTCTTGAAAGCAGTTACTCCTACCTACCATAAAACTGTGTCTTTTCCATGTCGCATAAGATAATACTGAGGCTGTACATCTTGGCATTGTCTAAGTTATTGTGCAGACAGCTTGCGTATCTTGGAAGCAACTGCTCAAAATTCACTGTTTTCACTGTATTATTTTAAAAATTTATGCTTATCCAAAATAAAAGCTGATGACTTTTTCTGTATTATATTACAATCATAAAGTAGTGTGAGTTGGAAGGGATGTTTTAAAGGTCATCTGGTCTAACCTCCCTGCACTAAGCAGGGACACCTGCTAGATCAGGTTACTCAGAGCCCCATCCAACCCGACCTGGAATGTTTCCAGGCATGAGGCATCTGCCAGCTCTCTGGGCAACCTGTTCTGGTATTCTACCACCCTCTTTGTAAAAAAACCTTTTCTTATTTCTAATCTAAACCTAGTATTTTTCAGTTTAAAGCCATTGTCCCTTGTCCTGTTACAACATGTCCTTGTAAAAGTCCCTTTCTGGCTTTCTTGTAGGCCCCTGTAGGTATAGAAAGGCTGCTCAGAGGTGTCCCTGAAGCCTTCTGTTCTCCGTACTGAAAAACTCCAACTCCCCTCAGTCTGTCTTCATAGGAGAAATGCTCCAGGTTGCTGATCACCTTTGTCACTCTCCTCTAGACTTGCTCCAAGAGATATGTGACCTTCTTAGCAAATACTGAATAAAAATTGAGCTAAAATAAAATTCAGAAGTAATTGAAAAGAAGCAGCTGCTATCTAATTTTTGTTGCTGTCCAAAACTTGAGACAGTGAAATAAGAAAAAGAAAATTTAAAACCTTCACAATAGATAATTTATTTTTTTTTACTTTTGAAAATAATATTGTTTGTATGGAATACTTTTTTTTAAATTGAGATTTATTTTCTCTATTCTTTTTATGCTTTCATTCCATGCAATTTATTTCTAGGCTTTTCAGCAGAGTTCTTTCCTTTCCTGATATTCCCAGTCTCTGGGTTTGCTTGCAGAAGATTAAGAAATGCATAGTATTGCAGAAAATTCAGTCACTGTAGCCAAGGTAGTTTCAGCTTTGCGTCACGCACCTTCTCTGTGCTGCATCTGTTTATGCAGTTAGGATGGCTTGTGTTACCTGTCCCTTTAATTCCAATTGCCAATAAATATGATTGTTTTTGAGCCAAGCGTTATTTTTCCTCGCTGCCTCCCTAACTGAGGAGTCAGATTTGTGTTAAAAAGATATGTTCATTTAAAAAAGTAAATATTGATAAAATTTATTAAAATATAGAAAAGCTTGTATGCCCAAACTTTAAAGTAATTTTCCATTTCTCTGAAATGGTATTTTGTTGTCCTTTCAGAGGAAAGGAAAAGCATACTTTGGCCTGGAGTCAGTGAAGATCGTTGCTTTTTGTAATGCAAATATCTTCTTTCTGGGAATTGACTTCTTGTTTTACATTGCCTTCTCCCTTCCTGGGGCCAGTTGTTCAAACCAGCTTGAAATGAATGCTTCGCTTTATATGTAGAAACCTCAAGCTTTTGAAAATTACAGATGTGGAACTGTATTTACCTTTGCAGATGATAAAAGGGACTTTATCACTTGGAAATTGCAATACATGTAAAGATGCTTTTTTGTAAACTTCTGAATAAAAGAGCATGCACTCTCTGCAAAATCTCTGTTAATATAGTGTGCACAAAGCATAGCTTGATCTTACATGATATGAAAGTAAGAGACTTAGCCAATTATTTTGCTTTCCAGGCCAATTTTCAGAGCTGATGTTTTTTTTCACTTTTAACAGAATATGCTATTTGCACCTGGATTGCCTAATTTATGGGAATTATGGATTTATTTTCTTTAGTCAAGAAACCTTATCTCAAATGGACAAAAATATATGTAGTTACATAATGCAACATATTAACACAAGCGGGATTTGGGTGGTCTGCTTTAAGTCTTAGATGGTATGATTCAAAGCAGCTGTCATTCCTCTGCTGTGGAAATTACGCCCCTGGACAAGCTTTACAAATTGCTGTGATGTGACAGGTTTCAGTTTCCTCTGATAAGATGTTCTCTTTTATTAGGTTATTACAAGATCAGTGGCTTTACAGTTATGGTTTAGTTGGAGATCTCCCGGGGTATACTTTTGCTATAGGTTCTCTCAGTAGGCTTTTTACAAGTTTAAATTTTTATTTCATTTAGCTGCGCATGTTTCTCACCTGGAGAATGTGTCTGAAGAAGAAATGAATAGGCTTCTGGGGATTGTATTGGATGTGGAGTATCTGTTCACCTGTGTCCACAAAGAAGAAGATGCAGACACCAAGCAAGTTTATTTCTACCTGTTTAAAGTAAGCTGAACTTGCTTGGGTTTTTCGCTCTCTCACACATAAGCCAATTTCACTGCCTCTCATGCATGGAGGGACTTCATCTGGTGGGATATTTTTAGTCTAGGATGATGCTCTACTGAGTAGAGCAGTGTGGGCTGGACGTTCTGGTACTTGCAGTGTACTGATTTTTATTCCAAACGTCACGCAGATGATTGAGGAACTGACCCTGAGTCCCATCTATAAACTGTGCAGCCTTCTTCACTTATGTGTAATAAAGTCAGTTGACATCAGTGCTAACTCAGCTGCCATTGTTTCTTCAGCTAAGTCTCTTGTATGCATTTCAAGGAAGGTGAATTTATAGTGAAGGCTAGTATTACAAATTCAGATGACTAAACAAGCAGATACAGAGCCAGGAGATTTTCAACACTGCTCGCTGTGTGTTGTGCACTTGTGACTCTATGTATGGAAATATACTAATTTTTTTAAAAATTCCATGTTTTTAACAGCTTTTGAGGAAGTGCATTTTACAGATGGGAAAACCTGTAGTAGAAGGATCTTTGGAAAGTCCCCCATTTGAGAAACCTAGCATTGAACAGGTAAAGAGTCGAAATGTGGATTTGGTTGGTCTGGTGGTTTTCTTTTTGATTTTTGTTTGGCTGTGTTTTTTTCTTCTTTAATGTTTGGGTTTTTAAAATTTTATTTACTTTTTATTAATATTTAGTTAGGGGTTGGGAGTTTTGTTTGTTTGGGGATTTTTTTGGTGAATTTTCTTTTTGGTAAATGTATGTGCTGTTTTTGAAAATGGCATTTTATGCATTTTTCAGGTATTTCTGTGTATTGTTTAGGACAAAGTAGGGGCTAGGAGACTTCTGCTGTGGCTTCTCCTTTAGTGCTGGTACAATAGTTACATTATTTGGCTTGTCTCATCATTCATCTTATGCTTTAATGAAACTGACTTTTTTGTGGGTTTAGAGAATTAGCTTGAAATGCTACTTTCATGTGGGCACTTCTAATCTTTCTTTGTTACCAGTGATGAAAAATGCTGTTGAAGTTTTGAAATCCAATATTAAAATGACACTTGCCTTCTGTAAATCAAGGAAAATGTTGCAATCCAGTTCAGTGAGATCATAGCCTTCTGTTTCAAAGGGTACACAACAAAAACCAAAGCCACAACCAAAGAATAACCGAGGCTTTTGTAACTCTCAATGGATAAAGAACATATGACAAACTCAGTTTTTGTTTAAGCAAGCTCCCAAGAATGCACTTTTGGCAGACAAGTGGGTCCATTAGCTCCAGTGGAACTATGAAGAGACTCACATACCTCACTGAATCAGGAGCTCAAAGTTTTCCCATCAGCGGATGAATGGATGCTGTAAATAGAGTATTTTAAATGTGAAGGCTGTTATGTATAGTAATTATTTCTTGTAACTGATGTGTTACAATTTAGAAAATCAAACCACTTTATTGCTGAATTTCTGAGAAGTCTTCACCTGGAGTTCTCCTTTAGTTTGAGTATAAACAAAAAATAAGTGTATGTAATCTCCATATATTCCTAGTCCTTAAAATACACTATAAAAAGGTATATATCATTACAATATAATTTTTTGTCACATTCTTTGTACTGTTTGTTCAATTTGCTTAAGAAAATAAAGCATGGAGGTGAAAGAGTAATTCTTCTTACAGTTTATTTTGAAATAATTTTAGCTTTTAAATAGACCAATATTTTCAATTCTGTTTTTAGCTGCTCGGCGACTCAATCAAACAAAATTATTTGCTAAAGACAAGTGTTATAATTGATTTATAATATATATGTAATGCAGCAGTTTTAGTCACATATTTTAACTATGATGATTTTTCTTTAAAGTGTACAGTACCCAAAGTGCAATGAGGAGACATACTTCTGAAGTACTGATGCCTCTTGAAGAAATAATATGATGTGTAGGCACAAACTTAACTAGGAATCCACAAGCCCTCTCTAATAAAAAGTAGCCAGAGAGTTTTGTAGGTGATACTTGATTTATAGAACATATAGAAGAAAGCCCACCAGAACTTTCTCTGTTGCCTGACTTTGAGAAGCGAAGAAAAATAAAAAACTTTTCTTCTCTACCTTTATGTCAGTTGCTGGAGGTGGATTACATAAAAATGTCATATCTGGATGTACCTGCTGCTGTGTACACAGGAACCAGCCAGTGGCAGCTACATGAGTAGCTGACCAAGGAGTTCATTGTCTCCAATATTTTTTCCCCATGTAATGCAAGTTCAGGGTTGATAAACATAAACTGAGGCGTGTTTGAGGGTGCTCCTGCAAAAATTATGACTAAATAGTTAAACAGGATTTTCTTCCTTCTTAAGGGTGTGAATAATTTCGTGCAGTACAAATTTAGCCACTTACCCTCGAAGGAAAGGCAAACAATAGTGGAACTGGCTAAAATGTTTCTGAACCGCATTAACTACTGGCACCTGGAGACACCTTCTCAGCGAAGACTACGATCACCCAATGATGATATTGCAGGGTATAAAGTGAATTATACCAGGTAACACTGCTTTTGCTTGTTACAAGTCTTCCTTACAAATAGGGCATGTACAAACTTCAGGAATATACCAATACCTTTGTGCTATAGATGTACCTTGTGAATTTTTGCAGTCATGGAGTTAACATAGAAACCTGAGGATTTTAGTGAGACTTCATCAGTTTCACACACAACCTTGTGTTTTGAGAGGTGTGCTTTATCAGCCAACAACAGGGAGTAGGGGCCACAACCATCTCTATCTAACAACACTTTTGCTCATTCTGTGTTTGCAAAATGGTCTCCATCTTCATAAGATATGAGCTTTACTTAAGATCCTTGTTATTCAGCTCAAAAAAAGAAAAAGAAGGTAACATTAAGCATTGTAAAGGATAGCTGTTTGAAACAAAATCATAGAAGAATTGAAAAATCAAAATAATTTTGCAAGTGCTTGAAAGCTAATTGGGAATAGATAAAATGATAGTTCGTGTTGTAATAAGTTGTTAGAATTCAAAGGAATAACATAGTTACTGGGGGAAGAAGAGCTAGGATGAACACTGTGTGTCTTTCAATTTTCTTTTTCTCAAATGGTAGTGCAGTGCCTTCTTTAGTTAACGCAGCAACAGCAGCTAAGTGCAGGCAGCTGATAGCTAACCTCTGTTGTCAGCGCCCTGTTTCCCAGGAACTGCCAGGGACACTTTCCCTGGCTGAGGCTGAGCATCGCCTTCTGGGCGCATTCCTGGTGGCCTTTCCTCAGACACAGAGCTCTGTGAAGGTGAACAGCAAGCCCTGGTGTAATTTGAGGCTGTGGCTAGTTAAACAGCAGACTCTGCTGTCTGAGTCCAACTGGGATGTTCTCATGACCTGTCACGCTGGGGCTCCTAAGACCATGCTTGGTGCATGTTTCAACTTCATTTGTTTGTGACAAGAGATTTCAGCCAGGGTTGGTAGAAACTAACTTTTATTAGGAATCAACTGCTAATTGGCTCTGGTTGGTGGCTCTTGTTGTTAATTATTTTGTCCCTTGTGGCTTCTCAAACCCTCCTGCTCACAGTCCCTAAGGTTTCCTCTGACCCAAGGTGCTGTGTCTTACCATCAGATCTAACATGTCATTGTGAACCTTTTTCCTTTGTGCTGTTTGAGACGTTGCTCAGGGTGCTGCTCTGCACCATGCACTTCCTGAATTTTTGCAGTCACTGACTTAATTTGAAAACCTACAGATTTGAATGAAACTGTATCCGAGTTTCACTTGCATCCTTGTGTTTTGAGAGGTGTTCTTCATCAGCCAAGAACATGGAGTAGGGCTCTGTGAACACTCTGTCTCACAACTCTTTTGCAACTTGTGTTTGCAAAGATTAAGGCACAAGAGTTCAGACGGCCATTTTCAGACAGGCTGGACTTTGGATCTGGATGAGGAAACGCAAGTAGGATCCAACACAGTCTGTTTGCATCCAATTCTTAACATTTTCCTTCCATTGCTGAAGCTTTCATAATGGTTGTGATCTGATTCTGCTAAAGCTCCAGATAAAAATGACTGTTCATTTACACACAGATACTGAAATCCTGTTTGTAGTATGAACAGATATTGTGACCTACATAGGCAGTGTACTCCTGTATTATCTCTGCAGTACCATAATCCCTTTTCCAAAAAGAGAAACATTACATGTTTTAACTTTCATATGTACTTCTTAATTCAAACTCATTATGGAGGGAGATACTGATTATGAAAGAGTAACAAGTCAGGGTGCAATGCGAAAAAGCCAGCTGGTGGGAGACTAGGATGGGAGTCCAGTCAGACTGGGATGGAGCTAGTTAAAAGTGTCACCCCTTTTTCCTCTATGTGGGGAAATGTAGAAGTTTAAAGAGGGAAAAACAGGCCATACCGAGGGTCTTTGGAACCAGAGGCAGGAGATTTGTGAGGCTAAATAAATAAGATGTGGAGAGAATCCCTGACATCAACATGAATTTTCGGTAATCTGCAATTATTTTCTGGAACAAGAGCACTTTGTGGAAACTAGACTGCAGGGAAAAAGAATATATGGAGACTTATTGACTGGCATTTCTTCAAAAAACTAGGCAATATGCATGCTGCTTAACTCTGTCCAGGCTTGTTGTGGAGCTGATTTATACGGTCATATAGCTCTAAGCTGTGTTATAAATGCTGTGGGTAGTGGTTTTATTGCACCAAATCATATGTTAGATGGTGATAATTATCTGTCTTTTTTCCTCTTTGCAGGTGGCTTTGTTACTGCAATGTCCCTCAGTTCTGTGACAGTCTACCTCGGTATGAAACCACACAGGTTTTTGGTAGGACATTGCTTCGCTCTGTTTTTACTGTGATGAGACGGCAACTTCTGGAACAAGCCAGGCAAGAGAAAGACAAGCTTCCTCAAGAGAAACGGACACTAATACTCACCCATTTTCCAAAGTAAGGAGTCACAGTGTGCCTGTGTTCGAAGTTAACCAGTAACTTTGTTGTGGAAAGAGGGAAATTACCCACCGCTTAAAATAGTTTCTCTTTGTATTCAGTGACAGGTAGATACTGCAGCTTCATTTACTGACACAGCTTGAACTAGTGTATTTTGTGTACACAGCCACTTGCTTTCCTTTGTCATAGAGTTTCATCTTGCTAGAGGATTGTGCTTTTTGCCTATAAGCAAGTACTGTTTGTTATTTACTTTCTTTTTCTGTAGTTCTTGGAAACAATTTAGGTACAGACCTCCAAAAACATATGTTCACTTCTGATTTGGTGATGCAGCAGTAAAAAAGGGAGCGTTGTACAGGAGTTTATATGCACCTAAGAATTTCAGTTTAATTCAACATTGTAATAGGGCACAAACTAATCATCCTATCTCCAGGATTATTCAATAAAGAAGAGAGAAGTCAGAATAAAACTGCACCAGTGAATCCTAAACTCATTAATTTCATACTGACTACCTGTTCCAGTACTGGAATGTTGATGATGATCTCTCACAATTAAACAACAATAATTACACATTGGGGTATGTGGGAGAATGACTTGTCTTGAAACATGATCATCTTTGACAGTCATTAATTTCAAGTATTTTACTGGTGAAAGGGGAGGTAGTGGTGACAGGATCATTCACTGTAATCTTCCTGTTAAAATACTGTATCCTTATATCCTTAATTTGTGAGGATGGCTTGGCTGTCTTAAGTCATACCATAAAAACCTGTCCCTCTTAACAACAAATGAACTGAACCTCAGGAGACCTGGTGGCACTGTTGCTGTGCAAGCTACTGTGTTGGGCTAGAGGTTGGGTTAGTGCTCAGGGGAATGAAAAACAACATGAGCTTTCCAAAGCTGACTAGAATCAGGATTTGTTTCTTCTACTGTTCCTAATAGTGTATTGTACCAATTTGAAGGATGTACACTGTCTCTGGGGTAGGCTATTATGGATATAGCAATGCTTGTACACATCTGGGAATAGGATTGTGACCTGACCCTGAAATAGGTATAAAGTAGTATTGTAAACCATGCTGGTGCAAGGAGCAGATTTCTGGAGGAAGCAGGTGTGCATATGCCCTTGTTTTCACTCCCTTTTACAGCAACTTGAAATCCATTATTATTCACTGCAGTTTCTTTTGATATTCTACTGGGGAAAAAAAGGAAGACAAACACTGTTTGCAGATGATCTGTGGGAAATATGAATAACATTTTAAATATTTTATGGTCTGTACTTGTTTGAAGCATTTGTCTCTCCCCTGGCATTATGCTGAGTGAACCCTGCAGAGGAGCCGTGTCTCAGAGCATGGAGCCTTGCATTGGCACAGGGCTCCCATTGGCCCCTGACTATCCTTTCTGGGCAATGGGAGTACCCACCAGTTATGCCTGTGTGTACCTAGGAAGTAGTCACTAATGGGGCTGAATGCAGAGCCTCTGTGCTGCTACCTGTAAACACATCTTTGGCTAAAGTTAGATTTGTCCTTCTGCTCTGTCACAGATGGTCAGGTCACTGTTCAAACTTTTTAGCCATTATCAGCTGTATAGACAGCAGCAAACACAGCACATTGCTGAGGTACACCTATCCTGTATATACAATACAAGAGCCTGACTGGATCCTGAAAATCCTTATCCTGTTCAAGAAAGTCTTGAACTCAACAGTCCTTTTGGTTTCAGCTAGATAGTTCTAGACATATAGATGACTCTGGAGAGTAAAGATTTGTCATGTCAACTTCTGGTCTGAAAACCCCTTTTGTGGAACATAGGATAAGCTGCTGTCTTGCTTCTGAGAGGGAATTGAGGTATTAGCCCTGAGAAGGCGAGCATACTGGATCATCTGAACTGTGGAATTTCTCTCATATAATAATGCTGAGAGAGGTTTAAAATCACACAGTTTCTGTAACTGTACCAAAGTAAGGTTAGAAATACTGTTATGCAAGCACAAATGTGCAATTAAATGCTACAGTAGAACAGTTAAAGGAATGAAAATATCTTCCTAAGAGCATTGTTAATAACTAACACTGGGATTTTTTAAATCTGTAAGAGGCAGAAAGCAAATGCATCACAAAAACAGTGGTTTATTCAAGCAGACATATTTTGTCATTGTTGTATAACATCAGTCAGCTTATAGCTTTCTTATTAGTGCAGTTTTGTACTGTAAAAGTAGTTTGTTACTCTTTCTGCATTTTCAAATTAGAAAAATATTGCTTATAATCAAAGATAAGTTCATGTAAGTGAAAGCACTCTATCAAATCAAGGTATTTAATGTCTCCTCTGGCTTGTGGTTTTGTGTGTGTTCTTTTTTTATAAAGAATTGGCAAATGGCATTTTCATTCAGTAAATATTTTTAATTCTAAAATGTAGCAAGTTCTTACTTTGAAAAAGAGCCAGGTTTTGTTGATCCTATATTTCACTTGGTTTTGTGCCTAGGTTTCTGTCTATGCTGGAAGAAGAAGTGTACAGCCAGAATTCTCCCATTTGGGATCAGGATTTCATGGTGTCTAGTTCCCGAACTGGCCAGCTGGGAATCCAGACAGGTAATTTTCTTTTAGTGGTGGGCAACGCAAATGAAACCTGGATGATTTAGGATTATGTAGGTGTTGTGGGTTTTGCGTTATTGTGGTTTTTTGAGGTTTGATTGGTTGGTTTTGTTTTGTGGGTCTTTTTTAATATTAGAGAGAGATACATTAGTCTGTGGCCTTTTAAAATAATAGTTTCATCCTCTCAGCTGGTGAAACAACTCCCTTTATTGAGTGTGATTTGTCCAACCAGTGTTTGAGCACTGATAAAGTGCACAGCTGAAGCTGAATCATGAGATTTTGCTTTTCAGTAGACCCCTACAAAAAGCCCTTTCATGAAGCTAAATAACAGCAGGCTTGCCAGGTACATGAAGGAAGTTTGTTTTCTTAGCTTCTGCTCAGCACTGCAAAATAATAGAGCCTGATCTTTGCAATCTCTGTTACCCAGCAGTCCCTCATTAGGTAGAAGTTGGTTCAGAAAAACACATTGAGATAAAGCTTTAATGTCTCTGCTTGCGAACTGGTGGCATTACTCTGGTGCACAATGTTAGCTGTTGCTTTTTAGGTGAAGATGGGTCCATCTTTGTAACAATCCCTCAGTCAGCACCATAATGGGTTCCATGTCCTGTATTTTTTGTGTTTGTCTTTTATGTCACTGCAGTTATCAGTCCACCTCCTGTTGCAAGATCTGTTGCATACAGTGCAAGTCCTTCATCGCTGGAGCAACCTAACACTGGGAATATGAGTCCAGCTTGCAAAGTTTCTTCTGCCCTTGACCCAAACTTAGGTAATAGAGGGAGACTTGCTTTTTTTGGCTTCTGTTGATATTATCAGTAGTTGCAGGATATGGTAACCTTTGCCTTCACTCTGCAGTAGCAAACTTGGTGTGTTTTTTGCTGAAAGCCGTGCACACAGATACTTTTTCTCCAGTATGATAATGTTTAACTAGCAGAAAAGGCAACTGTATTTGGAAAAAAAATTAATTTGCTTAAATTAAATTAAAATGGGGAAAGGTCTGCTTGTGTCAGAGGTTTTTGAAAAAGACTTTACTTGGAGTACATCTATTATAAGCCCTGAAAAAAGGTTTCATTTAAATAATGGCAGAGAAGAAGGAGGCATCATGTTTGATTTTTTCAATCTTTCAAGGTACTTAAAGTGCATCCATTTGAGCGGTAAAGAAAAGCACTAACACACCAACAAGGCTAATTTTAAAACCTGAATCAGGTCAGGTTAAAAAAAAAAGGCTTGGAAGAAAAAAAGTTGGTGAATGCATAAATTCTCCTAATAAATCCTTTTTCCAACACCTCAGGATCAATGAGCCTGTCAAGAGACTTTGTAGGTCAGAGAGATGATCCCAAGCTTATGTAATGTGAGTCCTCAAGGAAGTGGAAAAACATAAATGAATTCTTAGCCTATGTTCACTACAGAGGAACTTAAGGCGTCTCCTAAGCTGCAGCTTCCTTTAAGGCCATTTTTCAATTTGTCCCTCAAAAGTGGGAATGAGTAGCATATTGAGGGGGATAATCCTGGGCTAGAAGCTGGCTCTGTTCCTGTACGTCTGCTAGTCCTTGGTGGACTTTTCTTTCATGAATTTAACTAGTTGCTTTTCCTATATTACATGATTCTCTGCAACTAGTGGGGCGGTTAATAATTAACATGATATATTGTTATTTGAAAACTTTATATGGATTTCTAAAGTTAAAAAATATGATGCATCAGACTGTACGTGCTGCTTGGTTTACAAAAAGGGTGAAAGAAATACATAATGGATACTTCGTTCCCTTGAATCCTAAAATGGGGATTTCACGTGATGCAGAAATACGCACTACAATTTGTATATTGAGCACTGGCCTTCCAAGACAGCAGCACAGAGATTCCATGAAGATGATTTTGAAGAAAAAAGAAAAAGCAAATAGTTTCACTATGAATTTACAGAGGTATGTATAGGAGAAGGAGAGGTGTACTCATCCTGCTTCATGCTAATATCCCAATGCCAAGACAAAACTGAGCAGTGATAAATATTGTTCAGATTTCATTTATTTCTTATTCTGCCTTTCTATTGGGGATTAAAGAAAAAACCAAAAAATACAATCCCAAAACCTGTCATACAAACTAAAAAGTGCAACCAAATTTCTAGACTTCATAGTGCTAGTCTGTGACAATTTGGTTGTTTCTAATTTGTCCTAGTTTTGTTTTATAGGGGAAAAGAGAAAAAATAATGAACCCTTTTCTCTGGAGGATTCCAAAAGACCAAGGGTTGTAGGAGATATTCCTATTGAGTTAATCAACGAAGTAATGTCAACAATTACAGATCCTGCTGCAATGCTTGGGCCTGAGGTGAGAAATGCATAGACTTGATGTTGAAAATGGCATGTTAGTAAATGATCTGTTTTTTGTAAATGTTCCACATGGATAGCTTATGATAAGCGCCAAGTCCTGTCAAGAAAAATAGACTTTGAAAAAATATGATTAGGTGAACAAAAACTATTTGTGAAATGCATCATTAGTGTGAAGAATAGTTCTATAGCTTTTTTTAATGCATTGTGTACAATTAGCAAAGAGACTTGGAAACTCTTGATAGTAAAAAGTAGATCCTAGCTTATCTTGCAAGGTACTTTTGTTACAGAATGGGTCAAGAGCGTGCTTTTAATTGTTAATCATAGATGTAGCTCAGGTTAAATGGGGTTCAAATATTGCAGCAGAATGAAAGATCCAAACAAAACCTGTAGTTAAAACCAGTAGTTAGCTAGTGAAGAAACTAATCTAAAGAGTTGTTTGCTCTGTCGTCCCCAGTTGCTCTTTTCTCTGCTGGAAGAGAAAAACAAACAGAATTGCAGAATTCTGCCATGGTACACAATTGCACACTTTTTTTTTCTTGGCTGGCTTTTCCTCCTTCTGTTCCCTCTGCCAGGCTATGTTTTGCCAGCAACTCATTTGCCAAGGTTTAGCTAGAAATTGCTGAAGATTTGGAACCACCTACATTTCTTATTCAAACTATGTACTGTGAGTGATAGCTCTGCATTATTATAATTGCTGTGCCAGCCTGGCTGTTGAGGCTGGCAGTGACTAGAAAACCAGCAGCCAAACTTTGCTCTAAAAAGTAAACAATATGTGCATGCAGAGATGTTTTGGTATTGTAAAATGATCTTGAAAAAAAGAAGTTAAATACTTTTTCTGTATTAATTTAGTCTGTTTTCAAATATATGGATGCAATTGCTACATATGTAACAGCAAATTCTCTAGGGGTTAAAGTGTTCCTTTTAGGCTCTTACAATAGTGGAAGATATAGTAAAAAGCAGTACTAAAATGAAAAAATATGAATTTTTCTGCACCGGCATTAAAATGTGTGATTTGCAGTATGTGTAGACGAATCCACTACTCTTCTCCAAGCTGGCTAAGGCTAAAGAAAATATGATGACTTAGTGGAATAGGCTTCAAATGGATGAGTGCTGTCCTTCAAGAGGCTTTGGAACTTATTGACTCCTAACCATTGCAGTTTTTACCTAATCTTTACCAATATAAGTTTAAATAGGCCCTTATACACTGTAGTATAGATTTGTATCTGGCTTATTTGGTGGTGGCACTTCTGCAAAAGTTCATTACAAAGGCAATCATTGGTAGCGCTCTCAGAAAAAAAGAGTGAATTTTATTTGTTTGTTCATTAAGGCTGTTCTGTCAGAGGATGTGAAATCTCAAAAGTTTAATTTTGTTTCACTTTTGTGTGGTATAGACCAACTTCCTCTCAGCACACTCGGCCCGGGACGAGGCGGCGCGGCTGGAGGAACGCAGAGGGGTGATTGAATTCCATGTGGTCGGCAACTCCTTGAACCAGAAGCCCAACAAGAAGATCATGATGTGGCTGGTTGGTTTGCAGAACGTGTTTTCCCATCAGCTGCCTCGAATGCCGAAGGAATACATCACACGTTTGGTCTTTGATCCGTGAGTATCCTTGGAGAGGGGTTTGGCAGGTGAGTCAGAGAGAACCTGGTGCTGTGTGCGGGCAGTGGTGTAGGAAAGGACCAGCAGAGGTGGACAGACCCATGAAAAAGAAACCATTTGCCATTAATACAACCACCAAGATGGTATTTGGGTACAATTCAATTAGGCTGACCAGGAGCTATGAGGACTTAAAAAGATGGAAAAAGTGTAGCACAGGCAGAGCTATCCTCTGTGCCACCTCTGGGCAACAGAAAAGGATGTTTGTTCTGGTCTTGATTTTGCTAGAAGCAGGTGATTAGAAATAAGAAATAAGAAATGTCATCTCTTGCTTCATCAGCTGCACTTGAAACTGATAGTTTATGTGTAGAGAATGCATGCAAGGAAACAGGAATCCCATAGAAAGGACATGCTTTCCTGTAACTCCATTACTTTCTAGTTTACTCAGGGTAAAATCATTGTGAGAACTACACAATGGCATAACTGTCATCAGTGGATTCAGTAAAAGCAATACAACTTTTATTTATTTGGTATTACTCCAGTATCTCAGAGGACTCGGCAAGGCCAGGACCTTGCTTCATGATGGTGATATTTATGGTAAATTCAAAGCGTAATGTTAAAATAGCAAGTCTTCTGTAGATACTGAGACATATACAATTGCACTAGCATCATGGAAAGAAGTGGTTCAAGTTTCTGAAAAAAGGAAGGTAATGGTATTTCTTCTACCGTATACATGAATTAAAGTGATTGTTATTTTTGTCTACTCAGGAAACACAAAACCCTTGCATTAATAAAAGATGGTCGTGTTATTGGTGGTATCTGCTTCCGCATGTTCCCCTCCCAAGGATTTACGGAGATTGTTTTCTGTGCTGTGACTTCCAATGAGCAAGTCAAGGTAAAAATAATTCTCTGCTGGAATTTAATAAATGCTTTCAGTTCTGCATGTCCTCCTAATTTGTTCGTTGTGTTGCATATACTGTTGAGTTGCCAGACAGAGTTTGAAAGAGACAGTGATTCTGAATATAATACACAAAAACTAAACAAATGTGCAGATTTAGAATCATTGTCATAATAGTAGGAGTACCCGTAATTAATTCATTAAATTAAATTTTTCTCGGCACAGCAGTAGTTGGCCAGTCATCCACCATTCTTGAACTGTTCACTCTGTCTCCAGTAGTTATGTCTCTATGTAGTGTAACAAGCTCATGGTTGACTGAAATAGGTATTGCTCGTATGTGACATTATTGTGTTCAGTCACATTGTGATATTACATAATTTCAATCAAAATGAAATATAATTTAAAAAATTTAGCATCTCAAAATAAGCACAGGGTCTACTCTGTAGATGCTTTTTTGAGTTAATTTCACTGAATGTTCTCAGAATGTTGAGATTTGGCATCTGTGTTGGAAGAACAGAGCGCTATGAATACGGGAGATTCCTCCAGTTTTTTGGGTATTTACAGGTAGATTGATCAACTGTGACCATTTGATTCATTTTTTTGCCTTTAGATGGTGCTGTAGCTTCATGATTTTCAGGAGAAGCAGTGAAAGCTGAGATGTGGGTTAATTCGGAATTTGTAGCAGTTAATATGCAGAAATTGTGCACCCTGGTGTGAAAGGGTAACACAGTGGGATTGAAAACCTGTAACAACTGTTGGTACTGGGGTTATATTTGCTTTTACTCAGCTCTGGTGTTAAAGAGGAACATTCCCCTACACTTACAGTGGCCTGTCATAAAAATATCCAAAGTGTTTTAGTAAATGCAAACCCTGATAGTATGTGCTTAAGTTATGCTTAACTGCACTAGACAGATGAATCTGCCAAAGGTGTGTTCTGATTTTCTAGGAATAATCTTTCAAAATAATAGAGTAGGTAATTCTGACCCATCACCAGAGTGCCCCTGAGGTTGCATAACGCACAGTTTATTCTTTTACCCTGTCCGTGTCTTGCTGTATCAATTGACTGTTTCTGGAAATGGGCCTTCTGATGTGTCTATCTAAGGTGATCCCTGTCAGCAGGTAAATGAGAAAAAAAATGTTCACACATAGGTGACCTGCCTAATCTTGGGAAAAATAAATTCCTATTTTAATTCAGTTTGAGACTGAAGTAAAATATAGGAACTGTTTTTCCCATGTAAGTTGAATTGTTTTTGAAGTAGTTTGATCCCATGTTGAAAAATTACTTTAAATTTTACTGTACATGGCTTAGTTTCCTTTTAGGATTTTTTTATTCAGCTGTTCTCATGTCTCGAGACACTAGATTGTAAATTAAATCAGTAGTTTGTACTTTCTAATTTATTTTTCTGACTTATGTACATAAGTTAAAATTTCCCCAGTTGTGAAGAACAGAGTACCCAAAACAAATCCATGTATATTTCTTTGTGTCAAGGTAGTCTCCATGATGATAAAATTAGAACACGTGCAGGAACAAAACATTATTATGGGCTTTTCTGTCTATTTCACATTTCTTCATTTCACAGCAGAAGGGGAATACTATAGCTTGCTAGGTAATGTGAATAAATGGAACCTTTTGTTTACTTTGGGGTTGAATGAAAATGGAAATCTTGCCTGTGTGTAGTTAGGAGGCATAGCTATTTATTTGATTGTGGACTCAGTAATTTTCTGCTGCTTGTTATGGTAATTGTTTCACTGTTCCCTTTTGTGCCTTATGATAAGTTTAGATTATAAATCCTTTGAGTCAGAGGCTGTTTCTGATACAGGTGTGCAGAACACTGGAATAATTTCAGTATTGCTACTGCTTTGCAGTTTTGAAATAATATGGCTAAGAAAGAATGCCTGTTGTTATATGTAGTTTTGTTATTGGTGAAATAATTAATAGTTATCTAATTTAAAAGAGAAGAAAAAAAGGTGAGCACCTTGAATTACAATTTCTGGGAAAATGTACCTCTTTACCCCTAGAAAGAGTCTAGATTTCAGTCTCCTTTAGTTTAAAAGTGAATCAGACACCAGAAACTGGTATTTTGTGTTCCATGCTGGGTCACAAGGATCACCCTTACAAGGCTGAAAAGAGTTGGCTCTGGAGTATGCCTCACCACTTCATTACGAGAAAATCTTTAAAACAGGATCTAGAGGAAAGACTGCATTTTGGAAAACAGCCTGTAATGACCCTCGCTCCAGTTACCAATGCGTGCAGTCCATGGAGGCTTTTTCATGATTTTTCCTCATACCTCTCACACAGGGTTATGGGACTCACCTAATGAACCATCTTAAGGAGTACCACATCAAACACAACATTCTCAATTTTCTCACGTATGCAGATGAATATGCTATTGGCTACTTCAAAAAACAAGTAAGTCAATGCAAGATATTACTTGGTGAAAGAAGTTTAGTGTCTAGCAGTGATAGACTAAACAACTAGACATGACAAAGCAGTTGGATAAAATGTACAGTTCAATTTTAGATGGGGATTTTTTTATCTATAAAATGTGTTCTGTGTTCATCTTGTGTAATGTTACTAGCTTCTAATGCATTTTAGTTTGATAGAATCTTATAGGTGTATAATATAGCTTGTTATTTCTCAAGTCTAAAAACATAGTCAAATATGTTGGCGGCTTCTTCATTCATTCAGTTCCTCCACTGATTCTATATAAAGTATAAAGAAGCCCTAGAGATACCTGTGACAGAATAGAACTTACATGACCTACACTCACAATTCCTCCTGATTTGAAGCATAAATTTCAAGTTCAGCATGGATTTCAAGTTCAGGAAAGATTCCAGTGTCTATCAAATAGATTTGATGAACAGGTATCAACTATCTGGTCAGACGATAAAGCAAAAATAGAGTCAGATTTTTCTCAGAGGTGTGCAGCATTATGACTAAAGACAGTAGTCATGGGTTGGGTAGTGGGAAATTGCAACTAGACAGAAGAAAAATGTTTTGGTTTTGTTTTTTCCTTCCTGTTCTAAGGGTAGTGAAATACTGAAAAATGTTGCCCAAGGAGATGGTGGAATCTCTGTCCTTTACAGTTTTCAGGACTGGTCATGGCCTTGAGCAACCAGATGTGATAAGACCTGCTCTGAGTGAATATGAGGCTACATGACCTCCTTAAGTTCCTTCCAACCTCAGCTGTTCCATGATTCTGTGTATAAAACTGATACAATTTACTCTTCACACATTCGAAATTAATACAAGCTGGGTTTGTGACACACCTCTTGGATCTGTGCAGATAGACCCTTCTCATGTCTGCAATATTCCTTCCCCAGTTTGGAAATGCTCAGCCTCCATCTAAGTCTGAAGTCTTTGATGGTAAATTGTGACACAGAAGTCCTGTTTGGGTTTCTGCTTATTACTGATGTTTCACAGGTACCACTGTAACAGAAGAATAAAATGCATCCCAAGTGAGAGTCCTACACTGCCTTTTATTGTCTTGATTAATTGTTTTGTGGGTTTGTTTTTCAATTAACTTTTGAACTGTATGAAGACTATAGCATAACTTTGGAACTTTTATTAGGATTTGTTAACTTATTTTTTTACTTGATATACACAAGTAAAACAACCAAAATTTTCCAGCTGTAAAATTGCTATCATCCCATCAGCTTCAACAGCAACTTTCCTTGACCTAAGACTACAGTACTGGTATTCTTTAATATTAAATCTAGGAAATTTGTCCACATAAAAAATATTTGCCTTGATATTTTTATCTCTCCTGTCTCCCTTGTCAGCAATTCCTTCATCTTGTATCTTAGCAATTCTTATGCCTCCTGTAAGCAGGTGTTTGCAACACTGAACCATGGTCTGTAACTCATTCCATTGTATTGTTTGTATTTTAACATTGTGATGAATTTTGTCCTAAATCCTCATAGTATTTAAGTTAAAACAACTGTAAATGGCATTATGACAGTGTAAGGTTTTTTCTCTGTCAGGGTTTCTCCAAAGATATTAAAGTACCAAAAGCAAAATATGTTGGCTACATCAAGGATTATGAGGGTGCCACGTTAATGGGATGTGAATTAAATCCAAGGATCCCCTACACGGAATTTTCCGTCATCATCAAGAAGCAGAAGGAGGTAAACGCTGAATGTTGTCAGACTGATTTATTTTATGCCTTTGTCAATTTTCCCCATCATGAACAGTAAGCTTTCCATAGAGTGACATTTGAATTGAATGCTTGTACTATATAGTCTATATTTTTCTTGAAAGAAAGATAAGTATTTTTTCTACCACTGTTTTAATATATAAATCAGGGGTGTACTGTCCTAGTTTCTAGTCTGACCCTTTTTGCAGTTTATTCAGGATAGTCTTTTTTTAGTTCTTAATAGTATTCTATGTGCCAGTTTATTAGCAAAATAATTAAGATGTTTCCAGTTGTGTTTAATTACCTTCCTGGGTTTTTAAAGAAATACGAATATTAAGGATAATTTGTTCCTTTAAGGTTGTTCAAACCTGACCTTTTATTTTGTTAAAAAACTTCTTTATGGGACAATAATTTTTCTTCCAATAGAGCTTTTTGGCCCATGCTTGCAGAAAGAAAGGCAGAATCTCATTGCTATACATTTAATTTACAAGAGTTCTTAATTTCACTCACTGGGAAAGTTTTCCTATGTCCATACAACACAGACTGTAATTTTTTCCCCTTTCATTTCTTTTTGGTTACGTTACTCTTCAGATTCCAGTCTACTACTTCCAGTCTCAGAGATAAGGTGTTGTCAGTGTGTGTACGAATCGTGGACATGTCTCTTGCAGCCTGTTACATCTCAGATATACTTGACTTCAGTAGTAGAGTTCTGGGCCCAAACCATCAACATAACATGTCACTTCCAAAAACTTGTTATTTTTAAGATTTTGGCCCTGGAGTTGCTTTATGAGTGTTTTTCACTCTCTCATTTTGTTGGGATGTCCATTTTATTCTAGAGAACTTGGAGACATTCCACTTGCAGATAAGGTGCTCACGTATAACATTATTAGAAAGAAAGCTGCTGTTATGCAGTGATCTGTGCTGTTGATAATCCCTGAGAATAATTATACACACCTTTTGATGTGCATATGGTAGGTAACAACCCAGGTTGGCTAGGTAACTCAGTCCCATTACCAGCTTCAGTGGATGGAAAAGGACCATAAGATTAGGAAATGAGAATGTTTCTGTTCATCACAGTTTTGCATTAATCTTCTGGGTTACTTTAGAGAAAAGAAATTATTTTTTGTTTTCTCTGTTGCTTTATTACAGATCATTAAAAAGCTCATAGAAAGGAAACAAGCTCAAATACGAAAAGTTTATCCTGGCCTTTCTTGCTTCAAAGATGGAGTGCGGCAGATTCCTATAGAAAGCATTCCTGGAATTAGTATGTATCAGCCTCTTTTAATGTAGAAAAGAAGCAGGATATCCCAAGAAAGATCCAAGACTAGAAATACTAATGTAGTCACATGTTTCTTTTGATTAGAATGTAATTGTTTTGCTCTGCTGATTTGATTTCTGTGAAGATTGTTTTGTTTTCATTGCAATTGCTGTCTTAGAGATTTCCCCAAGGCATCCCAGGCTGATCCTCTTTTATGTACGTGTGTGTAATTTTATTTATATGTGATTCTTCTTTGATTTGCATTGCAGTGTAGGCGGCAATTTCCTTTTGGCACCATTGTTAATGCACTGCACTTCTGAACAATTTCTGTGCCAGACATGACCTTACAGGACAAAATAGAATTAAAAAATTCATGTATCATCTTTTGCGAGATTTTCTTCAGTTGTGCTTTTCTGCAATTCTCTGTCTTTAGGGAATCAAATTGGATATCTTTGTCATCATTATTCTTTACAGAGGTTGTGGTAAAATATATACTGAATTATTGAAAAAAAAGTGTGTTTCACATAGAAATATTTTGAAAGAATCTTTTCAGTATTCTGGAGGAAGAGCATGTAGGAAATTGAATGGGGCTGTAGGCTAGACGCTTGTGTTATTTATTAGGAGTAGCTTTTATTAAAACAAACTCAGTGCTGAAATGGCTTTTCTTTTTAGAGTTGCAATAGCTCATTTAATATTGTGACCTACTGTAGTTCCCATGTAATATCTCATGTTGTTGGTGTACAGGAGAGACTGGCTGGAAACCAAGTGGAAAAGAAAGAGGGTAAGTGCTGCACAAAGTAAAAACCTATAAACAATATCCTTTGGTATTTCCTTCTATCCATTGGAAAAGAGTTAATCTGCAAGGCATGAGTTTTTAAGTGGTTTTGTTTGGGTTTTTTGTGGGCAGGTGCAGTTTGGGTGGTGGAGTTTTTTTGAGGGTTTTTGTTTGTGTTTGCTACTTTGCTTGTTTTACATTTTATTTCTTCTGTAAAACGCTTGAAACTTCAGAGTTGCTTTTAGGTAAGATACAAATTGTAGGAATGAAGATAAGAGATTCAAGCTAATCTTTTTGTATTAATGTTTTCTTCAAGTAAGGAGTCCAAGGATCCAGATCAACTTTACAGCACATTAAAAACCATTCTGCAGCAAGTGAAGGTGAGTGCTAGTTCTAGTTTATCTTCTGTAAAGATTTTTAAATTATTTCCAATATAGAGTTTCCATATTAGATACCTTACTCTTTTCTTTACCAAAGAGCCATCAAAGCGCTTGGCCCTTCATGGAACCTGTGAAGAGAACAGAAGCTCCTGGATATTATGAAGTTATAAGGTTTCCCATGGGTAATGCCATTAACATTTTTTAAGTATAGAGTTTAAAAATCATTATAGCTGAAGACATAGCAGATAAATTTTAATCTTGATTTTTTATGGTAAAAGATATATGTTAATTGCAGCTGAATACCTTGCAGCTCTGAAGCATCAAAGTATGATGTTGTAATTTGAAATTGATGACTGCTCTGTGACCTTTGCAAAACATCTACAGTGTATACGTCTGAAATCTTAGCATGCCCTAGAGAGCCCTAACAAGCTCTTAAATGATGCAGTCAGCTAGAAACTTGCAGGACTGAGCTGGTGTAGATGTGCTGTAGGAATACTTTCTTGTGTGTGGTAACTGGTCATTGCAGATCCTACTGGTATATTAAAAAAAAATCTCTCAAGGAAAACTTCCAGGAACATCTGAGCATTTGCGTTACTTTGAAATACAGATATAAGCTTTGTAAATCATGTAGTAGAAAACTTTTTCAAAAATACTAGTGTTTTCTAATTAAGTCTTAATACTTTGCTCCTATTTAGGTTTAGGAAAATACTTCAGGCAACTGATTGTAAACTATCTTTCTCTTTTAGATCTGCCACAGTTGTGTGAGGTGGTTTACTTATTTATTTTTATTTATTTATAAGCCATTGTTTATGTAGGATTATTTGCAAAGGGAAGTACACAACTGCTAATAATGTATTTCTTTTGACTGCTTTTCTTATGACCCAGCTTTTTACTGCTGGGACATATAACTTCAGTGGTAATTCAGTGATGCTCTAAACAGATGCTGGTTTTGATTTGTACTGCAGTAGTTTTAAAAATTAATCCTGCTAGTCCTTCCTTGTTTTTGCAATACATGCCTCTATCTTTCTGATTACAGTTTCTGAACCTTTTAATATTGTTAGAGAATGAAATACAGGTTCATGGCAGGCTACTAGCAATCTGTTTCTCAGAGAATGGAAGTGTTCAGGTTGCTTTGCATAGGCTCCAAGCCCATGTATACCAATTTAGTGTAGTGACTTTTTTTTTTTATATTCAACTTATCATTTCCAAATAGCAGATAGACATATACTTTGTAAACCACTAGCTGGCTTCCTGTATCCCTGACACAAATGTTTTTGTAGAAAAAAAAAAAGAATGTTGACTCACTCCTGTGGCAGTTTTCTGCACCTGCTTTTCTGAGCAGAGACTAGGTCTAAGTGGCTGTTTAATTTGAACAGGGGATACAAAGAACTGACAGGCTGAGTTGGCAAACTCAAAGTGGGAACGTTGTCTGTCCATCCCTCGTTCAGATACATTACATTAGGGGGTGGACAGCAGCTCTCCTTTGAGAGGACTAAACTGAGGTCTTCAGTTTAGTTTTGCTCTGATTTTTCGCTAAGGAGTGTAGCATGACTAAACTATGTCTTGATCTGTGAACAACTTCAGATTTCTTTCTGCTCTCCCTGCCAGCATGCTGCTACTGTAAGAAGTTGCTCATACAAGATATAACAATTACCTTTATGTTTGTGTAGAGACTAAATTGTACAGTATTTGTGGGGTATGGCTGTAGAGTTTTCTGACTACCTCCTAAGGTCAGTTCTCATGTATGAATGTTTTTCTGCCCCTGGTTTAAGTGCTCTTCAGGTGCTCTTTCAAGCAATACTCTGGAGTTTTCTTCCTTTTCATCTGCCATACATCAGCTGTATGGCTGAGTGACAGATGGAACCAAACATTCACTGTAGCTAGAGGAACACATCTTAACTCACCAGCTAGGCAATGTTTGTTTTAGTTTGAGCTGAACAGCCTTCTCATCTGGCTCAACTATAATTAAGACTACGGATATCCAGCTTATGTGTAGGGACTTGAATTTCAGACTTAATGGGAGCTGAATGAGCCTTTACTTCTGCAAAATGTTGTGCAAAGCTAGTGAATGGCAAATTCTATATCAAGGTATTTGAGAGCAGCCATCAAACTTTTCCTAAATACTCCCATTTTGGCAATTGCATGGGGCTTTCCTCTCCTTAACAAATTCAAATTTCCCTTAAAGAACCCAAAAATAACCATCAAACTTGCCCAAAACATATCCAAACAAAATTACAACCATATTTTTAAATATGATTTTTAAAAGTTTGCTTCCTTTGCATTGGAGGTCTTTGGTCTCTGCTGTCCTTGCAATACTTGTTGACCCGTTTGGGCTGCTTCTGTTACAGTTTCACAAAGATGCTGCTGAAGCCTGGCTCAAGCATTGCTAAAAAAATAGTTGTTAGAGCACCTGAGGTGAGAAAAGCCAAGGCATCCAGCACACCTCCTATTACTTCTATTCCTGTACTCACTCCTAGAACACTTGTAATGTAGACAGAATTTTTAAATGCCTGATGAGAATTACTGGGAAAGCGACTATCTGGAGGACATTGACATGATTTACATATTTTATGGATGACTGATTTTCGTGTAAAGGAAAACACTTCTTAAAGAATGTTCTGTAAGGCAATGTTTTGCATGATGCTCTGAAAGCAGGAGAGATCAGTTCTCACATGACTCTTGAAAAGAATATATAACTGTGAACTCTGAAGAGGTAATAAAAATATATGTAGAACATAGAACAAATTTAATCTTTTTTTTTCCAAAGCTGAAAGTACTACTTATAAGATAGACCAATGCCTCTTCTCTGCTGTGTTTGCACAGCAGGGAAGATTTTAGGTTAACATACATGTTCTGTGATGTTTGCATTGTTTGCCTATACACTCCTAAGGCCTCTCCAGCAGAGCTGAGAACAGAGCACTTAGAAGAGCATAATACCCATGGAAAACTCAGAGCTCTGAGAATTGAAAAAAAAAATGACGCTTTAATGTTTTAAAGAATTAAAAATAAACTCTACATAAATTCATCCTTACAGTGAAATATGGCTTAGTTCCAGTGGCTCAGTTGCTTTTGAAGCTAAAAGATGGACCATATCTCAGATGAAGGCAATTTTCATTCCAAATCCTAGCTTTGCCAGTTCATGTTAAATGGCAAATCAGTCTAAAGGGATATTGCATACAAAAAGTATTTGAATCAAACGCTGTTAATCTATTTTTCTTCTGTGCAGATCTCAAAACAATGAGTGAGCGACTCAAGAACAGGTACTACGTGTCTAAGAAATTATTCATGGCAGACTTGCAGCGAGTCTTTACAAACTGCAGAGAGTACAACCCCCCTGAGAGTGAATACTACAAATGTGCCAATATACTGGAGAAATTCTTCTACACAAAAATTAAAGAAGCTGGATTAATTGACAAGTGACACTGTCTTTTACAACCAAATAGTGTGCCTACGTTATGGGCAGGGGAAGCTGTTCTATATATGAGTTTTGGGACTTTCAAGAAACTTCTGTTTAATACTTAGCACTTTTTAAAACCCTTTTAGTTTTGCAAATGTGTATTATACTGAAGTTACAAAAATTATTTTATTAAAATGCTTTATAATGTATTTAATTACGGCAAATTTCTTTTGTGTGCCGATTACCATATGTTCCTAATAAGTTTATCAGCTACAGCCTCAGAAACCCCATGAACATGGGGGAAGTTGCACATGTTTGGGAAGCTGAAGAAAATTCCCAGACAACAGATGTTATAGCTTACCTAATGCAGTACCTATTTGATATAGTTTTATTATTTTTTTTTCAGTAAAAAAGAAATTCATAAGGGAAAACAACAGTTGTGGCAGGAGTTCTGAAACACTTGTTTCTTTGTAGAACCTTTTTATAAGATATTATTTTTTAAAAGAAGCAGCTGGTTGAAAAGCTGAGAGAAGAACAGTCAGTTCTGAAAAAAGACTGCCTGTAATCTATGATAGATGCAAGTTTTTCTATCCATTTTCAGTTTTGATACATATTTTACCTGCAAACTGTAATCTCATAACCACTCTTTTTAAAAAGAAAAAAAAACTTGGCTAGATGTGTAATGTCATAGTGACTTGGCTTATGCAGGACATAAGTACCCAAAATAACTTTAGAGACTACTTCTCATCTACTAGACAATTTAAATTGGTTTAGTAGAGTTAAGATTTTAATGCACTTCATGATCCACCCTACTTACTATTCTTCACTGTTAAATTCTTCAAATTATTTAGCAGAGGTTAAGACAATTGTACATGAAAGAAGTCCGCATAGGACAGCTTTGAGCTTAGATACTTGGCTCCATGGTAAACTGGATTTTCTACCAAGCTTTATTGTAAATGCTTACTAACTGAGATTATTTAGACCCAGGAATATAGTAACATTTTACAATTCATGTTTGTTTATCTTCAAATAGAGCACACATATATATATACAATATATATTGCTGCTTACACTACATTTAAGAGGTACACCTAACTCTTTAATGGAGATCAGTACTGGCCAAAAAGCTGTCCCTTGACATTTTCTAATTAGAGTTTGTAACTGTAAATTATAATTACTTTTATGAAAAATAGATTTAATTTACATTCTTGATGTTTTATATTTACAGATGTTACACTGGTAAAATTCAATAGTTAAAAGACTGAAAAAAACCCAATCCTGTGCTGTGTCAAAGAGTCTGTTCCTGCAAAATGCCTGTGCAGTGTTAGATCACAAGTTAATTCAGGAACTACCTGGTAGTAGTAAATGTGGTACCCAAGGTATTCAAGATGTTAATGCTGGATTTGCCAACCTGTTTTGTATGAGATTAGTCTGATCTACATTGGGATCTATAACAAAGGTACAGTGAGTACTTTTTTTTATTTTGAGTAGCCGAACAGGATGCTATAACCCTGTTCTGTAGATTGGGCCTACAGATGCACATGTTAATAAGCTTGGTATCCTGTGAATTTTTTTTTATTTTCAGAGTAGATTTTCTTACTGTCTTTCAATCAGATTGTCTCTTCTATACTGAAACATGTGTTTTCTAATTTAAGAATTAATATTTTCCTAGATACTGTGCAATAAAGTTATGGTAGGATATGTGGTTTTGCAAATGCTTTAACAGCTGATGAACTTTACATCTGTCAAATTAATATATTGTACTGGTACAGAATAGTTTTAAATTATATATGTACAAAACCCTACTTATTTTGGTCTTTTTTTTTCATTGAGTACTTACACAGTAAAGCAGTTTCACAACAGAGCACAACAGATCTGCAAGATAAGCTACAAGTCTTCAGGATAAGCTGAGCTGTGACCAGTCCAAGTAGCATTCCCAGCTCCATGCTGAGATACAGTGCTGTTACTTCCATCTCCCCTCTACTTCCAACAGTTCCTTTACTCAGCTGTTCCAGAGTTTTGATTTTTTCACCTCAAAGCATGCTTATGCTATTTGCTGGTATTTGCCTACCAGAGCCCTTTACTTACAAGACACAATACATGCAGCAGCAAACTAACTCCATCTTGTCTTTGTACCATCACAATGATGGTACTGAGGGGGTCACTTACTTTGCATACCATGAACAAACCTTGCACCTGTCAAATAACTACTAAATATTTGTTTGCTGAAAGCACACCTGAAGTTCAATCATTCTGCTTAAGTTCCTCTAGTACTAGAATTCCAGACTTAAGATGGTAATGCCCAGGGCTAGAATTTTAAGATACAAAGGTAAAGTTTCAGTACCAACATCCAAAGGCTTTGTTGTGAACAACTATTTTCAAACACTCAGTAGTTGTAGCTAGTATTACTAGTGCTGAGTCATGAAAGAACTTACAAGTAAAACAGTAAATAACACTATGTATTTCTTATTACAGAAAGAGAGACACCTGTTTAAGTGGGACAGGTGAGAAAGGCACTCTTGCAAAACAAGTGTATTTTGTACTTTCCCATTATTTGTTTGGAATGTTGCTTAATTTTCTTGGGGTATTCATGTATCCATAAATACTTAAGTGTTTCTCAAACAAACAAAAAGTAGTTTGTGTGCTGGGCAGTTGAGAACAGTGTTCTCACATGTGGCCTCTAGTGTAGCACCATGTAGCTCCAGCTCCCATGCGGTGGCTCTTCCTCTGCAAAATGCCCTTAGCAAAGCAAGGACAAAATTGTTATAAATTAATAAATTATTGTGATAGTCCCATAACAGATGGGACTAATAGTTTACACTCCACCAGAGTGCAGCCCTCTTTACCAGCCTTCACGAAGAAATTTGCTTTGTTGCTGTCTGGTTAAGTTGATTCTAACTTGCACTCAGAGCAGGACCAACCACATTGAAATTGCTGCTTTTGAAAGCTGCAGCTACAGAATCAAATTACAACTGACAATCTTGCTTCTAAATGGTGCTTATGCCAACACCTGAGACGGGGACAGAGTACATAGGCCTATTATGCCTACTGCTGATATTACTGCCCTTGAATCCCATAGGGAAACTGCAAAAACACCAACCCCCTCTGAGCTGCTTCCAAACACTAAGACATTTATTATAAGATTCAATATGAAACCACAACCATTACATAAACAACAACTGCACAAACATTGTTATTAAAATTACTCCCTGCCCAAAACATTTCAAGTGCCTGAAGTTAAACCTTATGACTACAAGTCATAAAATGACATTCAGCATCTTGTCCATCAGATTTCTCATACACTCAAAGATCCAGTCAAAAGGAGCTTGAATGGAATCACTGCAGTTATAACAAGTCAATCCATATCATTAAAAACAAGTCACTATATTAAATTCATGCCCCCTTAAACTGATACCTTAATATTAGATACACAAACATTCACATATTTATATAAGATATTGTGTAACTAACTTTCTGGATGAAAGATTTCCTTTCTTCATGGCATGAGCATGGTTTTTCTGAAAATCTCAATGACAGGTAACCCAATTTCTCATCATATTGTTTCAGATTCTTTCTTAAGAGATTGTTGTTCAGGGGTTTTTTTGTTTCTTGAAAATTGGAGACCTCAGGAATTTTGTATCTGTAAATGGATCTCCTCTCCTGAGCTTCCTGTTTGGGGAAGAAAAAAAAAGGCAAAAACTGAGTTCTGTTCCCTACATCACTTAAAACAATAACTATTAGCTAGTAAGTTCCTTTTCACATGAACTAGGCTGTATTACTAACTCCAGATCTCTTCAAATGAGCTCTTTTGTTAAAGACTAATTTTCAAGATTTAAGTAATCCTCTCAAATCCTCCAGTGGATAGAACATCATGAACTTTATGTCAAATTGGAAAGTAAAGACGCCTACCTGGAAATACTTGGTTCTTTATAGTTCACAGGAAGAGAACACTTTCGCCTGCATTTTGGAGACCATGCTCCTTCACTTTGTGGGGCAGTTGCTGCATCCCCTGTGCTGGGGAGCAACGCAGCAGTATTGGTAACATCACAGAGATGCCCATGAGATGGCTCAGAAGGCTGCCCTGTGAAGATATTAGGCACACTTCATTCAGGTAAGTCAGCTTAAAAGAAAATGTCAGTGAATATATGAGATGTGAAGTAACTCAGCTCTAATGATCATCTCCATTTCTGCACTTTAAAAAACATCAGAAGATAAATATATGCAGGATTTTCATCTTGAAAATTCACACTAAGCAGGGCCAGGCAAAATGTGATTTGTTATTCCACATTTCATTTAATTTATATCTTGCTTACTTTCCCCACCAGCTTTAATGCATCATTAACATAGCCAGAGCACAATATTAATTTGCAGATCAATTTCTTAAAAACACATCTTTAATTCCAGTATCTGCCAAGTGAAAATAAAAGGCAGACAGATGAATGAATCTAACCATTCTTATACTATTATGCTGTTTGTTGTTATTAAATAAAAACTCCTAAACCCCCTAAACAATGTTATCTTTCAAGGAAACAAAACCAATTACAGAACACTTTCTGCACTTACCAGTAGACTTATCACTTGATTTGCTGTTTTCAGTCTCTTCTTCATGACGGAGATGCTGCTCACGCTGTGCCAAGCATCTTTTAGACTTTGGCCTTTCATGGATTGGCGACGCAGCATTATTTTCCTCTGAACGCTGCCTTTTCTTTGATATTTTCTTGTAAGGCTCATAGAGGTTGTCGTCTAAATCATCTTCAGTATTGCTTGACTCAGTGCTATCAGTTTCAGCTGAGTCTTCTGTGTCATCCAGAGCAGTATCTCTGTTGTTCACCTTGCTTTGTCGAAAAGGTGTAACATGGACCCTCTCTTCCAAATTAAAGTCATAAGCATCACTGATGCCACCCAGGAAATTCAGATTTTTTTTGGAAGCCTCTTTACCCGGTTTTCCTGGTCCTTGTTGGGAAGTATTTTTAGGCTGTTTCAGTTCTCCCTTCTGGTTCTTCTCTTTCCTTCCTTGAGAGTTTTTTCTGCTTTTACACTTAGGTTGTTTAAGGTCAGAATTATGTTTTAAGTTGAACTGTGAAGTTTCAGAATTTTTCTGCCTCCACACCTGCTCTGAATCTACCTTGCTTTCATTCAAGTGAGAAATAGCTGCATTTAGGTTTTCTGTAGCACACTTCTCTAGACTTTCCTCAAGCCTAATTTTGTTCTCTTCAGAAAGTTCTTCTACTGAATCAGGTGCTTCTAAATGGTCCAAGACACCAGTGTGCATTACATTGAAGTTTCTTATCTTTGAAAAGGAACATCTCGGGGATGAATTTTTTGGTAACACTCTACCAAATCCAGGCTTTCCACTTAGAAGAGTGTTTTCCAGCTCTGACCCTGTGTTGTTCACATGAATATCAGATGTCTGTCCTTGTAATCAAAGAGAAATCATATTAAAGCCAAACAGTAACACCATGTTAAAGTTTTGTGCAAAAAAATTCAAACCTGTCAAAAATTCAGACTACTCTTTGGGTTTTCTCCAAAGATTTGTATAAACTATGATTGGAAGTTAAGATAAGCTTGGTTTAATACAGCTTCCATACTGAAAGCAATTAGGTATATGACATTAGTATTTTCCTCTAGACTGTTCCTTTTAGAAAGTTTTTTTTCCCCTGAATATTTTGCTTTGTTAACAAATTTTACTGATTTCATAAATGCTAATGCATGTCTAAAGGTGATTTTTTTCAGTTGGACTGTTTGGTAGATAATGAAACTGGATTGGAGGCATAGAGAAGACAAAACCATTTTGAATTCCTCCCAGTTTTGCTGGGTGTCTTGATTCAAACATTTTACTGGTTGCCAGCATTAATATCTCTCCCTTATGACAGTAAGTAAAAAATTACCTGTCACTTCCTTCAAAAACAGCAGTTGCATTTTAAACTTGTATTCATGGTTTTTTTCCTAATTCAGAACAGAGCAGCGTTTGACTTTGTTAATTTAGTTACCTTCGTGTGAAATTATTTTGGTTAAGGAAATGTCACTGTCAGATTCCACACCAGGGTCTGTCCCACTTGGAAGTACAGGACCATCTCCATTAGCACACTGTAGTGGCTCTCTAAAGAAAATACCAAAGGCAGTATTTACTGAACAGTAATATATTTTATGACAAGGAACAATTTAATTACATTGGGCTTCTCTTTTTCCAGACAGAAAATTAAATTTACTGTAACAGAGTTTTCAAATATAAATTGGCATTGATAAAAAATACTTACGTTGAACCTGCTGGTCCTGTGACACTGCAACTGTTTCGAGGACCTGAAGAAACCACTTTTTGATTCTGTCAACAAAACAAATCTTACTATGACTAAACAAGCTTGCACCATCTACAAATTTTAGACAGCAGCCAAGTTATCCATGGAAGGACAAAAGAGACCCTTGTGTCTTTTTCTTTCTGGCTGGCTAACTCCAAGTGCTGTGGGATCTCACATACTGAGCTTCTACACATCACCAGCCCAATCCTACAGAGAGCAGACAGGAAAAGGAACTGTGCACAAAACCCCAGAAAATCAGGGTGCCCCAACCACCTCCTAGCAGTGCTTCAGTCCCACTTACAGTGTACTGACACACACTCTCAGTGTGCATCCCATGGTATACTGGGAACTGTGGGAGTAGTCCTTCCTCTAAACTAAGGCTTGAATCTCAAAATCAATGTGCATCTATGTTAGAAGTGAGAGGAATAACTAACAGAAGTTCTGCTTCTCAAAAGTAAAAGGTACTTACTATGTCTATGGAACACAAACTCTTTGCCAGGCCGAGGAGATCAACTAACTCCAGTAGATTCCGAGAAACTTTGGAAATTACCTCTTTCAAGTCTAACAGTCGTTTCTAATGAACAAAAGGACAGTAACTGTTACTGTGATACTCTACTATCAACTACCAATCAACTACAAATTTCTTATTAGCATTACAACATAACTAAAATCTGAGGAAACCTGTGTCAGGTGCCTTCATGTGTGATAAAAACCCCCTAAGTTTCACAGAAGATGAATTTTAAGTAAATAAGAAAGCACCGAGAAAAAAAAAATTAATTACCCTGTCTCATGGTGTCCAAACCAGCACATCAGCTTAGGTGAAAATATAAAAAAACCCCGTTGTACATATTGAGGTAATTTTTAATGAAACACTTAAGATCATAAAGATATCTATCTGTGGATGGGTGCAGATTCTGATGCTTAGCTTCAGCAACTCATGAAGTTATTATTATTAGAAATACCTCCACAAGTCCTTCTTCTTGCTGGAACCTGTGATTTCTTTTCAAGGCAAACATCTGAGCCTTCAAATCATGATAATCTCTTTTTAATTGAAGAATGGTAGCTTCAGCTTGTTTAAGTTTGAGCTTTTCTTCTTGCAAAGACAGAGCTAGATCTCTGTTGTTTGCTTGAATGATCTTCATTTTACTGGCTGCAACACAAGAGTGAATGTTTTAACTGGGTTTTAAAAGAAAACAAATAAATTATAAATATGATGATATTTAAGATTCTTACTTGGTGTTTTGGCCTTTAAGGTGGAGAACTGGGTAGTTTTACCCAGCACTACCCACTTGCGATTCCTTTTCTCTTTCATACATTGTTTTATGCCATTCAGACTGTCTTGGAAAGACTTTCTCAAGCATTCTGCCATTTGCTACCTTTAAAAACAGGAAGGGAAGAACCCGTGAATCTGGGGTTGCGCCATGCTCCCCAAACGCCAAAGCAAAAGGGACAGGGGTCTCGAGCGAAGTCTGTGGAAGTGTTAGGGGAACAATGCACGCACAGGCCCGACTGGGACAGGCCGCTGTGCCCCTTCCCAGCACACCTCCCGCCTGAGCTGCAGAACGCTCGGTGGCCGCGGCGAGGCCGGGCCGAGGCTTTGAACAGCGGCACCGCGTGGAATTCGGGGACGTGGGGGTTTCTCCCGGCTCCCCTCAACACCGCAGAGGGAGCGCCCCGGCACCGACTGGCCCTACCTCCTCGGGAAGGCGAGTGCGCCGCCGGGCACCGACCGGCTGTGGCGGCACCGACCGGCTGCAGCAGCACCCAGATATCTCTGTCTGCCCGCACTCCGGCTCGGCTCGGCTCGGCTCGGCTCGGCTCGGCTCGGCTCGGCTCGGCTCGACCCGGCGGCGCAGCTCGGTTTGGCCCAGCGGTTCGGTGCGGTTCGGTGCGGTTCGGTTCGGCTGGGCTCGGCTCGGCTCGGCTCGGCTCAGCTCGGCGCTTGGGTTCCGCCCGGCTCGGGCAGCGTGGCAGCACCCGCGCCGTTCAAACTGCGCCACTGCTGCCCATTGGCGTGTCCGGGAGTGCGTCACAGTGCGGGCGCCGCTCGCGCCTGGCCCCGCCCCCGAGGAGGGCGCGGAGCGGCAGGGGCGGCAGGATGTTAGTTCATGTTTGTGGCAGCAGGGCAGGATCAGCTTTTGTCGCTCCTCGTGGAGCGCTCCTGACTCCTGCTGTTGCATCTTGAAATGAAAGTACTGTAAAAGCCGTAGAGTTAAAACTTGTTTCAAGCGCTTAGTGCATAAAAACACCTGTTCCACAATCCCGTGGGTGAGCGCAGTTGCGGCGCTGCGAGCGTTATCCAGGCAAGGCCGTGAAGCGTAGGAGGTCATGTGGGGGACTGATCTCAGACTTGAGGAATTCTCATGGATCACGGCAGAAACTGTAGCCTGTGGAGTGTAACTTTTGTTTCTCGGAATAGCTGGCCTCGCTGTCTAGTTTTTACAGTAGCGTAAAAAAGTATTTAACTTATTTCCTTACTCCATCAAAGGACATTGTTAAAGTTGGGGTTGTATTCCTGTCAGCAAATAAGCTGCCCTGCTAACAGAGCTCTTAGTGCAGTCTGACAATCCCCTTTTGAGACATGAGATAATGTCAATTCACACCCTCCATATTTTCCTTAAGATTCAGCATCAAAATTTTAAGCAAATTAAACACATTAGACCCTCTTATTTAGTAGTGTCACACAAGACCAGAGCAACACACAATTTTAGTTTCTCGTTGCATGTTTTTGCATCTTTCTGCTTGCTTAGTCTACAAGCACCTACTAGCTCATCCTTCCAGCCTGCAAAAAACTATCCCAAAACCAACCAAAAAAAAACCCAAAAAAACCAACCCACAGGCATTGGGGAGGAAAAAAAAAGGACAAAATTAAAAGAAACATTCCTCCCCCAACCCCCACTCACCAACAACATCAAAAGTACCAAAAAACCCAAAGAAACAAACCAAACAAAAAAAGCCCAAACCCAAACCTCAAGAAATACTGTTTTTCTGGTATTGTACATTTAACTTCACATCCACTCCCTACAGGCCTCTCACTGTTTTAAAGGCAATAATTTGATATAGTCCTCCACTCAGCTGCAGCGAACAGCATCACCTGGACCCTTGCAAACAGCTCTCTCTAAACATTTCCGTAGATGATCTTGTTAAACTCCTTTTCTGGGGGCTTGGACAGTTGTTTTTCCACCTTTTTTCTTTTTCTTTTCATCTAAGCACCAGCTATTCTTTCCCTACAAACTTTGTCTCACTTAAAGCCAACAGGTGTTTTGCATTTGACCAAGTACCAATTGGTAGTTTTCAGCAATGCTGGTGAAGTCTTTTATCCATTAGTCATGCATTAGCTTGACATAAATACACTGGTTGCAATTAAATGAACTATGTTTTGATTAAAACATTATGTTTTTCTTATCACTATCTAAGTGCTACTCTTAATTATTTTGTTGTTGTTGTTGTCCTGAGTATATCCATATCAAGATTAAAAATCCTCTCTTCATCTTTTTTCTTTCTATTGTTTCCATCAATTTTGTTACACCTCTTTCAGAAACACGTTGTGATCTTTCTGCAAATTATCTTTGTGTTTTAATGTTGAATGTCTATATCCTGATAATCACGTTGTTGCTGTTACCAAGGTGTGCTCATTTCTGCATAATTCTCATCTCAAGACAGCTGTGTTTCTATTAGATAATTTGTGGGTGTTGTAGTTTGGGATTATTATGTAAATTCTCTCCCCTGCCACTTAACTGCCCAGGCCAGGGGTTAACAAAAGAGCAGTTAACTGTTGGTCGCTTGGGTGGGGGCAGGTTTGTCTCTTTTGGGTTTTTTTTGGATATGTTTTGGCAGTCTTGGCTCGGCGGAACGCAGGAGTGGGGGCTCCGAGGAGGCAGGCTGCCCTGCTGGCTACTGCTGGGGCTTTCCTGGTTGTCATGCTGACCTGGACTGCCTTTTCTGACCGCGTTGCTGCTGCTGCCTGCCTTGGATTTGCTTCTGGTTGCTCGTACTTTTCTGCTTCTTGGACGGGGAACACAGGGGGAAGAGACGGAGTCCAACTGAAAGCTCACTGCTCGTCTGTCTCGCTGGAGAGGGACTGAAACTCACTCTGCAGCCAGCCGGGCTGTGACAAGGACACTTAAGTATAACCTTTCCTTCCGGAGGAAAACCTGCTGGGTTTTTTTGTTGTTGTTTGTTTGTTTTTTTCCTTTCTCTTGTGGTGTTGGGGAAGTGGGTTGCACTAGTCTGTGTGTATATATATATATATATATATATATATATATATATATAAGTTATCCTTCTTGTATTAAAATTCCTTTTCTTAAATTTGATAAAGAGTGGTGTGATTATCGTGGAGGAGGCCTCTCCCCTGCTTGTGGGTAAAACATTTTGTTTTTTTCCCCTCAAACCGAGACAGTGGGTTACATCCTCTGTATTGTTTTATTTATTTGTAATGTAGAATTCCAAAAGTAGTAATTTTTTCTATCTTGATGAACTTTTTGCTGTAAGCAATTTCACATTTTCCTGTATAAAAATTGATGCTGTCATTGATGCCAGAGCTGCTCTGCAGTAGTTTGTTTCTAGCAAGTGTACTCACTTGGCAAAACAGCTGCTGCAGTGACTGGAGTTGGTGTATGAAAAAATTTGCTCTCATCTTAGATTTATTGCCTTGCATTACAAGGAAAGAGTTGCTTCATATAATTACAGCAAATTGCAGGAATCAGAGCTGTGATTCTGAGACCATTCCAGATACTTCCCATCAGAGTTCACATCTGAGTGTGGCGTTACATGCTGATGTCCAATGCATTCTGTTAGTCTTTTATGTCAAGGGCTCAAAGTTAGAAAGTTGTTATTTTTCACAACTAAATAAGCATTCAGGTATGAAATATCCTGTGCAATGCCAGTTACTTATATTACTACCAACATAAAAGTCTTCAAATAAGTTGAATTTTAACTTTTTTAGTGGATGTTTATGAGAGGTATTGATAATCCAGTCCTTGCTGGAAAATAGTTTTAAAACTTCTACTGGCTTCAATGACAGGATAATGTATGGCTTTATGAGAACAGACATTTAGACTTACTCTATCTACTTTTCACTCATTTTTGGTGATCAGCAGTAGGGGACAGAAGAGCAGCCTCAATATTGTGACTAATGTCAAGTGTTAGTTGATACTGGCAGCTGGATAACCTCCAGATACCCAGCTTAAATACCCCACCCATCTTTGCGACTACTCAACGTCCAGCCCCACATCAGGCAACCACAGTGATGATGTTTATACTGTCTGTTAACCACCAGAATAGCTCAGTTAGGATAGTAGATATGACTCCTATTTTACTACCTCTACCAAAAAAAGATACAGAGTTGTAAACTACAATGTATGTAATGCAGTGCATACTGTGAGGACAAATGAAAAAGTATATACAATATACTCTTATGTGTAATACCAAATTAATGAATACCGCAAAATATTCTCTGCTAGCAGACATCCTTAGAAGCAGCTCTTATATACTACCAGCATTTTCTTCCTTTAGCTAGAGAGAGATTGATTAGTGGCACACAGGGCTGTGTTGCTTTCCATTATCTTTGGGGTTTGGGAAGATCATTTATGGCTTGCTGAGTCAGCTCTGTTCTCATTTCTTGTGACTCGCATGTGGATACTGCCTTGCAGTGCTTTTCTCCTTGACCATTGGATGGCTTATTTGTGAACTTCCTTCAAACTGTTCAGTTCTAATCAGTTTTGAATAGGATATTTGTAGCTATTCTCATCTTGGAAATGTCATGTCAGAAGTCTAAGAATATTTGGTACATGAGAGCTGTGGGGATTGCAAGATGCTGATGCTCCTGCTTTTTCTCTGAAAACAGAAAAGAAGCAAACATTTTTTGAAGAAGCTGGCACAGACTTACCTGAGCAGAAAGGTCTCGTACTAACTCGACTAAGTTTGGCTGAAAATCCTGTAGAAATAATGAGCTGAAAAGATTATGACAACCAAACAATTGATACTTGTCCTTCAGCAAGGTTAAAAAGAAATGTGAGGATTGTTTGGGTGTCATTTTTATTTATGTCCATATGTGCTATTTCCTTCATATTTCAGAAAGATTTATCCAATTAGAGTGGTAAGATGCCAAAGTTCAAACTACTTCTAATTTGTAATATGTTATTAGTATTATATTTTCTATTCTAAGTTATCCATAACCACTTTCTAATTATAATTTCAGTATTTTTATTTCTCAAAAATAACTTTGATCTGACCACTTGTCAGATCCAGAGGAGAACTAGAACCTCAACAGGACTATGACTACCACTCTCGACCAGACTGTGATCATTACTTCAACAGAACTATGACCATCATCCTCACCAACAGGTTTCTTTTCCTTTTCCTTTGCACTCAGGGGGACCATGTGGCACTCACCACAGGGGCTAACAAACACCATTCTGTTCTTGTCCCAGGGTGTTGGGCTATGCATCTAGTTTTATGGGTTAAAACCAGTTTATATCATTGTATTTATTATAATCTTTTTAGTAAATTGTAACTCTGATTTGTAATCTCTCTTGAGTTGTGTTCATTTCTCCTGCCAGTTTACCTTTAAACTGGCACAGATAATAAGTGCAGAAACCCTGGATCTTGATGGGCCAGAGTGCCACCAGCTTCCCACTCTTATATACCTTCTTTTTATGGTACTGTGACACCAGTGAAGAAGGTCTTGGTTTATGTGGGTAAACCTGGAGTTAAAACTGATATCTTTGCTTTTATCTTTCTCTTTCAATACAACTATTCTATATATACACATTAAATACAAGTATTGATTTGAGGTTTTGTAGCAGTAGGTACTGTACACCCTTTACTGACTCTTAAAGCCATGGGTAAAACGTGTTTAAAGATGGAAGTGTTGCAGCCCCTGATTCAGGTGGGTCTGAATGACCACCTGACAAGTTTCGTTTTCACCTTAAAAGGACATGTTTCCAGCCTCAACCAATTGGAGTCAGACCTCCGCACCTGGGGCGGGGTCACATGAGGTCATATATTACCTGTGTTTTTGAATAAACTTGGGATTTGCTTGAACATCACATTGGTGTGTGCAGTCTCACTGGGCCTGGTTTGCAACATGGAAGGCTGAAGAAATTAATAGCAGCATTTGGCATGCACATTGACTATAGCACACTGGCACTGGGGAGGGAGAAAAATGTCTGGACCCTCTAGATCAGAATATTTAGTTAAGCATGATTTTTATGAAGTGTGGAAAAGCAATTTTCCTTCCCGCTGGGGTTATATTGCTGCAGTCAGCTCTAAGAGGTTTGGGTCATGGGTGAATGACTTTCAAAGAGCTAATAATTGTTCAAAGATAGAGGAGATAGTAGAGATTGACACCTTTTTCTGTCACAAGAGGTCCTGTGCAAACACGCTTTAATGACTTCAGTCCACCACAGAGAACAATGTAGGGAAGATAGGGTATAATTTATAACCAAGGACATACAAAGAAGCAAACATCATTACCCCATAGTGGTCCAGGTTTTTTCTGCTCTGCGTATGTTGCCCATAATAAAATAAGCGGGATTATTTTATTACTTAACACTTTGTGAGAAATGCTGTGGGTAATACCAAGCAGAAGACAGAGGCAAAAAGGGATTGGTCAGTTCTATAAAAAAGCAATACACTTCAGTCATCATGCTGATAATGTATCTACTCACACTAAGGCTGCTGTTTCTTTTTAAGAAATGAGGAGCTTGAATGACTAGCCCTCATGAGGATCAACAAAAATAATAGCTGTATGGCCAAAATCACTTTATAACATTTGAAGTTAAAATGGCTTATATAGTTTGAGGTTGTTTTGCTTTTGTAGCTTAACATGCCACTAACATCCTGATGTTTATTTGAACAGCTGAAGCACCTCTGTCACCAGCAAAAGCTATAAAGTGGCATGACAGTGTGCCCTAGTTCAGCAGGTGGGACCAGTTATCACTGTGTGGGGGTGATCAAAACTGTGTATTCTACCCCCTCTGTTCTTTTCCCAAGGACAATAGACAATTAGCAGCAGCTGCCCAGGGAGCCATTCGCACCTTCACACCCAGCCTGGGGTGGCATGGCTGCTAATGGGCCATCAACAGTTCAGGAATACCCCATGACTCCCAGAGTTAATCACCCATTGTGTGAGTCCCCACCCTGGGGGAGGAACTGGGTGCTCCCTGAGGGTACATAAGTGGTGGGTAAGAAGACCTCAGGAACATCTTGTCGGATCCAGAGGAGCAGCAGGACCTTGACAGGAGGAGATCACCATTCTCAACCAGACTACAGCCATTACCTGCACCAACAGGTTTTTCACTTCCTTTTGCTTTGGACTTGGGGGGACCACGTGGGTCTCAGTACAAGGGCTAACAAACCCCTTTGGGTTTGTGTCCCAGGACAATGGTTTATATTGCTAGGTTTTGTGAGTTGAAAGCAATATCCCATTGTGTCAGTGTATTTATTGTAATATTATCATTAAATTTTAGCTCTGACTTATAATCTCTCTTGTGTTGAGTTTGTTTCTCCTGCTGGTTTACCTTTAAACCAGCACACAGTGGTAAAGAGTTATGGAAAGACAACTGAACTACAGCAGATGTAAACTTCAAACATGACAAGATTTTTGACTGACGGAAACAGAACAGTGGCAGAGTTCTTCAACCTTTGTTATCTTTGCACTTTTCTCAACTTATGCTTCTCTGTATCTTGATACCTTTTATCATTGTAGTATCCTACTTTGCAACTGTATTATAGTGTCCAATGTTACAGCTTTTCATTCCCCTGATTTCATCTGGTTTTCTGTCCTTTCAGAATATGTTTTCTCAGTTTTATTGGAGGAATCAGAGTAAAAAGATACAACTATTGGCATTTTATGTTCATATGCAGATAAAATAGGTACAGTAAGAACTAGAGATTGCATTAAGAAAAAGGAAGCACAATATGAGTATGCTGCAAAAGTCTATATTTTATTGGATGTTCCATGGTTCTTTTAGTTTATTTTGTGTGATTCAAATATTTAAAAAATTAAGGACACTTGAAAAATGAGATACTTTGACCAAATTTCCTTCAACCTTAACTATTGAAATCAACAGAAATAGAACGTAGCATTTGTCATTATAAAATAATTGTAAAATGTTTGCATATTACTGAAAAGAAAGCTATTATGTACAAATTTTAATGTAATCAATATGTTCCCCTAAAATTTTTCACTGTAGTTTAGCCAATATTTTCTGAAATAAAAGGTTGGATGGAGACCTAATAGAAAAGATTCACAATGCATTAGTACAGAGCACTTTTATAGAAATTTCAAACTGCAGAGACTGAGCCCACTGAACATGCCATCACCTTCCTACACATCTCTCCTACCATTTTTGTCTTGGAAAGGGTAGATACAGACTGCTGCAAAAGATTCTCTCTTGGCTCCTCTTTTGTACGTTTAGATAAAATGACTCCATCAGGTATGCTGGCTGCTGTCCCGGTTAGCAAAGGAAATAAAAAGACACACACACGCACAGACACACACATGCACATACTCTTGGATGACTTAGGCCAGCTAAGAAATCATAAGGAACCAAGGACTCTTTTTTTTTTCTTGTAAAATTGGTCTAGAACACAGAAGTTGTAGAAATAGGAGGAAGACACTGCTATGCATAAAGCAGAAGCTCAGTGTGCACATCTTATCTGGTTTCCTGATGGCTGAACAATCATGCCTGGTTGCCAACCCATTTTAATTCCATTATGTTTGTTTAATTTATCAGACTGTGCATTATTTGATAGTAAAGAGACTTAGTCGTAGCACGTGGTCTTCTGTAGTCAGCTAGAAAGTACTTACTGGTGAGGAAGCAATGAGGAAGTTGCATTTGCCATAATCCCTTTGTCAAAGATGATGTGTTTTTGTGGCTGCCTTGGTACTTGTTAAATTATCTGTTGCCTCATGAAAAGTCATTTTGGCACTTTTTTTTTAGTCCTGAAATCTTACACCACAGAACAATTTAAATGCAAAATTACCAGATGTTTCAACTATTTATTTTCTTCAGTGTGGCCTTCAGCACAGAATTCCCCAGTATCTGCACTTTCTTCTTTTAATTTGGATTGTATTCTACTTACATATTCCTCTCTGTTTTCTGATTAAGCTGCTACTTGCTGGACAGTCAGTTTACAGTTTGGGATAAATATGATTTTAACCTTAGAGTGGTATCATCTTCTGGGCCAGTGGAATTTGGTATTGCTAGCGTTTGTTAGAGACAATAACACTACCACTAATTGTTCAGGATTGCTTTTCCCAGTAATTGATACTTAAGTCTGTAACTCCAAAGGAATAAAGTCCCATAATGCTAAGAGCAGAATCCTGGTCAAAATCTAGGAAAAAACCCAAAGATTTTTTATTTCCCCCTCATCTTTAGCAAGGAGAGTGTGATTTCCCCCTCATTTTATGTACAGTGTTGGACTAACAAAAAATCTAAGCAGAAATTTGGCTTTAAGAAGCATCTCAATAAGTTCTTAAAAAAGAATGAGTTCAGATCCAAAGGTGATTTTCCTTTTTATTTTATTCAAAACCCCCTGCCCTTTCTCAGAATAGCAGCAGAATTTAGGACACTAGCAGCTTCCATTGGTCTGCAAGGTTGTCTGTTCCCTCCTGTGATGAGATGCAGAGTGGAGTACAGCTTTGATGTAGAAATGCCTCAGGCTTTCATCTCATAATGAGCTCCCCCAAAAGATCCAGGGACAATAGCAGAGAGAACTGTAATGCCAAAGGTATAACTTTCTAATAGTCTGTACGCCCTGTGTGTTTGTGTGAACATGCATATCTATGTGCATGGGTTTATGATTCTTTCCAGTGGCTACTGAGCCCTTTTATTGGTTTCTTTGCTAATAATTAATCAAAGTAGAATTCTGAGGTAACAAAAGACAGCTTGCTCAGCCTTTCCATAGTCTTCATCCCCTAAAATAACAAAACTGCAAGTAACAATGATGATAAAGGAAATCTTGCTGTTTATGGCAAAATTTAAAATTGACTAACAGTGATATTTTTAACATGTCAACTGTGTCATGGTAGTTTCAAATTTCAGCAGATCTACTTTTACATGCCCCTGTGAGCTTGCAAAAGCTAAGCTCAGGGTCTTTGAGTGGGTTCAGAGAACCAATGCAGGCAGCATCTCACGCAACATCAGTTTCGCTGTCTGCCCTTCCATGGTATCTCCCTGCCCTTCAGTCTCCTCAGTCTGGAGTGCTTTAAAAATTTTTCCTTTCAGAAAATGCTGTTATTCAAAAATAGTATTGCAGAATACATTTTAGAATAACCTTCCTTATGCCTGTGTTTTTCATCCACTTTTTTGGACCTTCCAAAGCATGTTCTTTTAGACCTTATATTAAAGACAGCTTAGCAAGCTCCTTCATACAAATTCCTCATATTCTGGCTGACTTTCTCTAGTTATTTAGCTGTACAGCACCTGGCTCCTGCCTCCTTCCTACCTTACTAGAATTACTCTCATAAGTGTTATTGTTGGAGTTACTAATAGAACAGGTACTTCTGTGAGACAAAATTTCATCATCATCCAGCAGGGCAAGTAAGTTCTTTACCTTGCTTCAATGCTTACTCTTGCCAACTACACTTCAAGGTAATCTGTTTAAAATTTATGAATTACCAAAGTTCAAAGCTATCCGACAAAATCCCAGTGTTACTGAATTATTTTAAAATTGAGTATTCATTTGTTTTATCTTAGGTCCAGGTGCAATCACAGCAACCATCACTTGGTGGAGCCAGATTACTCTGCAAATGAATGTGCTTTACAAATAGCTTGCAGAAAAGCTTTCAAAGGCAGGATTTATAAATAGTACTTGGGAGAAAGATAATAAAAAAAACCCCATGGGATTTCAATAAACTCTTGGAGGAATTAGAAGTTTTATATCTTTGCTTTTAATTACTCTAGCATAGGAGAAGTAAAGGACTTGCTGGCTGAAGAAAAGGCTGTCTCCTTTTGCTGGAATAAAATTGGAATATGGTGTAGGTATATTTGGCAATGTACATGCAAACCTGTGAGGATGAATAGTTGTCAACCTTTGTACAATTTTTTAAAATTAAATTTGTTAATGCTAAGGTTATTAACAGTTTATACATTTTTATTGTTATTTTCTTGCTAATATTTTAAATTTATGCCATTCTTGTATCTGTCTTTTAAAAATTCTTCATGAAATCCAGAAGGGCATCTATCTAATTTATGTCTATTGCAGAGAATAGATTGTACTTAGAGGAAGAAAAGGGGAGGATAACAAACTGTAAAGACCTCTTCTATACTCTGCAAGATGTAGAGAACTCTCAGGAACTTTTCCTCACAGGTATTTTCTTTTCTATCCATATACATGGGACAATATTTAAAGAAGTGTCAACAGCAGAAGCCCCAACTCATTCCTATTCTGTGTTGTATGTGCTGTGCACATTGGAACAAAGATCTTGGGGAATTCATGGCGCTCTCTGCCATTGTGATACTCAGCAATCAGAGACTACCTCTGAGAGTGTGTGTATATTCTAGCATTTTTGTGGTTTTGTGTTTTTTGTTCTCATTTTTTAGTGTTTGTGTGCATTGAATTCCTCTGAGACAGTTGGATAAGGATAGACACTTTTGAGGAGTTGTTCTGATGAGCATATGAATAAAGTACACTCTTTAGACTTGTCAGATCCCATTTACTCATCATTTGAGCTCCAGCTTCATATTTGATTTCATAATATATCAAGTACATGGCTCTTTCTTGGTTTGTGACCCCATGTGCCAAAAGAAGATGGTTATTCCAATCAGCCATCTGTTGACAGATATATCTGGCAACTAGGGTAAGGCATAGGAGAGAAGCCACAACACTGGGGGAGTCGAGTTTAAGATTAGCAACATAGAGAGGTCTGTGCTTTAAAAAACAAGTTAAAAGGCAAAAATGCCAGCAACGTAATGGCATCCCAGCCCCATACATTTTATGTGTTCACTCACAGCTCTCCTGTGTGTGTTTAGAAGTACATCTGCTTCTATGACCCACTGAGTCAGATGATGAGATTGTCAAGCCTTCGAGGTACTGATAAAGCTGGCTCAGATTCTTCTTATAACTTTTCCTATCTTAGAATGAAAAAGTGAAAAAGTATGTGAAAATCTGATGTTACAACATCCTATACTTTACATAAAATCATATTGACATTATTCAGAACTACTAAGATTTTCTTTGCTCAATTATTTTTGTGTAGAACCCATTCTTTCCCAGTTAATGAAAACATTCCTCATGAAAACAAACCATGTTTGTTGCTGCTATGGGCAGCAACAAGACATGTCGTATGGAGAATTAAAAGTTACTGTATTTCTCCCCTGCCAGAGGGGAAAGAAAAAGAAAAAGAAGAGTATATTAAATGTGTGTGAAGAACAGATCACAGTTTATGGAAAGACAGCAATGAAATTAGTGGTGAAAAAAAGGAAAGATCAAACAGAAGAAAATACCTGAAATACAAAAGTGACTTTCCCACCTACAGAAGGGCAGGATGTGCTCTGTTTATGCTGGAAGGTAAAAAGGGGGCTGGATGAATGTGGAGCATTGGTTTTGCAAATCCGGAATAGTTGGGAAGAGCTTCTGTAGTTGACTCTTTCTGGATGATAATCCGCAACTTCCATTCAGGCAAAATGATGACAGGTATTAAGTTTTGCAGTGTTTTTCCAGATAATGAAGGCTATGGAGGTTTGGGGGATGTTTTTTTGTTTGTTTTGTTTTGTTTCTAACTGGATGGCTTTAATTTTTTTTATATACTTTTGATGGCACCCTGGTGATTTGCATTTAGTTTCACCCTTCTCCCTTAGGCTAAGCAGTAGTTATGTCAGCTCACAAAAGATGTTTGATGTGGTTGAGCAGGGGAGAAAATATTTTTAGTTTCTTTCCTTTTCTGATTTTCTGCTTTTTGTCTCAGCTGAAGGGTTTTAGAAGTTCATTAATTTAATTTTTTCTGCCTCTCCAAAGGAGACTGGCATTGTCATTGGAATAGTAGCTTTTATTCTTTTTTTTTGGTCGGATTTTTTTTGGTTGGATTTTTTTTGTGTGTTGTTTTTTTCCCCCCTCTTTCTTCCTCCCTGATTGAGTTGGAGATTTACAAACAAAATCACTAATTTAATGCATTTTCTAACTGATATATCTAGTTTCATTCCTTTTATAAAAGCTTCTTTATTTTAAGTGCTCTTATTTTCATTCAGTTTAATGCTGTTATCTTTTTTACTATTTTCCCCATGGTTTTGTATCGTCAGGAAATATCAGTTCTTACTGAATGCATCTTCATCCAGGTTAAAAGGGAGAGACAGTCAATCAGTCAGTAAATCCCTACTCTCTGAAAACACAGTCAGCACCAGCTGTAGCTCAATTAAACTCAACACTTGAATAGTTCACAAGAGAACCCACACTTGAATACACAAATTAATCAAATAAATCCATTTTAATCTGTAGTTGTATTCCAAATTTTCAGTTAATAGCTTGGACAGTAAAGTGTGGGCTAGAGATATGTGATGGAAGCAGCAGGTAATTAAACCTTCTCAGTATATATTTAAACTTACAGTGTCCTGACATGCACACTAAACAAGGTATGCTGAAGGAACCTAAAATATATGTCGTTTACATGCTTAAATGTTGATGAGCACTTCTCCTGAATAATTCAAGCAACTCAGCTGTTCAGAACTGCTCGATGTATTTCTAGTTTGAAAATAGAGAAAAATATTTTAGTTTATAATTTTTTTTTCTTAGGATAGCGAGTGGAACAGTTTGTAGAATGTTATTTCTGTACATTTTCCTAAGTCAGCTTAAAAACTTTGTAAGTAGTTATATTTACATTATTTAGACCCCACAGAACATCTGCTTGCATTTCTTAGTTTTGCACCTATTAAGAATAATTCCCAATGATCAATGATTTCATAATCTATATTTAGGACAACTTGTATATAACATCACATGCTTAAGTCCCACTGACTTGCTGTTAATGACACAATTAAGTGCTGCCCTGACCATGGGACTGTACTGTATGGGCATCAGACCCCTACTAAAGAGCACTAGCCAAAACAAAACAGTCTGTGGAGAATACAGGCCATGTCAGACTCTATTCTAGCTTTCCAGTCATGTTAATTGAATCTGTTCTGAACAGATTTCAGGCAAGGTCAGTCTGGTCATGCTGATTGCTGCTTAGAATGTGTTCTAAAAGGAGCATTACTGCTACTGTTTGGGAATATTTTACTGAAATTATTTTTGTCATAAAATGACTAGTTGTCAAACTGAAGTATATTAAACTTAGTGTGGGACAGCTATCTAGACCTGGTCCTGGAGAAGGATAAAGATGGATGAGCACATGTAGTCCCAAAACACAACAATCAAGTTCACAGACTCTACTGAGATCAAGTCCTGGTTGCAGTAAAATGCAACAATTCTAATGGCAGGGAGTAAAATCCACCCCAAGACAGCCTGGTGCTCGTGATATGTTAGAAAAAGCCTTAAACTTACATCCCTTGTTTAGATCAGGTTTTACAACACATTGAACTTGATCTGGGAGTGTCAGGGAAAGCATGGTTTCTCTTTGTGACAACCTTCAAGAAGTTTTGGGTTCACACTAACAGGGAGTGAAAAATGTTTCAAATGTGGAATTAAATGAGAAAATACTTCTTTTACAACTGCAGTTGAAATACTTTTTTCTTTGCAGTGTTGGGGAACATTTTTTGGTGATAGACTAGTAGACACAGCCATGACAATGTTTTGCTTGTCACAGGCCATCAGCAATGATCGTCCTTTGGGCTGACAGCAATGATACACACAGATCACTTCCCACACCCTCTGCAGTAATTGAGTTGGATTGCTTGAAAATTAAATCATGTGCCCTTTGGTTGGCTGTTTCACCTTGTACCTAAACATTCTCAGTTTCAAGTAGAAAAGATTCTAATGATGTCACCCTTCCTTCTTTTGTGTTGTGGCCTGAATGTACTGGCACTAAGAGAGACACAGAAGTTTGCTCCAAGGCTAACTTAAATGAGTGGGATCATTTAGAATGGCTTTAATGTCTATGGGTCAAGTCTTAGCACAAGTCTGAAAATAAAACTTTGGCACTTTATGAAATATTATTAATGTAGTGATGGAAATACTTGCTATATAATTGGCAAAGAGCAAAAAAAATGTCTAACACTATTTTAAAATCTTTACCTCACTGATGCTTTGTGGTGTGCTCTTCCTAGCTCCAAAATTGTTTTTATGGATCATTATAGTAGTGCTCTAGGTTCTGAAATCACTGGTGTATTCTTTCAGGCCATCCTAGGTATCTGTTTGCATTTGAAAGGAATAGACAATTCTGAACTCTGATTAACTCATGATTTATAGTATGAAAAGCTTGAACATCCTTTGGTATAGGGGAAAAACTGTATGAAATCTGGCTTCAAAAGCTGTACCTCCAATTCTGGAACTTTAATAGATATATTACCCCTTTTTATTCAGTTTAATTCTAAATAGAAGCACTGAAAACAGTGCCATAGGGCACTGCTTTAAGGTGACAATTGAAATTACTTGTGGATATTTAGAAGTGCTCAATAAAGAATAAATTACAACAAGGATCGGAAGACAGGAAAAATTCAGATGCCTACAAATAACTGAATGTTTCCCTAGGGCATAAATATTAATGACTTTAATTAGATTATAATTGCTCATGGAAGCATAGTCTTGCACAAGATAAAAATACCTGACATTACATTTGCAACTAGGCAACTGCATCAGAAACACAAGGAGGTTTAATGTTAAACAGAAGTTATTTACTAAATATAAGGTGTCTGTGTGAAGAGTATATGCTCTGTTCTCAGAACATACTCCTATTTTTGTAAGATGGCAGCACTGCTTCAAGTATTTGATACTGAGTTGTAGTTGTTGAAGTTGAGAATTGAATTAACTAGAAGGATAACAGATGGTGACGGTGTATGTTTAACTGAGGGTCTTCAGGACCCTGTGTTTGTTTTTTACTTTCATCTGTACACATGTGAAAAGACATCTCAGTGGTGACGCTTAGAATACTCTACCCTTGTGTTGAGTGAAAATTTAGATATTCACTCAAGATTTATAGCTCCACACATTAAAATCCTGATTTAGATTAATGAATTGCATTTCAGCTAAGACAGTCCTGTCACATTCCAGGATGTTTGATATACCAGGTTATCAGGCATGCATGCTACATGGCCACATGATGAGTATGTCCTTTAGGCCCTTCTGGAAGCCTGCTGGTTGCCAACCTGTAGAAGTGACAGTGGGGAAGTAAAGGTGATAAAAAAATTGTCTTTCTTCATCAAGTGGAAAATGAGAAGTTTTAACCCTCAGCAACCGTCTTGCTGAAACATTGCCTCTGATGGAATCTTTGTTCTCCTGGCTATGCAGTAGCACAACCACACCAAGAAAGTGCAGAGCATCTCCTGCCCCCTTAACTTAGAGTTACTTAAATTTCCTGGCAAAATAAATTTTAAGCCTCTGAGGTATGTGGGAAAATGAGTTCTGCTCTCTTCCATGCTATTTAAGCACATTAGCCACTAAGCAATTACTGATAGAAGAATAGGGCCATAACAAAACCTCTAAAACTGAAAAGACACAGCTGCTGCATATTGGTTCAAAATCCAGTGCAAATCAGAGAATCCCTGCTATCTTTCCATGAGGAAGATATATGTCTGGTGTCCTACTCCTAGTTTATCATATAGCAGATGGATTGTCAGTCCAGTAATGTCTGCTCTGTTAAATGTAGAAGGATCCACCATTACTGGCATCTGTTAACGATCTTAACAAGATGAAAAATTTTTCTTGGTATTGATTTTCACAGGAAGTAGTTACATGATACCTTCAAAATGGTGAAAAATTATGAAAAAATAAAAATGGTTAAATTGTGTTAATGTCTCTGTTATGTGTTTATATTGATATTTAAACCTTTCAGGAAAAGAGTAAAAATGTAATACCAATATATGTGTGTGTATGGTTAGACTCCGCGAACGAAGATTTGGGAAGGGCTCTCCCCAGGTGGGGGTGTGCCCTTCCAGCCTGTGCAGTGGATTTTTTAGGTGAGGCACAGCGTGCGCAGAACTGGCCCCAGCGTTTAAGTCCTGAGGGTCCATCTTCTACGGCTGAGTGAGCTTGGACAGTGACAGTGAAGTCCTTGGGACTGTCACAGCACCCAGTACTAACCGGGGGCTGACCCTGCTGAGCACCCGAGATCTGACAGGATCGGATGTCAGGGAGGCATTGAACTGCCGGGGAGACAGTCCACACTGAGACTGGAACTCAGGACCTTGGGATTCGGAGTCCGGAGTGCTCTCCTTTACAGCACGGGACTGCTCCCAATACCAATATATAGTGTATAAAAATATAGCACTGGATCTGACTAACTTTTCTGAAGCACAGCCTGAGGCAGCAGACATTTGCTCATTGAGGAACATTTTGTGATTGACTAACATCAAAGTATTAGCTCTGTAGCATACAGACTCAATTCACAACTGAGATCCATCATTACATGGATTGTTTCAAAAGCATTTTGACACTGTTCATGAGAGAGAGAAACTGTGCTGTGGTCAGATCCAACAGACCTGTGAACAGACTTGTCTGGACAGGTCCCTGAGCACTGCCTGAATGTAAACATTGAGCAGTGAAACACCTGGATATTTAGTGCATTTGAACACATGCAACTCTGCTGAACAACGGAAATATAAAGGGATAAATGTAGGTGATAATGCACCATGGGAGGTACTGATCCCATGACACTGATTCTACAGTGACTAAATAGTTATTTATAAGTTAATACTTATGCTAGAATATTATTTTAGGGTGGTGTTTTTGTTTTGTGGATATTCTTTGTTTTGTACTGGTTTGGGGTTTTTTTGTAAGTTCTCATCTTTAAAAAGAATGAGATTATTTCTCTGATAAGATCATTACTTTCAGATCATTGCATCCCAGATTAGGTTAGTGACATTGACCATCAGGTCTCAGGAGTACCTGCAAGTGTTTTCAGCTAGGACAAGCACTGCTACAACTAATTTACTTCTGCAAGACTTTGATCTTGCTCTTACAGCAAATAAAGTGTTTCAAACAATTTTAAGAACATTAGTGAGAACACTATTGACTACAATTACACAGATGCTTTACCTTTTTAACATAAATCTGTAGCTTGCTAGTGATGATGTAAAAAATAGGTCAGGTGAAAATACTAGAGGCCAAATTCTAAGATCCTTCTTTCATTCTTATGCATTTTTTTCTCCTTTTAATTCTAGATGGATCGAGCTTTCAGCAGAGAGATCAGTTAGGAAACTGGGAGAGAAAAAGTCTTTATCTCAATACTCTCCACTGATTTGCATTTTAGTTAGTGGTATTTCCTTAAAGGATTGTAGGTCTTTTTATCTTCTCATATATTCTTCACCATAGCTCTTTTCATTTGCTTCATCTCAGTATTTTCAATGTACTTTCTTTTTTTAGTACTTTGACTGTTTTAACCCTATACCTGCCATAATTCCTGACTTTACCTCCCCAGACATCAAATAAAATATATCCAAGAGGACAGGCACTGTCACACCTTTACTGATCCACTTACATGATACCTTGCTTTTACTTGCCCTCAATTATCTTCAAAGCTGAAAGCTCTTAAAGTGGGATTTGTTCCTTTTGATTCTATGGTGTGCCAAGGAATTTCTGTCTCCTGCACTGTATGAGCAAATGCCATTTTACTGGGGAGGGGCCCAAAGGCTCAAGGCTTCTTCCCCTTTTCTCTGTAATCAGTGCCTCACAAGCTTGGTATACTCTGACTTGTAGGTAATATGATCCTGTTGACTATACATCCCTTCTTTCTCCCTCCCTGTTAAGACTGGAGGTATCCCTGATACATATTCAGTAACATAATTTTGTTTTAGTCACAATTCTTTCCATGTATTTTATGCAATATGACAGTTTAAATAACAGAAAAAATAGTTCATGAAGATTTACACAGTGCTGGGCAGTCAGTGTAAGTACTGAGTGTGTTGAGTAAGGTAGAGCTGATAGTGGAGGAAGAATGTGTTTCTGGGGATATCTTAAAATCATAGATCTTGATTCATTAATGTTGTGTCAGCACTAGTTGTTGTATCTGTTTTTAAGAAAAAAAATGTAGTTAAAAATGTGATACACCCACACTTTTATTGTATGCTAAAATAGACTTCACCACAGAGCATTACTTCTAATTGATTAGCTTTAAACTCCAGCAGCATTAACTCATCTCTTATTTCAGGGAAAATTTAAACAAATGTGTGACTTTAAATGCTCATAAGTTTACAGTTACTGAACCATGTTTCATTAGCCATGAATAATTTTTCCTTCCTCTGTGAGGATTTATAAAACAACCTGGAATGACGTGTGGAGAATTAGCCATTTTTAAGATTTCCATGCTTGAAAATTTCAATTGGGGCATATAGCAAAAGTGCAGTTTATTTTTCATGCTTGGCTTAACTCAAGTGTCTGAATTGATTTTACTTATGCTTTCCAAAATAATTCATCACTGGACTGAGAACAGGTGCAGACATTTTTGGCTTGACAGAATTTGCATGAGAAAGTTAGGAGGCACTGATGAAGGGAAGGGCTGAGCAGTGGTTGTAATTCCTCTTTAATGGCAGTGGTCACTACCAGCTGGGTCCTGAAGAAGCTTAGGCTGCACACTCAAGTGAGCAATAATGGAGGATTCCAATTAATAGGCTGACAAATACTATTTGTGCTTGATGACCTCTAATTTCACAGGAAGGCCAAATGCTTATGGTAAAACATAGCCTAACAAAAAAAGATTTATGCCATGGTTATGGGAATCATTATTTGACTGTCTTCTCAAAGTAGTGGTCATAACTGGGGAAAAAAACTCTCTATCAGTCCCTACCAAAAAAAAAAAAAAGTACCAAGAATTAAAAGCTAACTACTGCTCATGTTCTATTTGACTTTTGTCACAAACTGTAGTCAACTACAAAGAGAAAATCACAACTAGTAAAAGTAAAGCAAGGAAAACATTGGGAATTTCATTTCTGAACAGAATTCCTAACTTGAAACAGTGGACAATGCAATCCTCAGTATGTCAAATGGTATAAAAGTATCTTGGCTTATCTGTGTTTAATATCTGCTCCTATTCTGTCCTTTAAACAGTTTCACAGGTATTTGATGTTTTTCCTGATGGATCAGTTAGCCAAATTAGACTTTTGGCAAGCTTTGTGGAAATTACATCATACAAAAGGAAACTAGGGACATCCTGGCACATCCCAGAAACAGCCAGAACAAAATGGTCTGTCACAGCAATGTGCAGTCATGATCCCAAAGGCAGTGTCAGCACTAGCTTGAGGCTGTTCATTGCCATAGACTAAATTTATTTTGTCACTTGAAGACTGAGCTTTTGCTGCAGAAATGCCAGCTAGAGGAGGGAAAGGCAGAGGAACAGCCAAGCTAATTTGACTTACTGGATCAACCAGTAGTCTATATATCCCAAATGTTCCATCAGAAGACGTAGTCAGCTTGATCCTTCAGATGCCTGGCATAAACAAAGTAGGTAGAGGACCATGCCTGTTTAACAGCTCTCAGTATCTGCCTACTCTGCCAGTTCTCAGAGACTGTCTTGGGCAGCACAGGTGTGTTAACTGAGTCCCTGGGCTAATGAATGGCCTTTCTCAGCAGGGCTAAATGGCTGCAGCTGTAATACCATCTTGATGCATTCACATTATTTATGGCCAGCTCTTGCCAAAGTAATGATTTCTGTATTTCAGAGAACCTGTTGTTCTAGTTTAGTAAAACAAACAAGAGGTGGAGACAAAGCTTCCGAGTCCAGGTACACCACAAAAGAGGGGAAAGAAAAGGGGAAAAGAATGGCAAGTGCTTGATATAAAGGGAATAAGTAAAATCTGTCTACAAGGAAGTACTCTTAGACTTTCCAAAAGCTTCTAACTATTGTTACAAGTAGTTTTTAGGACAGAATGCTTATGATGATGAGGTAAACAAAACTGCAGATGCCTTGAAGTGGAGCTCCTTAGAGCTAAAAAAAAATAATTGTATGATGCTATCTGTGAATCTAAGCATCTACACTTTAAGGATCTAGTGCAGAAAACCTCCCTAAAATTTTGTAATACTTCTCTAGGAGTGGGTAAGGCAATCAGTTGTAATTCAGACAATTTTTCTTGCTTTCTATTCCCCACAGCTTTTCACTAGCTGATAGATATTCCGGGCCTTGCTTAATTTTTTCCTTTCTTCTTGAAGAGCAGTTAATTTAGTTTCATACCTTCTGCTTGTTTGTATAGGAAATGAAGCAAGACTCATGCTGGTTTGCACTGCAAAAAATCTCCCTGAATTTCAATTAATGAACAGGTTCATTGAAACTATTCACTGCCTACTGAAATGTAATTATTCCTGGAATAGTTAGGGCCAGTTCACCTTGCCCCTGAATGCGATAGTGTCTCTCTCTTCCAAAGCCTTCTGAATTGAGCTCTTGGCTATATCATTACAGGATATACAAATTAGAGGAGACTGAGAAATGAGTAATATAGGTAAAGTATATTGTCATTTCTATGTTATGGATTGTTCTTCTGTATCCTGTGTTTTTCTTTCCTAATCCACCATAAATGTGCCAAAGTATATGAAATGGTATGTTTTTTTCCTTTTCTGAGAGCAGTGAAGCCTACTTTAGTTAATACGTGAATCAAAGGAAAATGAACTCTGAAAGTGAATAATGAGAAAAATCTCCAGATAACAAGCCTTTTTATGTGCCCATCCAGAAGACCTGCAACTTTTAAATTAATTACCTTTAAATGAATACAATGTGTGAAAGAAATTTCAACACCTACTGCATGCCTTAAAACACTTTAGTGCCTCATTTATACCCTTCAGATCAGCCAGGCTGTTAAGTGTCCATCACCAAACAGTGATAGAGTGGAAGAAATAGCCATCTATGCCAGTAATGTGTCACCTGAATCTAGTTAGGAACTTGTCTGTTAAGGTTATATTAGCAAGACAGAAATTGTCAAAGAAAGTCTGCTTTTATTAAATGCTGTTAATATTTATTCTTTCTGAGCTCTAGAAGTTTTTCAAGTGTTTAACACAACTCAGATTAGATGTCCAAAACAGTGCCTAGCCTAAGTATTTCCTTCTCTCTTCTGAAAGAAAACTTGGCATTTTTAGAAGCATTCTTAAAACTTAATTTACATATATTTTCTGTACAGTTATAAAACATGCAAGTTGTAGCTGGTTTCCAAGCACCATGACAAGTGTTTTGAGTTTGTCTGGGTAAACAGGACCAAAACAAGTTATACTGCCACATGGGCAGCCATGTCAACAAGAGTTTCCTTTGAGCTGATTAAATAGCCTGTTTGGTTAGGCTTGCAAACTTTGACCCACTCAACAAATGATCTGTGCCAACTCAAAGCAAGAGAGCAACGGAATCAGTACTAAAGCATGGGGTTTTTTCCCAGGGTTTCTGAGAAAAGATTTTTGGCATCAGGTTAGAAACTGGACCTTATATTAGAAATTCCATCTGAATTGCATACTCCAAGAAATAGGCAGACTTTAGTGTTGGTAGAATTCATGACCTCATAGAAAGAATGTGTTTTATCATGACTCATAACTTGAAATAATTTCTGTGCTATATAAATTGTGTTCTAATTGTTGTGACATGAGATATTTAATTATAGAATTGAATGCTGGTAATTTCCCTGTGGTTGAACTGTACTCTGGTGATTCTTTAATATTTTTCAGTTCTAGCTGGTAACTTATTTCCTAAGTGTGCTTTGTATTTTTTCAGTGTGGTAATAGGGTGTTTCAGTTCCACTGCCAACAACTTGGGAAGTCAAAATCTGCATCATGAGATTTTTTTAATAATTCTCCAATTTTGTATGCCTCTACTTTATATTGCCCTTCAATTTCAAGCATCTTACCTTTACTCGAGTGAAAAGAACATATGTTTCAGATGTTTGATTGGCAGCTGAGGAGTTTATTTTTTAATGACAGCTTTTCTTTGATCAATTTTTACTCATATTAGTAGATCATTGCTACACAAAGTGATTCTGGGATCAGTCTTCTCACTGCTGTTAAGAAACAGGACATTAATTAGAAGAGGCATTGTGATCATGCCCATGGTTGATGCTTGAGGTACTGTGGGCAGACTGTAGTCTGAGGGTGTGATATGTGATTTCATATTCATTTGGATGGGTGATACTTGTCTTGCTATAAGGTTAAATATGTGTTCGAACGTGAAAGGAGACTGGGAGGAAAGACTTGACTAGTCTGTTAACTCTGGTGCTCAGCTACTCTACTTAGAGAATCAGGTTCTGAAAACTGTTTTACAAGTCTTTCCTGTTAAATTAATTTTTCACTTGTTTTCCTTGAAGACTTGCATTTTAATAGACTTGATCAAATATTTCATAGTGATTGTATTGGACAGGGATGCTTATGATCTTTATGCTGTGTTCCCATTCTGTTTACTATTAACAGACTGTGTCCACTTGGAAAAAAACCCTACAGTAGCATTTGGTCGTAACAGCCTTCAAACTCAGATCTTTGGTGAAGAGACCCAAAATATCTTTAATGTCTCCATTATTTTGTGTCTTCTGCTTCCTGGCCATAGCATAAGGAACAAAAATGACTTTCAGAGACCACTTGCATCTCCTAATTACCTCCATGCTCTGCATTAAAGATATTAGACAATCTGGCCTGAGCTAAAGGTATTCCTTTGCATGGCAGAGGAAACTGTTGTGTGTTTGTTTGTTTGTTTGCTTGTTTTCTCTATTATACCAGGACTATATTGATGTTTATAGATGGTTGCTACATCAATCCATGTAATGCAAAAAAGAGCACAATAGGACTGGAACAAAGATGAGTAAATTAACCATACAGTGTCATTCTGGAAATGGCAGATTTACCAGGGACAGCTTAATTCATCTAATTATGCTTTATGAAAAGCCTGCTGTAAGAGAACTTTTCTCCTCAGGCAGATATTGTACAAGTGTCATCAGCATAGTGGTTACTGATGACCACACATGAGGATGGGTATGAGGTGTGTAATAGCAAAAAAAAAAATCAATCTTTCCTGAATCTTTTCACTGTTTTCAAAATCCGGGATAGGAATCTAGGGACAAATTGGCCTATTACACACAAATCTCTTAGGAAGACACTCTTGGCACTTCATGCACTCAGGACTTATATAATTGTATATCTTAATTATAAAGCGGTGAACTTGCTTTAATAAAAACAGAGTAGCTTCCATTCCTCAATATTTACCTACTTTTAAAGCAAAGTTTTAACTTCTAGAGGATCTATGGAGGTTATGTTCCTAAGGACTAGATAACTTAGCAGAATAAGGTGCTGAGAATTCGTATGTCTAAACCTTGTGACAAGTTGAGGACTAATTAAAACTGGAGTCAGAGTGGGAGGTTAAATGGCAGTTCCCCAGAGGCTCAGTCCAAGCAGGGAGAGTGCAAGCCAGCGGCACTTTGCTAACAACGTAAGCCATTGTGTTCTTGGTTCTTGGTCAGCTAACACCAGTGTGAGCTTGCTCCATGCATTGCCCTGATGGAATGTGAACTCTTCTTACTACATGCTATTTAGAGGAGTGAGGGCAGAAATATACTGAGGCTGATAAATCCTTCTTCTCCAGAAGAGCTTCTTCACTGCTTTCTTCCCCATTTCGACCTGTTGATATAACCTTATTGGGGTATCCACATGGCCTGCCATCTAACCAAGAAACTTTTGAAATAATGGATGAGTCAACTTGCAAAGAAGTGTAAAAGAAGCATGTAAATTTGTGGCAGGAGGTGAGATGGAAGTGGAAAGAGAGCAGCAGTCAAAACATATTTTGATACTTCCCAAAGTCACCCCGTTGGCATGACAACTTCTGTTTAGGCCTAACAGAGTATCCTCCACATTGCAGTGGTCCAACCAGTGCACTGACAGGACATGGAGAAAAAGTAAGGATCTGTGTCTGTGAACTTGTAGTGTGCTTTCTCAGCCATGTATGGACTTTAGAGGGTACCATGGATACAAAAAAATCAAGAGAACCCACATTTCCAGCAATATGGGAGTGCAAATAGGAGAAACTGCGTTTCCAGAAGAGTGATGAGGACTCGTTATTCTCCAGCTCTGTGAGAGAATGGGGGGTGTGTGTGTGTAACTGTGAATGTGAGGCATGTTGCAAGTCTTGAGATTAGTTACAGTGTGTTTAGTAATTTATAAGTATCTATTAACTTTTCAGAATCTTCTTATATTGTGGTTTATGTGTTGTATTCCTGATACTGAAGGGATAATTTACTGATTGCCAATTCATCACATAAGTATTAAATAATGGTTTCTTTGTCTATGGTTTGATTTAAACCAGGTGAACTGAGCAGTTTTTTTCTGGTAATGTACGCTAACAAGAGACCCCTGTGATTGCTCCTCAGTCACTGCCTTCAGCCAGGTGTCTCTAGCTTTGAGTAGGGAGTAGCTGTCTTAAAATGTTCAGGTTCTGAGGAAAAAAGACAAGCCCCCTTGCTGTTTTCCTGTGGTAGTTTTCTATTTATGTGTGAATGGCGCACCCTTAAGTGAACTCAAGATAGGTCTTGCAAATAGTTCTTTATGCAATCATCAGTTTTGGATTTTAGTGTTCCAGACATCTTCTCCTTCAAGCAGACTAGAATAGCAAACAAAGCAATTTTTAAAGTGACAGTCTTAGTCAAGTAGATTTAAAATCCCCCAAAAGCCCCCACCACACTTCCCTGTGTAAAATGTCTTCCCCTAACCTATGTTGACCAGAAAAGTCCAGTAAATTAATCTTTCCATGATACGAAATATTATTTTATTCTGAACCTTGTTATTACTTTTAGAGGTTCTTGGAGGTAAATAAAATTGTGTGGGGTTTAAAATTATTTTTTTAATCTTCTACAGAACCCCTTTCCACAATAAACAAGTGCAGAAAGTTAGTATTGCAGGTACAGATGATGAAAGCTCCTGTGTAGGTATAAAATGGGATGCAAGGAGTGTCAGTAATTGTCCTGTTTGGTTTTGCGGTTTTCCCCTTTGCATGCTCTCCAGGCTGATGCCTGGCTTTCAGGACGGTCGGTGGCAAAACAGTCAAATTCATGGCTCATAACTGTAATAGCAGGTGGAGGACATCTAATTAAAATAAGCCAGGCAGGTCTTGTGATACTGTCTCTATTTTCAGGCCTAATATTAGCATGAGATGAATCGTCTAATTACATACTCCCTAATGTTCTTCCAAAATACTGTTTCATCCCACACAACAATGTAGTTGCAAGTACCTCCTTTTTAAAATAGGTAAATGGAAGTAATCTTTGTGAAAATGCTAGTTGGAGCAATTACTTCTTTGCTATGACAGCTTGGTTGTCAGCTGCTGAATTTATTCAAATCCATATGCCTAACATGGGTAAGAGGTCTCACAGATGGGGAGGAGGTGTGAATGAACTGATTTCTAATGGTAGCAGCACCACATGTGATGAAAAGGTAAAGCTTGAAAATATTGACAAGGGGAAACCTGCATTGTGCTGCATGTTTTTGTTCTTCTGAGTTTCAGCCAACCTACTGATTAATCAACACATACTTAATGTTTACACTCCATTAAGTGTAGCAGTAGTCAGTGCTTTTATTTTGTGTAGACCCTGACATATCATTTGGTGGAAGTCTAATGTAACTCACTTCATGGTTCTTTTCTTTTCCTTTTTAAATTTCCAATGGAATTTCTACTGAATAAATTAGTAAATTTGTCATTTTCTCTATAATAGTGTCACATGGACAGTTTGATGAAATAGCTCATTACAGTCAATGAAGTGAAATATGAGTTCCATCAGCACATTTTCATCAAACGGAGTTACAGAAATTAGCTTGCTGTTATCAAGGACTGTGGAATACAAAAATAAAATTAAGCAAGCTATTAGAGGTTAGATTTAGGGAGGGTCCCAATTGAGTTGGAACATGACTGCCACTGTGAAAAACAGAGGGCTGCTCTATGCTAAAATGAATTGAGAAGCATCAGTATTAATTGTTAATTATTTTCTTTAGGGACAAAATTAGATTCGGAACCACCTGGGTGTACATGAACATCACACACTGTGAAACGACTCAACCATGAATGAATGAAAAGTGTGTGCTTGGTGTTCTGCAGTCACTATCAAAGTTTGTAACTCAAGTAACCTGTCCCCAGCATCGTTACTTCTGTGACCCAACAACAGAGCCTAAATAGATGGAAATTCTCCTTTGTTGAAATTATCCTTTCTCTCAGTGCTTTCCAAAGTCAGAAAGAATCTGACTCTGTTGTGCTCAACCTGGGAGAATTAAGTACTGAAATATATCGTCACAGAGTGGGGTGCAGCTATCTCCTGCCAAACTAAGGAGCTGTTGACAGACAATGATTTGATTATTTAAATGCTATTTTTTATGTCAGCAACAGTCAATAATCTGTGATCAAGGGTGATGTACTCAAGCCTTCTCATTCTTGAAATAATACCCCCAATATTTAACTTTAGCCTTGGATCTACAGCTGACATTTAACATTTAGTTTTAATAAATTATTATTAGACTTAATTTGCTGTGTGCAGAGGGAATTATTTCAGCTGTGTTCACTTATTCATGTTATTTTTGTATTTTGTCCCTTTCTAATTTTACCCCTTAACTAGACTGGGAATGAATTCTTAGTGTCTTGATAATGATGTGATACAGACTAAACGCTCCAGGCAGCCAAATGCCAGTTTCATGTGACATTTTTTTGCAGGTGTCATATGTGGTAAAATTCTTATATATGAAAGTAGAGAAGACAGCCTAAATCCTGCCAGACAGAAACTTGAAGGGATTACCACAGTTAAGAAAGCTTGGAAGCTGCCTCACTTCTTGTTGAATTGAGAACTGGCTCACTGTCATACTTATTTTCACTTGAAGGTTATTGTCCCAAGTAAATTCAGTTTCACAATTATGACTCAGTCTCTAATGAATTCTAATAGACTAAACTGCCCACCCCATTTAGAAGCATGCATGTGTAACATTCTCTCCCCCACTGAGTCATAGGACTTGCCTAATTTTGGAGACTAAAATTAAGTTTAATTTTGGGATGGCATTTCCCAAAAGGGACATGGAGCTATAAATAATGGAAAACCGTAACCAGTAAAAACTGATTGCATTTTTATTGCTCTGTCATTTCTATTACATAATTGTTTCAAAGTGCACAAACTTGAGCAGCATTGTGGTTGGAGAATATTGCATGCTGCCAAATTTAGCAAAAGACCAAATTTACCTGCAAATGTAGCATCACTTGCTTACAAATGTAGGATGGTTTTCTGTCATTTTTGCATTTCTGCTTTAACCATCCAAAGAAAGTGTTGCCACAGCCATTTCTCAAATGTCTCTTTCCATCCTAATGATGGACTAGAAAAGTGAGAGAGGATTTGGGAGATATGAGTTTTGCTCTTCCTCAACCACAACCCACATCAAAGGAAATGTTACTATCCCTTTCAAAGAGATCTGATTTCATCCTGGAAGGCAAGCCTGGAAGGAGTTGAGATAGAGGAGGATTAAGAAATGCAGTCATTAGGCTAAGGTGTAGGATGGCAAGAGGTCCAAATACTTCTACTTAGAAACCTTTTTTACCATATGATTTCATGCCAAGCTTTTAGAATCAGCTGAAGTAAAGGTGAGAGATAAAAGTTGAGAAGAAGATTTTAGTAGTCTGTTGCTAGCAAAAGGCCTAGAAAACAGAGATTTCTGACAGGCCATAGGATTGGTCAGGAAGTAAAGATAGGCTCAGGCAAGGGAGAAATCAGTAGCAAAGCGTGACTGATACTTGGAAGATATAGATGATTAAGTGAGACTGTCACGGTTACTATCTCTTGGGTACCCTGTAACGGGAAATGGCAGAGGAGCCTTACACTGCAGCTGCTGCTCTCTTGTCTGCAAAACCATTTATATATATTTATATTTGTCACTTTCGCCCACTTACATGTAACATGAGATAAAGTTAATGTCTTTCTGTGTAAGAAGATACAGAGAATGTATACTTTTGTGTAGGCAAAATGCAATGTACTGTTGAAAAATTTTGAGAATATCTGTCACTGTAGAATCATAGAGTGGCTTGGGTTTGAGCTACCTTAAAGATCATTTAGTTCCAAACCCTCCTGCCATGGGCAGGGACACCTTACAGTAAACTAGATTCTTCAAAGTCCCACCCAGCCTGACCTTGAACAATTTTAGGCATGAGGCATCCATGACTTCTCTGGGCAACCTGTTCCAGTGCCTCACCAGCTGCACAGTAAAGAATTTCTTCCTAATATCTAATATAAACCCACCCTCTTTCAGTCTGAAGCTATCACCTCTTTTCCTGTCACTACATGTCCTTGTAAAAAGTCCCCCTCCAGCTTTTTTTATGCATTTTTTTGGTACTGGAAGGTGCTCTAAGGTGCCCCTCGAGCCTTCTCTTCTCCAGCCTGAACAACCCAAACTCTTTCAGCCCATCTTTGTAGGAGAGGTGCTCCAGCCTTCTGATAAGCTTCATAGTGCTCTTCCAAACAAATTCACATTTTTGTTCCTATTAAAACTGCTGATGTTGTGAATCTGCATTGTAGTTCCCTGAAGGTTACTCTAATGAACAAATCTAGATTCAGTTATTCAAAAGTGCTGGAATTCTGCCTGTACAATTTTCATTTCACTAATGGACTGGGCAGATTCTGATTTTTCTCAAACAGTTCACAAATGAAGCTTAACATCATGTTGTTAACTGCTTTTATTACATTTCCCATAACATGAAACAAAACATAAATTTTAAATGCACAAAAATGAGAAAATCGAATGAATGCAAGTCTGAGGTTTTGTTCAAAATATTCTTGTGTCATTATTGACTTTCTTCTGAAAATATAAGTTTATGTCTCTTTAACAGCCTTACATTCTGTCTGTCTGTCTGTCTGACTGATGGTAGGAGAATACAGGGTAGGAGTTAATCTGATTGACTTCTATTTACCTTCAGATAGCCAGGCTCTGGTGAGTTTCATTTAATCATAAACAAGCTCTGGTTCTCAATTAATTATATCTCATGTTGCTATGTCTATCAAAGCATAGTATGTGCAAAGACACAACAACATATCAGTATTATTTTGTATTTCCATTTCATGGGTATCAGTATATTTTCAGAGTTGGGCCCAAGTGGTGTGTTCTGTATATGGAAGACTTCTACGCTCTGCTCCACCACTTTTTTGTTCCAGCTCAAACTCTCCACCAGGTTAGGGGAACTTTAAAGATGGATGCCTGAACTTACACATTTCTCTTCAGTCTGTATAGCCTCAATTTATGATTTCATTCTCACATGTTTCAGACCAACTGTTCCACTCTTGTCCTGTGTGATAGAGGATCTTTGACAACCTGTCAGGAAACTGAAATTGTAGCAGACCTTCAGCCTTGAGCCTGCAGCCTGAGATCTGAGTTCAGTAAGACCTCTTTTGGATAAATCCACTTACCCGCTGCAATAATACTTCAGGACCTGAGGCAAGCTTTAGAAGCAAGCTGATCTATCAAGTGCAGAAGGTCCTAGTAAAACTGAAAAGCAGCCTTTTTTAAAGGCCTATGGTAAATTGTTTCAGTCTCACTAGCTTAATCCCTCAAGTATTAAGCAAACAGTTATGAATTGGGACTTGTGGAGGAATCTGAACAAGCTGAGGAGTAGGGTAAATGTTCATAAAATTAGAGTGGTAAAATTAGAATAATAAAACAAATCCAAACTGTTATGTGGGCTGATTAAACAGTAAGCTTATTTTCCCCTTTGCTATTCTAGTAATGTAATGTCCATTTTAATGACATTCTTATATCTTTCAAGTCTGTAAAAAGTTCTGTACATCTTTGTGACAGTGATAAGAAGCTAAGACCATGGATCAGAGTACTAAATGACTCTCTCATAAATTGAAGAAAGTCTGGATCTGCTAAGCTGGTAAGGCATGAGTCAGAACTGGGATGGGAAGCCAGTGTCACTGCTGGAGAATGACAGCCAGGATAGGTACTTTATTGCTCTTCCTCTGTGTGGTCTTCCTCTGGAAAAAAGGATGATAACAGGATTATGCAAAATCACAGTTCAAACTGCAAGTTCATTTTGTATGTTGTGGATTTCTCCCCTTGTAGGAACTTGTCTGTCCCCATTGACTTGTAGAAAGCCAATGATATCCATTGCTTAAATGTGGTGCCTAGGACTGATTAATGCAAATGTGTTTGTTGAGTGACATATGATCATAGTTCCAGAGTGGGTTTTAAAGGTTTGGAGAACCCAGCCAAGTATTCTGGTTTACCTTTATCATAGTAAAATTTAAAGGTCATTACACTAACCAGCCACATACACTAATCTATGGAGGGACACATCATGTGTTCGTATTGTGCAGGTTTAAAGCAAGCCAGGGTATTTGGTACTTCTGTGGTGAGAAATTTGTGCTACTGCCACAGGAGTCTGGTTTACAACTATCATGCATTTCTTGATCTATCATTTCAAGGCAATAATTTTGGAAATGTCTAAAAAGTATGACTAATGTCTGGACTGGATCTAATCTTGTACAGTTTGGATCTGTGCCTATCCAAATAGAATTTGCAGGCTGGTTGTCAGGCTCAGGACTATCTTTGGGTTTTCGTGTCAGTAGAGATGATCTCTGCACAGAATAAAGGCTAAACCATCTTTGCCATCATTGTATGAAGTCTCTGCTTGGCCTTATTCTAATTCTGATGAGTCTTCGTTCTCATCCCAAATTTATGTGTCTCTAAATATACCTGTTTGCAGTACTATCTGTGTATCCCAAGTCAGAAGTGTTATCATGGAATCATAGAATGGCTTGGATTGGAAGGGATCTTAAAGATCATCTAGCCATGGACAGGGACACTTTTCACTAGACCAGATTACTCAGAGTTCCATCCAACCTGGCCTTAAACACTTCCAGACATGAGGCATCCACAGCTTCTCTAGGCAACTTGTTTCAGTGCCTCACCTCCCTTTCAGTAAAGAATTTTTTGCCAATATCTAATCTAAACCTACAGTCTTTCAGTTTGAAACCATTCCCTCTTGTCCTGTCACTGCGTGTCCTTGTAAAAAGTCCCTCTATCTTTCTTGTATGTTCCCTTCAGATGCTGAAAAACCACATTAAGGTCCCCAGAAGTCCTCTCTTTTCCAGGCTGAACAATCCCAAATCTCTAAGCCTGTCTTCACAGGAGAGGTGCTCCATCCTGCTAATTAACTTGGTGGCCCTCCTCTGTACTTATTCCAACAGACCCATGTCTTTCCTGTGCTGAGGATCCCAGGCATCCCATCCTTCAGGTGTGTCAACAGTACCACTCAGCTTGGTGACAAAGCTTGCAAACTTGCTGAGAGTGCACTCAATCACTTAATTGTAATAAGGTCTTCTGTGCAAGACTGCTGAAGACATTTGCTGTGGTGTCCTTAAATCTCAGCTGTTCTTTAAATTATGAAAGTTATGTGACTGTTCATCTTATAGTAATGATTTGTGATCCTGATAATCAAATACCACAGTTTTTCCTCCTGTAACTTCAGAAGCTAATTTCAATTTCCTTTCCTTTAAATCATCCTTGACCACTTGAATTGCTCTATACATATTGTAACAATATGTTTAGTGAATTTACCTTGTTAATTAACTCAACAGCATGGTTATTCAACCTGTTAATTTTGTAGTGTAATTGTTAAAAAAAATGCCTATGGCCAGAGAAATAGCCAAGGACTAATCCAGCATAATGAATGGCAATCTTATTTATTTATTGAGAGTTATGGCTCAACCTCCCCACCCCCCAAAAATCCCCATCAATTCCCCCACAGCCCTAAGTAGTGTCACAATGTTGACTTACAGAAACCTTATTTTTTCAGAGAACTGTCCTCAGAACACTAACATGACTACAAAACTATATGGAAAATAAGAGAGAGAATCATTCAGTAATGAAGCTCTATTGAGCAGAGGTGGGTAAGAGTGAGCAACAGGAATGTAAAAGAATATTAAGAGAATGAAAGGTACTTCATACCTGAGAAGCTGTAACATGCACAATGGCTAAACTCCTTTTTCTTTTTTTTTTTTTCTTTTTTTTTTTTTTTTTTCTGAGAGTGAGAAGAATACATGTTTGGGAAGACAGATGTGAAAAAGTCCTGGAGAACCTATGGAAAACCTGTTAGATTTCATTAGCAGGCTTGGATCTCAAAATCGTAACTTCCTCAATATCTTTAAAATGAAACATCATAGGAAATTGTTTGAAACAAAGCTGTTGTGGTCAACTGATTTTTGCCTTGGAGATACTACTTATTCCTCCAAGAAACTCTTCCTTTATACCTGAGATTATTTTGTCTTTTGTGTAGGTCTTGTGCAGTAATGCTCTTGGCTTTTCTGAATTTTGCCTTCTCTTTTAGCAAACCACAAAAGTTTTGTTTTCCTAAAACCAAATAGATGTGTTTGTCTGAGTTGCTGTTTCCTTAAGAAAGGTCCTTGAAATACTAAACAACCAGGTGGAACTTTGACCTAGAGGGGACTCAATTATGTATTTATGTATAGTCTTTTTTTTTTTTTTTACAGGTTAGGACCTAACAAATACCAGGTTTCCACCAGAAACAAAGTTAAAGCCACAGCAGATAATTCTGTGTAAATTTGGTCAATACAAAAATAGGCAGATCATGAACTGGTCTGTTTAGGAATCAAATTATCTTATAACTGCTTTTGTCAATCTTCTGCTCTGGTCCACTTTGCATTTAGATGGTCTTACTTTTGAAATATGTGCAAACATAAAAAAAGACACAAAAGAGAGAAAGAACTTGTTATGTATGACACTTGGGATTGATTCTTAAATTTCTTTGGGACATAAATAATTAAGTACTTGCTGTATCAGGGAGGGTAGGGATGACAGCATATTCTTTCAGAGGATATAGGAGTATTGCTGTCCCATTTGCATATGATATTAAGTAATATTAAGTGTAACACAACAGGAGAAGATGGATAACTGTTTACATGATCAGGTAATTAAGGCCAGTGGTAGATATGGTTGCCTTGATTAAGATACCTGCTATGATTTGGGCAGCTGAGAGAAGAGAATTTAGTTTAATCTCTCAAGAAATAATCATTCAGAAAATTGAGTTACAGAGTCTCCCAGAAAGTACAAAGGCAAGAGGAAGAGACGGAAATGGATAGATGTATTTTCTATGCAAATAATTTTTTAACTTAACTAGTAGTATTTGCCAGCTCCTAAGCATTTCCATCAATAATGCCAGGTCAACTGAATAAGCATGTTGGGGAAAGAAATTAGTTACTAAAAAAACCTAGTTGCTCTGGTATACAAAACAGCCCAAGTTTGCTGACATCATTGTAAGTAGTCTGGTCTCATTCTATATATAAAATTGCTTTTTCAGAAAGTCTGAAGAAGTTTTATTTTCATAATCTCATGTGATGTCACTGGTTTTTATTAATTACTTTTTATTACAAAGAAACCTTTTTAAGCTTCTCATGATGTGGCCCTGCAACTAAACACCAAATATCACAGCTTTTACGTAAATGTCAGTAAGCAGAACAGAAAACATCAGGATAGGTTGGATTCATTAAACAGAAGCTTTTACCTCTCTCTGTTTTCTCTGATATGTTTTTAAGTAATCCTTTGGGTTGTGGTTCATTACTCATTTCTGTTTGTAGATAAGGATAAAGGCTAACATGCAAGATATTTGTGCAAAAACAGTTGTGCTCTTGCCATGTACATTCAGTTCTTTGGAGGATTTACAAAATGTTTAGGTACAGTGCCCATTTAAACACATTACACATTTAAACAGCATCGTGCAAGGTGCCATTCAAACCATTAGTGAATGATAGTTTTTGCCTCAGCTCACAACAAAATGTGGCTTTTAAGCTTCATCTTTCTTTTTAAAGCTGTCTGAAACATACTAATATACATTGCTATGCTGTACTTGAAAAAGAAACACGTGAAGATAGTAGCATGTAGTGATTTCCTTTTTTAAACAAATTTTAAAAATAATTAATTATTTAGAATCTTGGAGTGATGGAAAATTTTAGGTTGGAAAGGCCCTCTGGAATTCAGGTGGTGCAAACTCCAGCTGAAAACAGGGCACTGGACTGGATTAACCAGGGCTCTGTCAAGCCCAGTCTTGACTATCTCCAGCAAAGGAGATGCCACCACTTCTCTGGGGATGTCTTTCAATGTTTAGGTGTTCTCACAGTAAATAACTGTAACAGGGTGGGTTCTACAGTCGATAGAAAAAGTGAGGCTGAGTACCGTTAAGAGTAGCAAACACATATCTTTATTAACAGAAGTGACCCCTGCCTTTGGGGGACTACATCTTCCAGACATTGGCAGACAGCAGGCGTCCCCTCTGTCTTTTCTGGGAAACAAACCACACCCAGAGCACAAGTTCTCTCCCCTTTATTCAGCTTGCTGGTGACATCTACCTAGGGAGGTGTGGCCAGCACTGCCCAGGTAGAGGTCTCAGACTCTGCCCTCTTTCCTCCTCCTCTCTCTCCTTCAGCCATTCTCCAAAGGCTGTCAACAAATAGAAGAGACCCAAATAACTTTAGTTTATGCAAATTCTGTCTTCAAGGATGAAGCCTTCACTCGATCAGCTTTTGTTCCTTAGCACTTTGCAGGAAAAGAATAAGTCTTTCACAGGTGGCATGAGCAAAAACACAGACCAAAATGTCAATGCTATGAATTCCCAATACAATAACTTTTATGTAATTTCCTGAGTTCTGCATGTTGCTTCTTGCTCTGTCATTTTCCTTCCTTCTGGACAGAGTACTTCTATCCTCTCTATAACTACCTCTTAGGTACTGGAAGGGTAATTTATCCTGATACCATTTCAGTCCCATTTCAGATGCTGGCTTTTTAACATTTTGCTTGAACATCTGTCATAATTTAGTTTAATCTTAATAGAGTAGATTATTAATGATTACAATGCCTACTAAAAACAAATCTATTAAGTAGACGAGAGACTCAGTATCCCGTTTGCTATTTTTGGGAATAAAACTTCAGGGGATCAGAAGGATGTGCTCCATTGTATCATCTGCTTTCCAGAAAGCAAAGGAAAAGTTCACTGTAAGAGACCCTTACTCTACTTCTGAATTGAAGCAAATTCTTGCTCATACAAATTCTTATTGCAGACACAACAGCATTACAGGTGACTCTGACTTAGTGCTGCCCATGTCACTTTGCATTAGAAAATACAGTGTGACTGACATGATTGATGTAAACTGTCAAGAAAGACACTTGTCAAAAGTGGTACCTTTTCTGTTTAAATGTAGTAAAAGAAACTGTGGCTTAAAACTAAGTCAGGTGGCTTGGATTTTGTTTGGTTCTCCTTTCCTGGCCCCCTTCCCCCTCAAAGTGACCTGGGAATATTAACTTCTAAATAGTTGCAAAGGCTTTTATGAATTTATGCTGACAAGCTGTCTCAGTGATGATCAGGAGCAGTCTTCCTCTGGAGGCAATTAATAAGGGGACCGTCACTCACATTTCCTGCTCTGTGCACACCTGAAGTTGCACTCTCTTGCTCTGACAGTAACAATTCCTGCATTCCAAATGCCATCTTGCAGATTGTCTCCAGCTCTCCAATACTTCATTCCCATGTGGACTGTCATGGGAAAGGAATAGAATTGTGCAGCTGCCTTAACTTCCAACTCTTGTGTCCCATCCCTACTGTTCCCATCAGCAGGAATACTTCCAGCACTTGGATAGGTTGCATAACAGAGCTTCTATGCCTTACACTGGGATTCTCTGTTTAAACCCTTAGACCAGTTTCAGCTCTGTAAGGTGATAAGGATGCTCAACGAGTGACAGCGTTTGATCTTACATAGTGCCGTAGTCATAGTTTACAGTATCAGGTCCCAGTCCCATCAGATGAACTTTTATCCCTGTAGGAGAAAAATTGTGTCCTAGACTTTAGGGTATATAGCAAGTAGATGATGTAAAAATAAATTGAAATCATAGTTATAAAATACAAGTAAAATAAAGGATTTGAAGTAATTCACAAATAAGATTTTTATTATATGGAAAATATGTACTGGCTAAACAGCTCTTACAGAGTTTTCCTATTGTCTTTGGGGACAGTAGACTATGGCACAGGTGCATGTCTATAGGGAACATTCTCTTCAGATATTCTGACTTCCTCTACAAACTCTGGTGTTGGTGGATTCAGGGACACAGTTGTTGAGTTCCAAATCAGTGGTAGAAATAGTTGCTGTGCATTACACCACATACAGTCACACTTCTCTTTATGTGAAATCACTTTTCACCATTTTAATTTGTGAATAATTTTAATACTACATAAAATGAAGACTGGACCCTGAACTTTTGAAAGGTATATTTTGTTTGTTAGCTGAGGGCAAATAAAAATAGTGATTTGAAAAAGAGCCACCTGCTTCTCCCTGGTACTTATGAACATAAATGCATTTAATTTCTGGAATGCTTTCTAGGTAGTAAAATCTTTGTGCTACATAGATGGCTACATAGATTTGTATCTAAAATTTAGTGGGAGGGAAGGTGATCTGTGACAATAAGGCTATAATGTGGCTTGTGAACTAATTTAGGTAAATCTGCAGCAGATACGCTGATGGGATATGATAATGGGAAATACTTACAGATCTTGACTTTTCCTCTGGGTATTTCTTCTGCTTGCTAAGGACTCATCTCAAAAAATAATGGGATGCCAGAATTCTCAAAGTCACTAAAATAGGACATTATATTAACTATGCTGCCATTCCAAAGCTTATTACTAGGACAACACAGGCTGGCTCGTTGCGTTTAAAGAGAAAATGGACAAGTACAAATTAGGGGAAGACATGGCCAAGAGTGATCTAGGTTAGGAGGCAGAACTCTTTCAGCAGTGAAATACAAACTGCATTATCAAAGGACTTTTTACTTCTGGTTCAAAAAAGAAAAAGAAAAAAGAAAAAATCTTGGGGGAAGGAGAATGTTTTGAAAATACAAACATTGCTACCTCCCTCATTTGAGCTGGCAGCTGTTGACTGACATCAACATCTTTATCCATTTAATATACTAGATGTTGAAGCTTGATTCTTTATTGCAGTTCCTTTCTTTGTGTTTTTTACATCTTGATTATAATATTCATCAAGAATTTACTTATATTTTTTGCTCTTCCCTACTTCCTCTGTGCAAGGATTCTTTTATAGGTCAAACAACATAATGTATTGCAGTGCTTCAGCAAACCCAGCTGTGGCTCCATGTGTTACATACCCTAAATAAAATATGTAAGACAAGTCCTCAGGTCATGCAGTTGAATATCTGCAATCAATCTTTACCATGCTGGGGTGTATCAGTCATATATAGAGTTACAGACCATGGTAATAGCCAGCATCTTTCAGCTAGGATTATGCAACAAGAATAATAAAATGTAGAAATACATAATTTTTACAATTTTGGCCACAAACACATAAATCTTTTAAAGGCACTAACATAGCATTTGCACAACCTGATATATGGAGTAACTTGTGAAGTATGATATTTAGGAAGGGAAAAACCCATTATTTTTCTCTTAACACATGAATGGATTCTGTTGCTAACAATTTTACAGAAAGATGACAAATCTGCTCAGCACTGGGGCAAAAAGACCCAGTGTTCTGGGCGGCAAGATTTTCGTTCTGTGTAAAGATATCTTATCAAAAGATTGTGAGATGGTGAAGGGGATGACAATGAAAATGTTATTTAGGGAAAGGGGAGGAAAATGTAAGTTATTTCCATTATATCATAAAATAAGCTTTACAAACAGCTGCTTTATAGCTACAAGAGTTCAAGAAATTAAACAGTGCTATGCAATCAGATTTATCAACTTGCATTAACTGCACTAATCCATGAATGAAAAAGAGAAAGATATTAAGGTGAAGAAAAATACTATCAAATTTCTCGGTCACTTCAGTTCTTAAATAATTACATGTTTCTGCAACATGTGTTCCTATGACCCTTATTGCATGGATTGAGAGATATTTTCATAGAATGTCATAGGTTCCTCATAAAGGAAGAAACTATCTATTTCCAGCCTACCCACCTTCTGAGTTATGAAGCTAACAACTCATTGTAGGGCTAACAGCACAGGCTGTACCCTATACATAACAGAAGTACAAATCCTATTTGTCATGAGCCTCTTCACTATGGAAAATAGGTCATCCTTAAGCATTAGGATTAGGGTTCTGTAGATCTAATTTTATCCTTGATTCTGCATCTGACTTAGTTCTTAACTTTTCAGCAACTCATTTTTATTTCTCTGTGATCAGAAGTCTACAGCCATGCTGTTTGTTCATCCCTGATATATTTCAAACCTGAGTTCATCTTCTGCTGTTTGGAAAGGATCTAGCATGGTGTGTCCCTGATTCTGTTTGGGTCATATACATGCTACAGTAACTATTATCATACATTATTATTTCTGGGCCTGTCTTTGCTAGAAGGACAGGCATTAGCTTAAGGCACACATGTTAAGCTTATGTATATAGAAAAGTGAGGACCTTCTTCCATAGATGTGAAAATAATTACGCAATTATGTGTGAAAGATGAGGAAGATACAAGAGAATGAATAAAAAAGGCAGGGGCTTGAGGGCACAAATGCATGAGTTGTTCTTAACCAGTATCCATGGCTGAATTTCAGTAGCTAATCACATATATGCCGTTGCCTCTTGGCACTGGAGAGGTAAATCCTTCTTTTGGCTTTCAGGGTTCTCTCTATCAGTACAATGGAGTTATGCATGATCCTGAATAGCAATATTTAACTTATGAAAGCTGAAGCAACAAAGAAGTATAGAAATGCTCTCCTTTTTTTTAGGCTTTAGAATTCAGAACTGAAGACTCTCAAACCAAAACTGTGTTTTAAATTAATAACCATTGGGAAAGTTTTGCTAAACTTGAACTCTGGTGCATGCTACACTTAGCACGTGGAAGCATTAGCCACATATCTATACACTAAACAAGAGCATCTTCCGTGTCATTCCAGTAAAGAAAATGAAAAGCACATATTCTGTGGAAGAATAAAAGAAGAAATTTTGAACTTGACTAAATGAATACTTTTTCTAATATCAACATAAAGAAAAATAATATTCTCATGCAAGCAGGAGAAACAGGAAGTGTTCAGTGCTTTACTTCTGATAATAGCTTCTGAATATCCCACTTAAGATGATATAACTTTTGCTTATGTCTTCAGAATTGGGCTGACAGTAAGCTGTGATTAATATACCTTCAGTGTCCCATCCAGGAAGTCAAGACTAATTCTGTACTTTGAAAACTACGGACTTACATTTGGTCTGACCATCTGAAATGCAAGTCTCCTCACAATTCTCTCTTTTGCTTAAGTTTTCTGGTTTATACTTTTTTCTTTAATGACATGAGGTTTTAATTTAATTTGTAATCATATAAAGTAGCATGGAGAAAGAGAAAAAGGTAAAAAGTAAGATGACGTATGAAGGAAATTTTTGAAAATTCTCAGATTAAAAAAAATTTCTGGCTCAGCTTGTGGCTACATAACTACATTCTTTAAAGAACTCTATATGTTCAACTTCTTAAAATAGAGTAAAACATCTTGCTGTTTTCTGATGAGATATGCTTGTATGTACTTGTTGATAAAGTAACACATTTCAAGGAACCCATCAAAGTTAGATTCATATCATCATTGATACTGTTGAAGTGCATCACCTTGTTATATAGTGAAATTCAACTACATGCTGTTCAGGGGCAACATTTGAAAAAAAAACCCAAACAAACACAAACCCTATGAGAATAAATTGTGTATATTTTCTCAGGAGCTGTTAGTAGAGTAGCTTGGATGATCTCCAGTAAGTGTAGGACATGTCTTCAGATAGAGTTCTTATTTACTTTTCTTTCATGATAGACGAAGGCAAAAAACTGACTTTTTAAAAAATTATTTCTCACAATGTCCTAACAGTTTATCCTAGCCTTTTCCCTGTATCTGTGGATAATATACAAAAAACTGTAATGGCTGGGAAAATTTCTTCATCACCTGAGTGTTATTCAGAAGCTAAGCAAGCTGCAAATTTAATTTTGAATTATCTTGCAATGTTTCATTTTGGAGTAAAGTTACTGGGGTTTTTTACATGGTAGTTAATTTGGAAATTAATCTCAAATGTAACAGGACTTGCCTAGATGTCACTTAGATAAAGTCTTGTATAAGGGTGTGAAATTGTGTTGTTGGTCACTTTTGTAAATGGGAATGTTCTATTATCCAGTTGAATATTAAAGCTAACTTGAATATTTTAGTCCTAGTCTGGACTCTACTAGAATTACCTTTTGTAGTCACTTTCTATTAAAATCAAGTGGATGTGGTTTTCCAGACAGCTTCTGGGCCCAATTGCTTCTTTCCTTTTTTAGACTGACTGAGCAGGTGGATATCTGTAGGGTTGGAGTCCAGAATCAGTATATTTTCTGTGTTACTTTCCAAAAGATGTGGTTTCTGATAAAAATGATGAACATATTCTTATAGTATTTTTATTGGTGCCTCCGAGGTTCTAATGAAAATTATTTTACCAGTGTTCCACGATTGTAGATAATTTTTACCCTTAAAGAGTGATTGCCACTGTATGTGAGGTAGCACTTACAGACTGCTCAAGGAGTTGTTGTTTGTGTTTTCATTTTGTTTTTGAAAACAAGCAAACAAGCAAAAAACCCAAAGCAAATCCTCAGCCTTATTTTAAACTGTGTGTAGCAAAAAACCACAATATGATTGATCTTCAATTTTTATGCACGTCTGGGACACTGACACTTTGCGCCAATATCAAAATTAGATCTGTGAATGAGAGGGATTTATGCCCAGTATGAAATGATAAGTTTCTACAGTCTTTACAAGATTAATTTTGCACTTCATAATTTCTTGTGGAAGAGTTGTCCAGAAAAGGCTGAATCAATGCAGTGAGATAGGTTCTTACCCTGGACGAATATGAACAAACATCTGCTTTGGTCTAGTCTTGCTGACTTCAACAGTTTGTGTAACTCCCCATGAAAATAGATGGGAGAGAAGATGGCCTTTACAGGGTTTCTATGTAGAAGGTATGCACCTTCCTACATCTAAAAAAATTGTGCAGAAGTCCATCTTCTTAACTCCTGGCATTAGCCATCCAAGTCATTACCTAATTTTAAAATAACAACTAAACAGATAAAAAAACCTGGTAGTAACTTGTGCACTAATGTAGGGAGAAAGTACTTTCAATAGTAAAACTGCATGAGAGACATCTATGTTCCTTTTCTCACCAGCTATGATTGTCATTGGTTTTCCCTGTTTTTTACAGCTGTCACACTAAATCTATGATTTCTGTTTGAGGATCTATCATGGTAAGAGACCAGGCAATAGCTGGCAAACAGGTATGATGTGACTACTCTGTTGTCTTATGAAAACCTTACTCAGCTTCCTCCATTGGCAGACATATCCACAGGCTACTCCATGTGTTGTCTGTGTAATAGAGTAGGAGTGCCATAAGCATCCAGTGAAGAGAACATGCTAAAGGCTGGGAACTTTTAGGAGTGAGGGAAGACCCTTTCATGATCATTAGTGAAAACAGACATTGAACTTCTTTCTCAGTTTTTTTGTTCTTTATGATTTTTTCCCCCTTAGTGTCTTCAAAACCCAGTTCAGTCATGCTATGATTCCCAGTCTGGTGCTGCACAATCTTGCTTATATCTGAGGCAATATAATGATAATAATGCAATGCTCTGCCCCAGCTAATTAACTCTGAGCTAGCTCACGTTTCTCAAAATAGTGCAGTATAGCATCTGAAAATTTACTTGGGAGGAAGAATCTAGTGTACTGGAGTGCCATGATCCCACTTTCCACTTTTCCCATTAGCTGCATCCAATTTACTCATGTTTGCTTGGTCACCTAACAGGGTTGCAGCTTCATGGCTGGCTTTGTTCACTTGGAAATGTGAGGAGGACGTTTGGGTTAGCACTATGCAAACAGTGAGCTAGAGATAATTTGCAATGTAGATAGGCATGTACCATATGGATAGACAAAACAGATGGTGAGTGAGGGAGGAGGAGAGTTATGAACAGAAGCACAGAACAGTGAACAGATTTCCTCCCAGTTGTCCTGGAGTCTAGTACAGGGTCAAAATAAGAGCCCAAATTCCTTGGCCTGGAGGTTCATTTCTTAACAGGGTTGCCTTAAGTCAGAGAGTACTTTTTTTGTTGTTCCCTTAACTAATCTGCTCACTTTAAGTATACCTATTACCTTTCAGAGGATTTGAACTGGAGTTTGTCTTTACGTCCGAACAGTTTAGTGATTTTTTTAATCGCAGTGGTTCTCATCAGGAAAGGTCAGTAGAAATGACATTTTTCATAGTCAGTCTAGTTTAAAACCTGGCTATGGTTCATGCATAACAACAGCAACAGTTTGCATTTATATAGCACCTTTCATCCCTTAGGATCTCAGAGTGCTTTATAAACCATATGTGGGAATAACTTTACTGAAATAACAGTTAAAAATCCTCCTTGAAGTTTTGCAGCCTGGGGGATAGCTGAGGGGCAGAATATAGTCCAGCACTGTTACACAGCCCATAGAGGAAAGCTTTGGAAAGGTGCTGTTTCTCACTAAACAAAGCTGGTAGATAAAGGGAAAACAGACTTGTATTGCATAGGAGAAAATTTGGTTTGAATGGACTTGGGAGGGTGTTATCTGTACAGAAAGAATAGTGATAAAACTTCCAGATCGCTACTAATTATGATCAGGGCTTTGTTTTAATGCTGCTTGGAGGATGATACCTCTGACAGTACAACACATTATTGTACTGGCTCAGGACAAATATGTCCATATACTTCCCTGTTCACACTATCCACAGTCAGTATGTATATGTGGGTTAGATGTTTCACAGTGAACCATGTTTGGTAATACCTATGTTCCAAACGTCAGACGAATTTGTCCCTGCTTCAATCTGACCATATTAGTATGGAGTTTTGTAGTTTCCTAGTGCATTCTCAAAAAAAAAACTCCTCAACCAAACTTGTATAATCATACATATTTTGCTTTCTTAGAGAACCACGTTAAGGTACTTTATTAGCACAGGATGAGATGAAAGTGTTATCTACCTGAAGATTTAGAATAAATGGAGAGAATCTTGTAAGTGAGTTTGACTTAATCAAATAAAAATGTTCATTGTTCCCATGACTAAAATTAATCCCTTCAGTTACTGAAAAGTAAGTTCAATACATCCCTATACTGTCCTTTGGAAGTAAAAGAGCAGTGGGGGAGCAAAGAATCCAATGTTAGAGAGGATTTCTGAGACCTCAACTTACCAAAGTGCTTTCCAATCTAAGGTGAACATGAGGGTATCCTTTTTTAAAAAAAAAATTCACTGTGTCATAGGAAAAAAAAATAGTTTAGAATTGAGTGTAGCTTACCAAATATGTCATTAGGATTGCCATTGTCCTAATCACTGGTCATATAATTTGTATTAGGGAGCAGACAGAGGTTAGTGTATGGCTTGAAACAGAAGGCAGCTTGTACCCTACAGCACAGTGTAACTAGCAGTAGTACAGCTCTTTTCAAACATCTTAATAATTTCTGAGGGATGCTTCTCCCACTGTCCTCAAGGACATCTGTGACAGTGTCTAACTGGCTTCAGCAGGAGCTGATGGTACTTACACTTGTCTACCCTCAGTACAGTATGGGCCACCCAGTCAGAGCCTATTCATCACTGCCACCTTTGTTGTGGCACTCATAAAGGTGAGGACCAATATTTCTGCAGGGAACTATGGAATTATTAAAACTCATAGTGATGATGTAAAAATAATATTCCCCCAAGGACATAATTTGTCTTTCATGAAAGGAAAGCTGACAAATGCTACTAATAAAGTCCATTATTGTTACTGTTAAAGTGCAAAATGTAATAACACTCTGAGAGGAAACTGACTGCTCAAATGACAGGTTACCTCAAACCTTCCCCCAATCATAAAGTGGCTTCTTTTTTCCTAATATTTTATATTTTATTCCTAGGACAAAGGGAACTCTTTGTAATAATGTATTTAGGTTTTGTGACTAATTTTTTCAAAGAAACAAATGCATGTAATCTATAGTTATTCAGCACTGCTTTACTTAAACCATATTTCACTCAAAAAACACCTTAAAAGCCTTTTTTTCTCCCAGACCTGCCTTTAAATAAGTGGGTTTTTTTTAGCAGAGGTGTGTGTTTAGTTCTCCGAGTCATGCGGGATTGTTTCAGTTACTTGGCTGGATGATTGAAAATGAGTAAAGTACAAAAGGAGAAGACTTCAGTCTGTAAGGGGAGATAAAGGAGAAGATACATGTCTATAAAATTGTAAGTGGCAGAGAGAAAAATACAGAATAAAGTAGTGGAACTCTGTGCCACGGGGAGTTGCATAAACTGAAAGTTCCTATGGGTCCCTAAAGTAAATATGCAAGAACATGGGAGTAAAACACTAAAACAACAGAAGAGGCTATCCCTATGCATAGGTATGTTTCCCTTGGTTCTGAGGTTCCTGAGCTGCAGATTGCTAGGGGGGAAAGGGAGCAGTCTGAATGGCTGTCTCTACAAACTTGCATTCATCTTGTTCCCTTCCCTTGACTTTGCTGCTGGTCAGCTGGAGACAGGTTACTGGTCTAACTGGAGCTGTGGTGTGGCCAAGTGCATTGCTCTTCATTTACTGGATTTCAAGTTGTCCAGTCAAATCATTCCTGCCTGTCAAATTTGCAGGTGCATGTTTCATGAAGAAGTGTAAGACTGGAGCATTACAGAAATATTAAAAGTAAAGTAAAACAAAAAACCCAAAACCCAGAAAGAGATTTTTCTTTATGTTTCACAGGAGGAGACTGAAAGATGAGGGAATTCTTCATGTTCTGGTCTAACTGCATCATCTTGTGCTGCCTTTAGTGCAGGTGAGCTGAGTTTGATGTGAATTATGGATGGCACAAGAGTCCTCCCACAGTGAACTGACTTTCTGCAAAAATTAGAGTCAGAATGGGAGGAGTGGGTGTCCCCAGGCTGGATCCTGGCCTGGAAAACACCTCTGCTGCTATTTATGGCTGTGGAATAGAGGCAAAGACCTGAGACAAACCAGTGCTTTGGAATCTGATTAGGAAGAAACTTCTCTTCTGCTTCCTTGCCACTTACCCAAGGGATCTAAATGCTTTGACTAGCTCGAGGGATACCTTGGGGCAAAGCATTGTTTCTGATTCTTGGACTTGGTGGGACAGACTTCTAGATTTCTCTGGGTTTGGAGGTATTTTGATTGCTATTTATAATGAAATTCTTCATATCTGCCTCTTTCTTTCTCCCTTTTCTCCCCTGCCTCTCTCTGCTTAGCAAACTGAGCCTGTGGGGACCCTGAAGCTCTCTGTGGCTGTTTTATTCATAGATTTAGCCCCTTTCTTAGTGCAGCAGCTTCATCAAATATTTTTCAAGGACAACTTGTCTCCCTAAAGGTTTGCTTAGCAGCAATGACTGTCTCATCTAGGTAATCTATTCTGATTAATTTGACTTTAGCTTTCTTACTGCTCCAGTGGAGTCCAAATTTGTCAAGGACTTAAATATATATATACACACACACACTGGGGAAATTTCATAGAAAACCAGAACACAATGAACTGCCTCCTAATTTTATTAAAAGGCTCACTGTTTAGAAAGGACTGCTGTTATCAGCCTGACCGGAGCGGAATGCAGCAAAAATTAGGATATGATGCTGCAAACATCACTAGCTAGTTTCTGGCATAACTGCAGTGCATCCAGGGTCACTATTTATACGCACAGCCAGATGTATTTCCTGTTCGGATTGTGCGTGTAGCGGGCGCAGTGCGAACGCGCAGCCCGCAGGGGGCGGTGGCCGCCCGGGCAGAATGAAATTTATATAGAAGAGAGCTAAAAGCTTGTCTCTTATCATAGGCCAATAGAGATATTACTTTTTTGCAGAACTAAGTTGAGCTAAAAAAAAAAAAAGGAGAGAGAAGACAGAGGACCCTTTAAGATGCTGATTGGGTCTTGGATGGTACCAGAAACTGAAGCTTAATGTGACTGTAAAAAAATGATGAATTCCTAGCCCTCCAAGAAAATAAATTAGTTGTCCATTCAGCTGTGGTTTTCCTGCCTCTCCTCCCATAGTGAAAGCATGTTTAAGAGCCCATTTTACAAAAGGAACATAAAAGGGGAGGTGGAAGTAAGCCTGGCCTTCTTCATCCCCCATATGGAATTAATGTTGAAATGACTGTAAATTAACTACAGCACTTAGAGGCATCTTTTTGAAACTCTTGAGCTGGCAGTGAAAACAAATTTCTCTACCCATCCCTTCACTGGTAGATGTGAAGCTCTTTGTACAACATTCAGAGAAAATGACTATAAATTACCTTTTTTCCCCCTACCCCTCATATTATCTGTCTCTATAGACACATGTATGCCTGACCACACTGTGTGTGCCTCAGTTGACCCTGTGATTCAGATCCCTTCTATGGGATAATTTCACCTGACCAGCTGCCTTTGCCACAAAAGTTGTTAAATGGTGTACTGTTGGTCAGCAGGCAAATACCTTCCCCTGTTAAGTGCCACTGTTCAATCCATGTAGGACTGAAAACATCCTTTACACAATCCCTGATGGTGTCCAGGCTTAGAAACATGAGCTGCAATGTGTGACTCAAGAAGGATCTCAAAGCTAGGTTTAGAACAACTCACTGAAATCAGGCCAATTCCCCAGAGCTCAGGAGGGCTGAACCTCTGTGGTATTTTTCATCTCGGCTAGCACAGAAAGGCAGATGAGTTCCCCAGCGGTCTGATTTACAGAGATTTCCTAATTTACCATTTGGGTTGCTTCCCTCCCCTTTATTTCAGGCCTGCCTAAAGCTTTGGAGTGTCTCTCTCCAGGACTCTGTCTCATTCCCAAGGGCATACCAGAGATGGGATTGCCATGCCTTTTAGGTCTCTTGGTGCTTTTGGTATTAGCGCTTTTCTGCAAACAAGATCATGAGAATTGATTCCAGCTAGTATGGGATAAGTAGACAGGGGCTGTTCAGATAGGCAGACTCCACATGCTTGTCTGTGTGGTGCATGACATTTCCTTACTTGTGTAAGGGCACTATTGAAAGGTGAATGCATTTAGAAGCATTAGGATTCCTCCATGCATTCTGAATAATTTTACTATTTAATAGGAGTTAATTTTGTTTGAATTTCTTCCTGTTGTTTTCCTTCCCTATCCTCACCACTTAGGAGGTCAGCAGAATGCTACAGCTTGCCTCATATTTATTCAGTGACTTATTCAGATCAGCATCTGTCTCTTCAGACTTCTCACATTGAACCCCTTACTTTGGGTAGACCTTTTCTTCTAGGCTTGGAGATAATTCACTAAGTGTCCTCTGTAGTCTGAGTATGACATTGAATTTGGAAAAAGAGTTCTGCGTCACAGGGTTGAAAATTATTCAAGGGAATATTATGTAGTTGTTTTCTTGTTAGACATTTTGTACTTCCCACAGAAGTATAACTTTAAAAGAACTTTAAAAGAAATATGTTCTGTGTATATCTATAAGTAAAGGCATTAAAAATACCTATGCCAGAGCACTGGCAGATTAAACCCAGGTTGCTGCTCCAGGAATCAAATACTCAAATCAATACTTCTTTCCAGGCCAGCTTTATTATTTTTAAGTGGCTTTTTATTGTTTAAAGAATGTGTATCTGGTAGCAATTACCAGCCAGAACTGTGTCTTAGTTAATAAACTAATGTTATACAGAAAGTTGCCCAACAGCTCTACCTCTTTTTTTTTTTTTTTTTATTTTGTGGGACAGAGAGATTTGCTTTTACTTCCTACTTGAACATAGTCTTTTAATAAGACTTTCCTGCTATTTGGCATATACTTTTGCCTCCACAAAGTAACTCATGGGTGGGAGAGGGACAGACTTGAGGCAACTTTCTAGGGTGCATCTAGCTCTAAATACCTGCTCTCTGCGCTTAGGCTGTGAGTAAAAACCATTCCCTGTCATTCTTGGCTTCCCGTGATGCTAAATGGAAGCAAAAATGATAAGAGACGTATAGCCAAGATGCTGAGTCTCATGGGATCTGAGATCCTTGTGAGCCATAGGGTTCCTGCGCTGTGTCACTGTGTCTGGTGGCTTCAGGAGGAGGAGGAAGCAGCCAGTCCTCAGTGCAAACACATGATCAGAAAGAAGCCATGCAATGGGAATTCTCTGTAGCATCTTCCCCTTCCTCTTTGTCTAAACAGACCTGATAAAGCCTTTACACTTCAGTTGTGTGATCAGGAGAGAGGACAGATATAGAACTGCAGATGCGGCTACTATTTTTGAGCCCAAACACTTTTTCCCACTGAAGAACAAATCTTGCATTTATCAAAGATTTCAGTGAAGGGGTTACTGGTTTGTCTTCCAGAAAAAAAATGATGATGTGAATATTTAATTTTAACATTTTTCTGTCAATTCTCTTTTCTAAAACAATGCTTCAGTTGGAATTTGCCTAATTTTTTAAATAAAACAATATAAACATTGGAATTACATGAAACATTTCTTGTTACTCCCAAAAATGTTATTCTCTTCTTCCTAACCATTAAAAAAGGCCTTATGAACAAAAATTCACCAAACTTAAATTTCTTTAAGAATTCACCCACAGTGGATCTTTTAATACACACCAAAATTGTAAATTAAGAGGAGCCAAGTTTTATTTGTTCTAGTGCTTCTGTAGAGTGATTGTCCACAACTGAGACAAAACTTAAATATTATTTGTAAAATTATTAATTTGAAAGTTTAATTCAGATGATCATCTTTCCTGGACTATACTAAAATATTTGTATTATTTTTCATGATCATTTCCTTCCAAGGATCACATCTAATATATTCACTTGCAAAAATGCTGCTTTGGCTAGAAAAACAGCAACTTCCTTTCATAGTTTCCATCTTCATTGGTAATGACGCACATGTTTTGGTTTAAGAATTATTGCTACTAAATGATAGTGAGGGAAAATTTACTGACATCATCACCATGTCTGGAATTGCCTAGAGAAAAATATGCTGTGCCCTGACATTCAGCAGAGACCCAAGAAAAGCAATGCTGGCTCAGGATGAGAGTTGGGGTGGGCACAGCCAAGGTCTCTGCACTCAAGGAGTGCAGAGGAGGTGCTCTGCAGATGCCTTCACACCTTCCCAGTGGAAACATGCTCTACAATAGGCAAAGCTAACAAGTGGGTCACAATCCCTATAGATATCTTAATAAATCTCTACCAAAAAGGAAAAATTCAGGAGCATCTTTGCCCGAGTTGCTAATCTTGGAGAAACTGGCCTCAATAAAGACCAACTATTACTGGTTTTGACCTTCTGCAAGTAGTACACTGTAACTGTATGGGTGTACTGTTGGAGCAGAGGTTGCCATGACCTGGCAAGCTCTGCCACACTCCTCAAATGCTGCTGTTAGAATTAGATGTCACAAAGCCAGCAGCTATATTAACCTGAGAAATACTGTTTTTAAAAAGAGTCTAATCTATCTTTTGTATCTTCATTTTGATCCTCATGTTACCCTGAAAGTTTTATACAGACTTCAGCAAATATCTGATTTTTATCTTAAACTTGCTGTATCAGTCATTTTAGTTCTGCAAAATTAGTTCTGAACATGCTGCTATTGTTCCTTTGGTCTCAAAGTGAAACATATTTTTTATGACTGCTCAGTGAAGGTAAATTTCTCTCTTTGTAGATTTTTAGAGACCAAATCTTGAAATACACAGAAAATAGCAGTCAGACAGCTAATTCAGAGCCTGAGCATGAAACTGAATGTGAGCTGAAGTACTTGACTTCTCCATATTTCAATTTTTCTAAATAATATTTTTCCATGTGGTTTTTAGGTTTCCTTAAAAAATAAAAAATAAATAACCACACCTAAACACCATATGTACCATTTAGACAAGAGGAGGGGGGTTTGGTTTTGTATGTATGTATGTATTTATATGTATCTATATATATATATGATTGATTGATTGGTTGATTTATTAAAGTACTGACCTCTAAATATTCTTTGTAGCTCTGCATTTATCCAAGTCTGGTCTTGAACCTTATTAGATGATTTTCACAGATGGGAAATTTGGTACTTCATTTGAAAAAAGTCATGCCCAAAGAAAAGGATAACTCTGTGAAGAAAAGCAGAAATGACTGCTTCTGATTAATGGTATGTTCACTCTAGGGTTTCAGGTAGACTAGAAAGATTAGCAGAGACATTTCGGCCTTGTTTTGTCTTCACAAAATTGCTTCAGGAAGCACCAGTGAAACTGAAATACTCTGGTAACCCAAAGAGGAGACTGATGTAATTGGTTATTTTGACTTGAAGTATTTTTGTCTGCCTGGAACCATGTTGTGCACCAAACACTTGCTACAAATGCTAAAAGCTTGAATCTAGAACAGTCTAGAGAGCAGATTGCCAAGAGGGATGCTCATATATCATGAATGAAGTCAGTATAAAAATCCAAAAGAAATAAACGAAACCCTATTATGCAAATTTTATATTGTCACAGCTGAGCTGTTACAGTTGGCATTACTTCTTAAGTACCCCAAATAAATGAGAGCAAACTCAGTGGCAGAATTTGTATATAATTTGTGAAATTTCTCAGCCAAAAGAAGTTTCTGTGCTGCTTTAAGTTGTTTCTTCCTGCAGCTGCCTGCATCTGCAGAATTGGTTGAGATTTTGTATGGCCCTATGTTTTTTGTTTTGTTTTTTAACAAGCATACCTTAAACCCTTACTAACAACCTTGTTGGCTTTTGAAGAGAGAATTTTCTGCCACTCAAAGACAGGGTAAGACAGGAGTTTGTTCCTGAGAAAGTGACATTTGACATGAAGACAGGACCACACTTTTCTGAAGATAATATAATCTCAGGTCTATGTGCCTGGTGCATGGCTGGATGTCTCCTCCAAGAAAGAATTGCTCTTTTAGCTTCTGGAAAAAGAGTTATAGTAACATTTTCTAGAAGATGAATAGTAACTGATTTTATGGCAACTTGCATCCTAAGAGGAATATAACTGCTGGAAAATTAGTACTATTAAGATGAATATATGACCTTATGTCTAAAAGACAAGTTCTTGCCCATTATCACTCAATCATATGAACTGTCTGGAGACAAGCATTTGGAGCTCTGAGAAAGCTGAAAGCTTCCTCTGTGCCATTTTTGTGTTAGGCACTTTGCAAAGACCTTCTCCCACTGTCTTAAGCCCACCTAGAAGGACACAGAGAGGCAAAATGCCCTCTTTTTTTCTTCCACCCTTCCTTCACTTATGAGTGGGGATAAACCTTTCATTCCCCTTTTCAGGGAAAATAAGGCAAGATTTATGCTGTAGAATGCAAGCTTTATGGAGTCTTTTTTCCTCTGCCTGCGTTTTTTTAATTGAGTACTACAAGTGATTTATCGAAGAATGCAGAGAGCAACCAGTCTGGAATGCCAAAAAATGGCACCTTCTTAATTAACTGAGCAATCATCAACTTGATCGAATCTCTTTGAAATTTTCCAGCAACTACATGAACACCATATGCAAAGAGATTAGTAATGTGGGAATGCCAGTGTTGGCAGTAAGGTCAGCTTCTTGATCAATGATAACTCAGCCTGAGCAGACATTTAGTCTGAAAGAAAGAGGTCATCTCCAATCAGGTCATTTAAAGAGATAGAACAACAAAATCTAATCACTGATGACCGAATATTTAGTCGAGCAGTGACCTAGCTTACTGTTGTTTAATCATACATTATTAGTTACTCCTTTCAATTCCAACCTTTGAATTAGATTTTGTAATAATTATTATTACAACTGTTAAAGAAGGAAGACATTACAGTTTATGTCATACTGACTTCATAGGCCATGGCCAGCAAAATCAAACACAAAGCGTTCTGTGAGGCTGACTTTGCCTGTCTCCATATTCTTCCTAGCAAACGTTTCTTCAGCCTTTATTAAGGACCTCTAATGTTGGGCAGTCCACAGTTTCACAACATAGCAGAATGTTGTAGCATATCTTTATCTCGTGCCCTGGGGGAAAGCAAGGAAGTGATGTGTCCTTTTGTGGGTACGTTGAAGCAGAGCATCTCACTATCAAATGTCATTAGTTTTAACAATGAACTGATTGCTAGAAGTTGGGTCAAATCATAGAAATTGTGTATTCACATGGGGTTATTGTTATTGATATCTTGTTTAATTTTGAAGAGCATGGTATAAGGGAATCAGTTCCCAGTGGATAGCAGTAAAACAGCCAGCAGGCTGATTAACAGTGAAGGGCATATAGTCTTCAGCCCCAAAGTCATCTTGCTATTATAAGGTGATTTACCTCCCTCAATCCTGATAGAGCAGGGGTGATTAGGGATAGGGAACCACTTTGAACTTCCCAAACGTTGTCTCTGGAAGAAACCAGTGAGAATGCCTACATCTGTATGCCAGAGGTAATAAATTTGAAAGTCAGTCAGATTACATCAGTACTTTGGAAAAAAACCCCAACAACAAACCAACAAAAGAAACAAACAAAATAAAACCACATCCTGACTTGGGATTAGTATACTTTGTTGGTTCACAGAGGGAGACTTGTAGTTTAAGGCCAACATTAAATCCAGGATTATGAAAATAGGATTTTGATGTGAATATTGAATCTCTAGCTCTAGCATCCACAATGTGTGTTAGGTGATAACCTGCAATAAAGCTACTTGTTGTTTTTTTTTTTGTTTGTGTTTTTGTGTTGGTTTTCTTTTTGTTTTCGGTTTTGGGGTTGGGGTTATTTTGGGGGGGAGGTGGTTTAATTTGGGCTAGGATTGTGCTTTGTAGTTCACTTCCTTCCATCTCATGTGTCACAAACTGCATAAAAACATTATATAGAAATGAAGAAATCATAGCTTTAGTTCATCTTTAAGTCTGTGAGCAAGTGGAAACATGTGCTGCTCTGTTTCTCCCTGAAAGCAGTAAATCTGCACAAAACAGCCCTTGCTTAGTGTGTTTTGCAAACCTAGCTGCCCCACCTGTGCTCAGCAAGTGGCCTGTTCCCTATCAAGCAGCAAAAAGATATAAGGATGTTTTAATTCTTTGTCAGTTTTGGGAGGTGTTACTGCAGCAAAACCAAGCCAGTGGTTCCAATGGCTAAGCAAGGACAATTGAGAACAAGCACTAAAATGATGTGGCATCTCGGCAGGGTCATTCCAGCAGCTCCTGACTGTGCTTGTCCATTGAGAAGACCCCATTCATGGGCTGTACCTGACACAGTGCTCTTGCCAGACCCCTGAATGTGCAATAAGTATGTTCAGAGGCTCTTGTGCCAGACCCAGACTCTGTGCTGCTCTGCAATGGGACACTCTGTAAGCTTTTCATATTCTTACAGAGGAATCTACTTTTCTGTCAGCTTCACCTGCTCTTGCTTATTTCTTACACACTATACTAACCCTTCTGGGACTCTGAGCCCAAAAATGCATCTGGTTTATTTTTTTTTCCTCCCAAGCATATCCACTGTTTTCACCAGATATGCCACACTGTGTGTTTTGCCTCTGTCTCCTTTGACCATCTCAGTTACAAAGATGCTTTACTGACATCAGCTTCTTCTTGGGGGTGGTACTGACCTATTTCATGTCTTTAAATTCAGCAGTGACCCATGAAAGTCTGTACCAGGCACAAATTAGAATTTTCTTCTTACTTTTAAGAGAAAAAATGGGAGATGTTGACTAGACCTTGTTCATTTAAAGTCGGTAATTGGTAACTTTTTTTGTTTTAAAGTCTTGATGTCAGACTGCTCATGTATTACAGTATTTTTTAATGAGAGGAATTTTAGTGCTTTGCATCTATTGATCTCAGACTTTTGGGTTGGGAATTGATGTTTTCACACAAATTTAAGACTGTATTCTTATGCCTTCCAGCTCAGAGCCATACAGTCTGTGATGGAGCTAAGGAAAGACAGAGATTTCAGGTTCTGCTTCGGAATCTTGAGAGACATCACTCTACTGTTTTATGCCATAGCCATCCTACCAGGAAAGCTATATATGAATCAAGATCACAAGCAAAGTTAAATGATGCCTCAACAGGTATATTCAGTGCAAAAAACATATTTTCTGTATTATTTCTTTCCTTCAGATGGCTGTTCTTGTAGACAGTCATACTGGGATTTCATTTTACATGAAAAAATAGCTTTTATTAAAGGACTCATTGTGACTTGACCTTGCAAATCTGCAAATATTAGATCTAAAATCTACTGAAATCTATAAGATTGATCTTGCAGAAGCCGATGTTATAAACTCAAACAAGTTGATATGTCTGGTCATGGACTAAAATTACTTAAATGTTTGTTTTAGTACATATCTTAAATATTTTATCATGGTTGTTGAACTCATGTTTGTTATGTTTTGACAAACAAAGATTTCAAGAATGCTTTAAATATTGATTGAATAGCTGATAACTAATTTTAGGAAGAATTTTAGTTTTCAGATGGGGTAACTGCTACAAATAAAGATGAAAATCAGAATTGGTTAAATTTAGCCCCTAAGATTTTAAGCTACTTGGCTTAAATTGAAACTAGGAGGAAAGGGATTTGTTGAGCCACAGCATGCTCTGTGAAGTTAGTTTTGTTTTATTGTCAGGTAAATACCATAAACCTCATGTGGTGTCTGATGCCACAAAAAGAATTCTATGGGAGAGGACTTTTTTCCTGACATTTCATATTGTGTATTTGCTTTTTGCTGAGGTAATATGTTCATTCCCTTATTGTGAGTGGAACTGACTCCTCTGATCACAGTATGGTTAAGGGATGTTTTGGGTGCTCAAAAGGATGGATGTTTTTGAGGTGCAGGATCTATTGACCTCTGAGTGCCTTTATACTCTTCTGATTCAGCACAGCTAAATGTCAGTAATAGCATTCTGGAACAAGGGAAAAATAACCTTTCTGCTTAACTGGTGCTGGTGGAGTGTCTGTTTTCCTTTTATATTTTTTGTATGTCACAACACTACAGCATAGATATATAGAGTGGCTATGAGTAGGAATTTTGTGTGTGTGTTTGCATGTCCTTGTGTGTGGATTGAATAGAAATTTTTCCAATAAATAAATTAAATATTGTCAGGGAGAAAACTGCAGGGGCGTTAACCCTCTAAGGTGCTGTCTGTCTACATATGCGATCTCCCTCTGAAATGGCCTGGGCTAAGCAGAGCGCATCATAGTGGGGGAGGCAGCAGATCTTGTTCCTGTGCAGAAACCTGACATTTTATATCCCAGATGGTAGTTTTATGGGCCATTATGATGCCTCAGTCTGACTCAATAGGTGAAATAAAAGAATGAAAATAGTCCTATTGACAAAAAAAAAAAAAAAGAAAAAAGAAAAAAAGAAAAGAAAAAAAAGAAAAAAGTTCATCTGGGAGCCCAAGATCTGGCCCTCACTAGGGCTGGTAAGTCACAGACCAACTGCTGTGATTTATGTGATGGTACAGTGTGATTACCTTTCCTCTGGATCATTAGAGAGTCTCTGTGGGTGGTGATGTGCCAGTTACTGTTCTCAGCTGGAAGGAGGATCAGCAATAAGCAGCCAGATGGGGGGAAAAAGAGGAGAAGGAAATTCTTAATCAGAGCTGAATTTTAAGATTAAATCTGCACAGATTTCAGGTGAACTAAAAAAGTGCTTACTTTCTTAACCTCAGGGACTTCAGTTGTCTTTCTCTGTAACAGCAGGATGCAGGAGATCTGTCATCCAGCTTTGAGTCCTTGTCTGCAGTTTGCAGAGGTCTGGAGTGAGCTCTAGCAGTGCCAGGTATAGTTGTACCCAGTCCATTTCCAGGCCCACATTTGCAGCAATGGGTTGGGGATGTGTGTTCTGTGGGATGGTGGAGAAAGTGCCCAGGATGCATTGGTAGGTTGGCACCTCACTCCTTGGCCTTTTCAGTGATGAAAGTTTAAAATAAAGTCAGCTAAGTTTCACTGTGACAGGACTGTAACTTGTATTTCACATTAACTCACATCTGCTACTGTTTTACTGCTAAACTGGGCTTAGAAAGAAAAGCTTCCATAGTCAGTATGGGTGTCCTGGGCTTGACCCTCTTCTTGTTCAGCCACAATGTTTCACAAAGGTGTATTTAGTTTAAAAGAAAAGGTGGTGAGAGGTAAAGTTTAAAATCTCTGCTCTTTCCAGTTTAGAGTCATATTAGCACACCATTTTTTACGATATAATTTCAGTATAATGCATAATGAAAATGGACATTTTCAAAATATATGAAAGAAAAGGGGCACTTGTTCTTGGGAAACATTCTGCCAAGACACAGAATAACCATGTCACAGAATGGTTAGCACAGTAAGGGCCTCTGGAGGTCATCTCTTCCAGCAGCCCTGCTCCTCAGGACCACAGTGTTCCAGATGTGGCCTCACTAGTGCGGAACAGAGAGAAAGGATCACTGCCCTTCACCAGTTGGCATTGCTTTGCCCAGGATACTATTTGCCTTGTTTGCAGTCAGGGCACATTCCAACTTAAGTTGTGCTTTTGTGTTACTTTTGTTTTTGAAGTTCTCAGTCATGTAGCAGTAGTCTGTTCTCCAGAGGTCTAGGGTGTCTGTGCTGTATGAGAGCAGACCTTGTAGCTTCAAACACTTTTCATTGCTTCAATCTGCTCTCCTACCCATTGGTTTGCCCTCTCCTATATTGTGTCTTTTGCAAAGCCTGTCTGTATATTGTCTACCACTGACAGAAAGGCTGTGGTGTGGTGTATCAGACTTTTACATTCAGACAATCAGGATGAGTTTAGGGAGAATCAATGCAGGGGCAGCAAACTGTGAAATCACTATTACAAAGGACTTCTGTAAAAGAATACAGCAAATCATGTTAGTACATTTCCTCTCGAGAAGGTGCAGCCACCTCAGTTTTACAAGTGGGGCAATGTTTCCAATCACATTGTAACATTTTACACTGAGAATGTAAACTGTAAGGCTGTATGCAGCAGTGAATAATAAACAGTGCTGAGCCCTGTTTTCTAAACTCTTGTAATTACTTTACAAATGATTTTAGATTTTAGTGTTTCTAAGCACAGAGGTAATGGTTGTTTGAAAAATCACCATAGCATAGTAGTCAGTCTTTCTGATACCTATACTATCTGATAAAGATTATAAACCTCTTTACTAATTCATCTTCATCAAAAAGGCATCTCCCTCAAATAGATATAATTATAATAGATCATGGTTAAAACACCAGACCACAAAGAAATGTTTCTTGTGCTTGTTTAGGTGTGGAATTTCAGTTTATGTGGTTTGTTCCATAGCATCATTTGTAGTGATGTCTGCATGTCCAGTTTTCCCTCCCAAGGGCATAGAACTGAAAATTCTTGCATCTGGGTCAGTGACAGGTCTGAGATTTGCTGCCTTGTGAACCATCAGAGCTAGACACTGCAGCTTGCTGTCATTCAAAAGTCATGATTTGTTATTTCCCAACAAGACAAAATTTTGGTTTCAAAGTCCTTATATCCAGGAAGTGTGACTCTTAGTATACCTGAATTATTGCCTATGGAATGTAGAACGCTCTAAAACTTGCTAATTGTTGTCCATCTGAGGCTTCTATGGTTATCTCTTATGATAGTAATAGCACTTCATACATTGGGAATTTAAGGAGGAAAAAGACTGTAGTCTTTCTGTAAAACACACAGCTATTCTGAATGCTATCTTGCATTTATGTTGTTTATCTCTCTGCCTGTTTATCTGTAACAGATAATAGTTACATATACATTTTCAATTTGCAGTTATTTTTATCTTTTCTAATATATCACATCTCTGTTCTGAATTTGGTATGCTACTCATGTTATTGTTAGATTGATAAAGCTTTAATGTTTAAGATTTGAAGCAACTCAAAAGTCAGAAGACCAAGTGTAGGAAATGGAAAAACTGCACAAATATTCCTAGTAGTTTAAGGGGGAAAACCCATTCATTTTAAAGATGCTTTAATTAGGAGGGAATCCAAGCTCAGGGTGAGACTAAAAGACAATGAACAGTGTCTGCTAATCAAATTAGTATTGAATTATATACACAAGGTAGAACTTTGTAAGAAGGGAGTGTCAAGGCTCACTTCCTTTCCTTGCTTTCTCTTTCCACCCTGAGCTGTAGTCCCCACTTTACAACTGAGTGCCGTTGTTGGTTGTCATGAGCCTTAACAATTTGCTTGGATCTGCTTTTTAATAGACCTTGTAACACTATACAGGCAGTTTTCAACCCCAAGTCTCATCTTCTATCTTTCAAAAATCATTCTTCTATCTTTATAGCAACAGAGGTCTATCAGGGAATGGGGGCATTGTATCACTTTGCACAGTAATAGGGAAAAGGAAGGGGAATTTTCTGTAATTTGTTTTTCCATCCAGACAAGTCAAGCTAAGTTATGGTTAGAGCGGTGCAGCAGTCATGATCACCTACCGTTTTATAGCTGATGTGATTGTTTTTATGAAGCCTATAACATTTTTAACAGTGCTGTTGTGCTGATCATCGCTCTTGTCTCAGCAGAACAATATTACTACAGTCAAGTTAATTCAGCTTGCAAGCAGGGCATACTGCTGAGAGAGTGTGAGAAGAAATCTCAGAGAACTCTCCTTACTCAGTTGCGGGCAGGGGACAAGAGAGCAGGGGCACTGGTCAGTCGGTCAAACCCTTCAATGAATTATTCAAAGATTTTTTCCTTATTCTTTTGGCAAGGTGATGAACAGTTCTGCCACCTTTCAGACAGATAGCAACCTGCCATTTAGCATGAATCTTCAGCTGTTGTTATTCACAGTGTCTGGGTGAAGGGCACAAGCATGGATAAAAATAAAGTCTGGAAGTAAGGGTTTGGGTTTTTTATTTCCCATTTATCATTCTGAATTACTTCAATGTGCTGCTTTGCAGAAGGTCACACAAGAGTCAGCATTGTGCTGGCTACAGCAGCCCCACAGCAGAAGGAAAAGGCAGGTGATGGGTGACGAAGAAAGAGCAGACACTACATCCCCCATTCTTCCAGCTCCCTAGCACATTTTTTCTGCCTGCATACCAGAGGCCCTCATTTAACTGATTTCTTGATTGTTCCCATTTCTCTTCTGAATTGCAGCAGAACATGATTTGTAAACAAATGAGCAACATCTTCCTAGCATGTAGTGAGGTCAAGTGCTATACTTATCCCTCTGATGGTGTTGGTGGACTTGCTAATAAACTTTCCTATCTTCTATGACTCCCTAGACTGCCCAGTGCTCTTTAGCACTGTGATAAGAGGAAAGAAAAACTTGGCCTGCTTCTCTGGTCCTCAGATATTGTTCATGTCATCCGTCTCCCTGTTTATTCCCTCCTATTTCCCTTGATGCTACCTTGGAACTTTTGGTTCAAAGTCAGTGAAGTTACACTGGCTAAAAAAGATTCTCATTTCTTTTATTCTTTCTTCTGTTGTGTGTCCTCCACCCTTTTTGCTTGCCACCATCTGCCTGCTAGTGATTTGATGTCAGGACTTTAATAGATGTCCACTGTGTGGTTTGACAGTTGTCCTGGTATTTTGGTCCCAGGAGACATTTTAAGATCCATCTTTTTTTTTTTTTATCAGAGTATTAGGTAGTCTAATAAAGGACATTAATTCTGAAAGAATGGGAAAAATAGGCAAACCATATGAATCTTGACGTAGATGGAGTTCTGTGTTCTGGAGATAGGGGAAGATGAAACTCTACTATGCTCTTGTCTTGCCCTTCAGCTTTTGGAAATTATTCCTGGGAAAACTTGCTGTTCTCTGAAATATATCTAGATTCAGTGTTTGCTGTTCCTGTTCTCTTTTCTATAACAGTTCTTTGGAAATGGAAATTTAAACAGACTGAGAAGTGTGACCTACAAATAAAAGCACAAGATCTAGTGCAGCTAGAGGAAACTATTTAGCAAAACAGCTGGAGTACAGACCTGGTTGTATGTACACAGGTGCAACTCCTGTAGAAATTACTGGGAATTGCAAACAGTTCCCACAGGCAAAAGTGCCAGAGTAAGTAGTTCTTAGTATAGGCTAATAAAGCAGGCAGGAGAAAATCCATGAGACTGACCCAGAGTTAGGTGAATTTTGATTTGAAATGGGATTTCTACTAGCTGCACATGCAGAGAGTTGAAAGTTTCATGGGGACAGACAGATTCTAGTAATCTTGTTCCCTGTGTGAGAATTATGCTGTTGACAAGGAGAGCGAATTTTCTGCTTTTACAGTGGAAATTAAGGTGTGAAAATATTTGCAATGATTTGCTTTTTAAATATTTGCATATATAGAAGTGACTATGAGTGTTTCTGGGCACATGGTTCAAAAGCTTGATGAATATTAAAAACTCAGTGAATAAAAGTGTGAGGAATAACTGGCAACAATACCAGGCTGAGTTTTTTTGCTTACACCAGGTAAGATTTAAAGAGCTGATGGACATTGTGGAAAGAATGAGGAGGAAAATTCTGGGTTTGGCTAGTACTTTCTTCCTTTTACCAAAATAAATTCTGACATCTAGGCCTGAGTTTGAACTAACAACTGCTGCATGACTGCACTACCAGCTTCCAAATCATGTATTTTAAAGTGCTCTAGGATACTTGGAGTACAAAAAGTGTCATAGAAAACCAGGTTTCATTTCATTCTTTTTGACACTTAGTTTTTGAGCTTACCATGCTATAATGGTACAGGGAGATTTAAAAGTTTACTGAATGTTTTCTGTATATGCATGTGTTGATGCAAAAAACCCCCAAAACAAACAAACAGAAAAGAACCCCTGTGGTATAATTAGGGAAGACTGAAAATAAATATAAATCTTCAAGTAAGAGGTCCTTACTACTTTGTAAGAATCAAAAGTTCCTAGTTAGCAACCCTCTAGCTCCCATTAAAGCATAACGATCTGCTTTAACTTGAAGACTGTATGTGCATTTATGTAATGTGTTCCCCTCTATGGTTACTCCCTAATGAATTGACTAACAGGGACCATATCAGAGGGTAAAACTGCTGCATTTTGGTATATAGGAACATTCACACAGTTGTATTCTGGAATATACTTTAAATATGCCTACATAACATACTTGTAGATATGTGTTGCACATGTATGGACCTCGCTACTGGACACACAAGAAGTATGCCCTGAACAGAGTACATTAATGAAACTGGAGATCTCACCTTCACACTTTTGTTTTGCCAGATCATGGGGAGCCTGAGGCTATAGATTTGACATTCAGGAGGTCTAGGAAACAGTTCAGGCCTCTCACCTCTGGTTGGTTTTGCTGGCAATCTATATCAGCAACACCTGGCCCCTAATTGGCTTCTATGTGGGTTTTCCCAAGCTTTCAATATATGGCCTGGGAAAGGCTATTGTTCTCATTATTAAAATGACCAGGTTGAAACAAAGACTCATGTCTGCCACAGATTGAGAATGGAGAGAGAGAGAAGAAAATGTTGTATCCAGCCTGTGAGCCAGATAGGTGTTTTAGCATGGAGGGTCTGGCATGTTAAGATTTGGAGTCCTAAAGAAGTTGGAGATGAGCAGGAGTTCTGGTTTCTAGGCTGATGGAGCAATGGGTACCTCTGTGACCACAGGCAGCTAGTTAAATCTCCCTGCCCTTTGCCTGGTCCAACAGAAAAACTGGATGAAAGACGAAACCTGGTTAGATACCAGATGCTGTTTCCAAATGGAATTTTCCAAGGAGAGGTAACTGCAAACAACCATGCTTTTACCAAAGGCCTCATGCACTCTATCAGAATATTTGCAAATGGTATGTGAGGTTGACAACTATATCTCTTCATTCATTAGCTTGCTGCCATTTGAAAATGTTCTGTGATCTTGGACATGTGATACCAAAGAGCTTTTTTCATAGTGCTGTGCTTTTCCTGTGAGTATTGCCCTGAGTTTGATCAATATAGGGGAAGGAGCAGAATTTGTGAATGTTGTAAAACAGATCTTTGCTTCTTTGTTTCTTAAGTGGATGACATCTGTAGAAGAAGATGTAAATATTGCTTTGTCTAAGATTCTGTTTCAGATGACTGCGTGACAGAAAGGGAGAGCAGCGATGGAAGATTTAGTGACATAATTAAGGTGTTCCTGATTGGGGAAAACTGCCCTCCTAAATGGGGGAAACTTTCTGTGGGGGAGAAACACTTTTTATGTGGCAATGTTACAGCATTTCAGCAATTCCACCATTGAGGAGTAACATTTGTACACCACCTGGGTACCTCAAATATCCATAGCTACAAATATGAACCATTTGTGGATCTGCACCCAGAAGCACATGCATCTGGGAGAAGTGGCCTCATTGTTTTCACAATTTTATTGTTTCTAGGAGTTTTATAACAGGTGGATGGGAATTATTGAGCAGAAAGAGGTTGGAAATGGAAAATATGGCATGGAATATGTTCTGAGGGATGGGAAAGCAGGATTGCTTTTGTGCAGAAGGGAGTTCAACAGTCACATGGGAGATCGGGATTTCACTGGTGGTGTGCATTTAATTTGGAACTCTTGTGGGGTTCCCTTCCTCCTCCTCCTTTAGAAGGAATCCTAATGTGATAAAGCTTGACGTGACACAAAGTGAATTGTGGCAAAGCGAAGGCTATGCAGTAGGGAATGATCATTCCTAAAAGTAATAGTAAAATAACCTCTTTCCATGCTGAAGCTGAGATCCCTCAAGAATTTGTGTGAATGAGAAAGTGAGTTCTCCACCCTCCCATTACAAGGGGAAATTTTTGGGGTTTTTTTGTAACAAATAGTTTAGCGAAGGCAGCAGGAGTGGTCTCTTGACAAAAAGCTCTTTTTATCATGGTTCTGATGTATGGAAGTTGTCTGTTTTGTTTGTTTGTTTGTTTGTTTTCTGGTAACAATCCATTTAGAGAAATGCAGTTTCCAAACAGAAATTGACAGTGATTTCCAGCCTTCCTGTCTTTCTTTACTCAGCTCCCAGGACTCTGCTTAGGTCTCTCAGCTGGCTGTCTTTCCATGTTGTTTGTTGGATTATGGGAAGAACTAGCATCAATACCGGAAGTATGAGTCCTTAGAAGCATACTGTCTTTGATTATGTAGTATAAAGGGTGTACAATGGATCATATGCTGTTTTATTTAAACCACAGTGACAAGATATTCTGAGGGAGTCTCCCACTCTGAAACTAAATTTTACTGAAATACAGCTTTTTTAAACTTCTTCATCACAGCAGCTTTTGTTAGGTAGTGTCCTGATGCTTCAAATGTCACAGTCAAAACTCTCACCATGCTGCAGGCTAGCATGACAATTTCTTCTACAGCCACTTTTAAATTCTGGGCAACAGATCTGCCATCTGCAGCCCATCTGCTGGCCCTAACGTCTAAGACACAGACTTCAACTATGAACAGCTAAACTCCACAAATTTTCAGTAATGAAGAGTCCATCATAATCACTTAATGTGTCAAACACCTGTGTTAGCAAGACAGTGAAGGAATGACTTTTGCCAGAGAGTGGATATAGGATTAGATGGAGCGTTACTTGGGGCCTGGATGGGAATATTTGTTTATAATGAAAAGTGCAGTCATTGTGGCACATTTCCTTGCAGCAAATAATCAACCCTGGAAGTCATAGAGCAGCACACATCCCATTTGGCAGCAGTTTCCTAAAAGAAATGAGAGTGATACTTAAAACCCAGCAGTTTGTTTGCCGGCTTGCCTCTGACCATGCACAGATATATGCAGAATCATGGAGAGGTACTACTCTGATGAATGTTCCAAGTTCTTTACAACCTGAACTGGAGAGATGGTGCAGCACAGCTGCTGTTTCACAGTCTACCCCTGATAACCAGGAAACACTCAAAACATTGTGGAATTTTTTAAATAACCTACTGTGTCTGTTATGCATATTTTCATTTGCTTGAGCTGGTTGATAGGGCACACGGTCACACATTTCACTGTTCTACCAGAGAGGACTCAATTATCTGCATGATGCTGCAAAGAATGGGAATGATCTGAGACCATGTGGTACAGTGTCTTTGTGATAAATCCTGAGGACCAGTATTGAGTCACTGTACCTCCTATTTCTGGCACAGGACTGGAATTCTGTGTAAATAAAACAATAAGCATGTCTATTTAAGACCCTGTCACGTGCCATAGAGTGTGTAATCTGTATTTCCATGGAGTACTTCTAGCCAGCCTTGTTGAAGTGTGTCTAGCACTTGTGGGAGTTCCTGCAACAGGACCAGGTAAAGTCATACATTGCTGGAAGGTTCAATGAAGAATGCCTTGAGGATGGTACAGAAAAGAAGAAGAAATTGACACAAAAAAATTGAAATTGCCAGGCAAATTGTAAAGGAGAACTGTTTATTTTGTGGAAGGAAGGTAAAATACCCAGAAAGTTAGAATGAGAATTTGAATGTTAGCAGATTGTAGCTTGTGCCCTGAGGTTTGCAAACTTGATGCAGAAAGTGATGGGAAATCATAGGAAAAGCAGAAGAATGACCCACACTGAACTTCTGACTTAGGAAGTGAGACAAAAGGGAGCTGCTTAAAGAGTGGAAGACGCTATGCCCTTGGGAAAAGATCAAACTGTTTAGCAATTGAACCAGTAATTACAGAGTTAACATCAAGAAAAGAAAGAATTTCTCTCCCTTTCCCTGGTTAGGGCTTTTCCTTTTATTTCTTCCCTTTCTTTTCCTGAAATCACTAGTAGAATGCTATAGAGTAATTTCTAATGGCTGTTGTCCCCTGCTTCTCTCTTGCTCTATTCTAGACATAAAATCTGTAACATTTCCTGAGATTGACCAATCCTAAGGTACAGAACAAGAGAAAACAGAACTTCCTAAATTAACCATCAAGATGAACAACAACAAAAAAAATCAACAGCTACTGCAGTACTCTCAACACTGAAGAGAAGTCAAGGTAGTAAAATCTTGTCATTCAGAACTGCAGCCTGAAGAGTGGGAAGGAAATATAGCACTGTTTTCACAAAATTAGGTACCTCCTTTTCTGTCAGCAAAGCAGTTAAAAAGCTAATAGTTAATCCATCAACTGTGGTTATGCAAGGTGATGCCCCAGAGAGAGACAAGGACTCATAGTTGCTCTTTTAGGCTTTCTGCTGCAAATATTATGTTAGTCACAACTGAAGATTTCAATGGCAGCCTGTGAAATGTAAGGACTTTTTATAGGAAAGAAAAGGCCTTCTGTACATAAGTACATGGCACTGATTTCACTATATCAGCTCTCCTGACTACAACATAGAAGAAAATAGGACATCAGCCTTCTTTCCTGTTACTGGATAGTTGAACCCCATCTCTAAGCAGGCTCAGAGATGTATGAAGGAAAGATGGTAATCAGTGTTTCACCTAGGATAGAAACATATTGAATTTTCTACCTTTTTAAGCTTTATGTGTCTGAGTATGTATATGATATGATCTCTGAGTCAATTTGTTTACCTTCCAGAGCTGCTGCCATAACATCTGGTACATTGAATACAGAGATCCCTTCATGCCAATGGACCGTACATTAGGATATAAATATTAACCAGACTAGTAAAATGTATTTCCCACTCCTGTTCTTAGTAAAGCAGTTGAATTTAAAAAGACAGCCTTAAGTGACATATCTCTACTAACTTGCTGCTCTTCTACTTTGTATTCATAACTCCCTTGCAATTGCACCTGCTCTGATGCAGCATTGTGTCAAGAAAGTAATATTAACCAATTGCTTCTTCTCTCTGCATGTTAAGTAGATTTATAAGAGAAATGCTATGGTAGTGAGATAAGGAATTCCCTGTTCTGGGAACTGGCAATGTACTTATAAGGTGGTAGACAGAAATAACTATTTCTAAAAATACAGGACATCTATTATAATTTTTAAAATCCACTTCAGTGTTCCGTTTATGCTACAAAATTTGGTAGACGTTAAACTCTGGAGAGTCAATGGATTCAAATAAAACATATCAGTTTTAGGCCAGTGACAGCCCAGACACATGCCAAATGGATAGGAACCTGCATTTTTAAAGTCAATAATAAAAATCCCTTCCATTTCAGAGAGGATTATACAAATAGTTTGTTAAATAAGGAAACTCAAGGCTTGGTGGAATCTGTCATCAGGGCCATTTTTCTTTGCAATCCTATCCACTTTCACTAGCTATGCAAGGGCCTTTTCTCAGCTTTATCAGCTGTAAGCTATGTTACTTGGATTCAGTTGCAACAGAGATGTCAGACCTGTGGACTTTCTGGGTTTTTTTTCAAGCACAAAGATGTCTTCACTGGCACTCTGTAATTACAAGACCTGTCAGTTTTACATGCATAAATGCTATCAGGTTATACATGGCATGGAGGGCAAATGAACAGGAACAGGACTGGAAAACCGTGGTAGTCCTTCCCTTGTTTTGGTGTCTTCTGCCTTCTGGCCTTGATTCCCAAAATGCAATAGATTTTCAGAAAGGAAAAATGTATCTATTTTCTCTGAGGGGCCCTTTGTGTGGTTAAAATTGTGTTTCTGAGGAAGACCATTCAGTCAGTTTGATTGATTGAATGTATTTTGTGTCAAGAACTAATTTTTGGCACAGGATGCTCAGTTAAAGAACAGACAAATCCATAACTTACAGCCATTTATAGTTATTGTACATTTTCTTCAATGAGATAACACAGACAAGATGAAAGCCTTTGGGGAAAGCAGCTCTTTCACAGCATAGAAGAATCTGAAATACCTTTCCTATTTGTTTAAACCAGACCACTTAATCCAGACTTCCAAGACAGTGGCATCCTCAGGTGTTTAAAAGAAACTTTTTCTTACCCTTTGAACTTTCTGACAACCCAAAGGCAGACAAGTCTTGGACAGCAAATTTTCAGCTTCTCTTTTTGGTGTTTTTTTTGGGTTTTTTCTTTTTCTTTTTCTTTCTTTTTTTTTTTTTTTTTTTTGATTTAGCGATACCACAAAGACATCTCACACTGTTTCAACCTTTTTTTTCTCTCTTAGACTGTGAGACTGAACTTGTTTCAATGAGTACCTAAGAATGGGAAAACTTAAATTCAGATAAATATTTTTTATTTTCTTATGCAGAATAAGTTTTTCAATGACTACATTTTCATATAAATTCTAATTTTTAGACAAATAATCTCTAAAAAGTAAATTTTCATTAGAGATTTTTAAATAAAATATTAAATATATTGATTAGACTCTTGATATGTGCTTCTGAGTAATTCTCCCCTAGGCTTTTCTCTGTATTTGCAACCTTGCTTTGTTTTTATGATAGAATATAAATATTTCTATTTCATCTGAAATGGAAAACAGCTAAATTTCTGATGCTAGAAAATAAGTTACAATCAATCTCATTAATTGTTTCATTCAAGCCCTTGAACTACATGTGTATTATTTCTATACTTCATTGCATTATTATTTTGGTAGAATTAGAACCATCAGCATCACTTTAAAATGATAAGGCTTTAATACAATTCCAATGGTGTTTTTGAATAACAAATCTCTTTTTTCTTTTTGATGGGGGCAAGTCAGAAACATGGATTTTTGAAAATAATATTTATATTTGTTTAGAAATATTAATCCAGAATTATCTTGAACGAACTTTTAAGACAAATTGTTACTTTTCAGGTAAGTCTACATATAAATCAGAGAAGAGGATTACGACAGTCATCATTCACTTTGGTAAGTAATTAGAGAACTTTAGTGATTTACATAATATTGTATATGATCACATTTTGTGTATTTATGGGAAATAAAATGCCCTTCCACCGAGTTGTGACAGTTTTAATGAATTCAATTAGATGAAAACTTTCAGTACCACTTTGTCCTTACCCTCATGTCCTAATAACTGTTCAACTCTGACCTGGTAATGCCCAAGCTCTTGGTAGTTCAGACTGTTATTGAATGATTTTGTTGTAGGCCCACCTTAAATAGCAACTCAGGGGAAGGATCCTGACTGGAGTAGCTTGGATTTCACATCTAACCAATGACCCAAGCTAACCTCAGTTAACTTCTGAAATCTTGGAAGATCACAGTTCAGGATAAAGGATTAAGGACACAGGAGAGGTAAGTTAAAAAAGATAGCTTGTTCTTTTGGGGTCAGTCTCAGTATAAAAGGTTAATTCTGCTGCTCTGCCTGTAGTATTGATAACCTTGAAAAGAATGTTGATGGAGTGAAACTACTGTATGAAGAGATCTTTTGTGTTACCCTGCACCTGGGCTGTAGTTAATACCAATTCCAGTCTGACAGAAGTTATTTTGAAGATTTCACACGGACTGTACTGGCTGGCTGCCACCCACTGTGGTTATTAAGCTGAACTGTGCCATTTGTTTCTTTATCTCAGGCTGCATGTGCTCAAGCTTTCCCTGAGCTATTGTCAGTTTGCCTACGTTAATATATTGCGACCCCAGGACCGCTAATACACAATGCCATGGTATAAGTTTTTGTCTTGTTGAGTACTTCATAATTCACTGGTGCTTGTGTCTGGCCGGTGAAATTCAAAGACAGTACATCACGTTGTGCTTTCAGATACTGAATTCTTCCTTCAGGGTTATAAGAAAATGCTACTCTGAAGTCCCACAGACACTGAAATATCTCTGAGGTTCAAGCCTCATTCATCTCTCTTCACGTTATCTTTGTGCAGCCCTGTGCATAAAAAAAAGAAGTGGTATAATTGCACTTGATGCTTTACAGCTTGTGAAAGGGCATTGGGGTTTCAGATGGAAAGGTCTTTATGATGTGCAGAAAATCAGCAGGCTCAGACAGGGGACAGGCATCCTTGCCTCCAGACAGAAAGGCTGCAGGGTTTCCTTCTGCCTGGCACTGCTAGGATCCAGGTCTCCTGCGATCCAGTGACTGCTGCTAAATGGTAAGCAGTTAATAAGCCAGCAGGTGGTTTCTAATATTTTGAAGAAAGAACACTTTCTGTAGTCTACTTTAGTTTCTGAAGTTTATTCTGCTTTGGATTATTTTTTTCAAAGGTTCCTTGTTTGGTCATTGGAATGAAAGGACATTTGCTGACTCACATGGCTAAAGATTCTTGTCCTCTCTCCTAACCATCACATGGTGCTACCATGTCATGTTCAAAGGCAAAGTACTGCTCTTCAGAAAAAGCTGTATCTTCAAAAAATTGTAACCTCAAAGACAAATCCTTGCTGACAGGGACAACTTAGTAGTACCATGATCAGGACAAGTGACCCCCTCAGATGAAATAAAAGCCACAGAAATGAAGTTTTCTGTCAGAACAATGCCAACAGCAGCAGCCTTTCCAGAGCATTGCTCTGCAAAAACATGGAACAAAAATCAAATCTCCATCTTCAAATTATGAAGTAGTTTTTAAAAATACATGTGAGGAAGCTAGGACTGAGTAGCTTCAGGCTTTTCTTCAGTCCAGATGGCCTGACAAAGAGATATGTTTTTGGATGAATGGGTATTAGTGAGCATTTCTGAAGGGCTTGGGAATTATGTGCTCTCATGGCTGGAGACAAAGTTGATTGTTAACATTTTAGCCAGGCAAATTTGTCTACTTCAAGGTAACACATAATCTGTGCTAATTAAGCAATATCAGGTCTCCTAATCTTCAGGCAATTGACTACAGAAGTTCTGCTGAGCTTGCTGTTTGGAAGGAAGACAATAATTTATCTATTAACTACACCTGGGAATGACATTGAAATTTTAAAATATATTTTATTTTTTTAATCTTGTTTTTCCCCTGCCACTAAATAAAAATACACTTTCTGACACTAGTAAAAAAAGGCTGGTAGAGACATCTATGGAAGACATCCCAGAAATCAGCAATAGAATAAGAGATTAAAGTTGCTTATTTGCTTTGGACACATCCCAGATGATGGGGGCAAAAACCTTGGGACCTAGTTTTGCCAGATGATAAGAGCATTTCAGCTTTCAGTGAGGGGAAAAAGAGTCAGAGAAACTCAGCCCCAGTGGTTTTGATTTTTGGGAGTTTTGGCCATTGGCCCGTGCTTAAATGATTACTATAGGTTTTTCCATCCCATTCCACCACCTTTTGCCCCCACCCCCTCCCTGTTCCATTTTCTAGCCTGGCTCATTCAGAAGGCCAGTCCTACCAGCAAGAGGAAAGGGAGGTTTTGTTAGCTCTGGGCAGTGTCACCAGGAAATTTATCCAAGGCAAGTGTGTTAACCCTGGAATGAACAAGCACTTGTCATCTCACTTCTCTGCAGTCATGCCAAGGTCACCCATCCTGAGTGACTCAGAAGAGTTGTGGTGTTCTCTTTTAAAAGAGTGGGTTGCTAGAAGGATGCTAATAAATTGAACATAAATAGAAAGGACAAATACTGCCTGGAGAATAAAATGACACCACCCTCTCCTATGTTCCTGCCAATACCTTATATAGTCTGTGTACTCAAACAGGACATTAAGGTAGAGATGCCTAAATGGCACAAAGAAATTTTAATAGCTTTCTGTGGAAGTTTAGTTCCATATTTCTTCATTTTCTCTCTTATAAAGTACCATTGCAGGAACAGAGGATGGTTTACATTTATAGAAGATGCCAAAAGGCAGAGAAGAAATATAGTGTTCAGTACAGCAGAGGAAAAGAAGAGAAAGCAAGAAAAATAGACTCTATTGCTTCAGCCATAAGACACTATGTATTTCAAGTCAAGCCTCTGTCATCTCATGTGCTGAATCCTCCCTGATGGGCTGTTCTGTAATCTTCTCTCTAACAGCCATTTTTCTTATTGATACATCACTTCAGAATGAAGGCAGAAGAAATTCTAGCTAAAGCTGTAGTTGCATGAACACGTAAATCTGCTCTTGCAAATTTCTAGCACTAGATGAAAGCTACTAAGGTCCTGTGGCACAGAATCCCTCTTCAGGTTCAAGTGCATCTAGAAATCGTTGGCAGGTGAACCTGGAGGCTTTATGACTGATGGGACTTGCCTGTGCTGCTCCTGTCTCCCACCAGACTGACACCATCTGCTCTCTTCCAAATCCAGTAGAAAGCTGACATGAACTGTACATTGTGAAACCGGGCTTATTTGACAGAATTTGGCAATTATTTGGCATGCCATTTAGGCAGCCATGCTTAAACAAGACTAAATGTGTGTACTGTTTTGTGGGTACAAAGATCTGACACTGATTGGCATGTAGAGAGTAAAAACCCCATGGCACTGTACTCACTCAGGATAGTTTGTGCTTCTTGCCCTGGCTTATCTAATCTTTCCTACTCTCTGTGCAGAACTGCTAGCTATGTAAGATTATTTGTCTTTTGGTGAATGATTATTATTTTGCATTATTCCTTTTTGATGTCACACAGTAGAAACATGAGCTCAACTGTCAACTTCTGTGATGTAATTGGTTTAAAAGACATAAAAACTGTGCTCATTGGTAAGGCCTTGCTAGCTGGCTTATATATAGATATGTTAAAATGATGTATAGTGAAACATAAGTAACAGCTAAAGGGCTTTCATCTGAGATGAGAGATGTACAGGTTTTGTTTCAGGAACTTGTCCAAGTAGATAAACTTAGAGTTTATGCATTTTTTTCCCATTTCTTTGCTTGAAATAAGCTATTAATAAATGCCACTATGTGCTGGGGACTTAGTGCTGAAACTTCTGTCCTTTGAATACTAATATGTGGACATGTATATGCTAATATAATGCATTTTTAGTCCGTTATTATTTTAATCAGTGTTGTATTTGTCAATAATACATATCTAAAATGCTAATAAAGGCATATCAGTGTAATTACAGGAAAGTTGAGTCATGAGTCATAACTCATGGCTTCTGAATAAGAGTTATGAGAGCAAACCAGAACCAAGATCTAAGAACCCTGGATTGCAGTTGGAGGTGATATACTGCCTCATATGCACTTGTGAGGAGTAGTGTCTTAATCTTGGCAGCAAGGTATTAAAATTCATAACCCTCTATGTGTTGCCTTTTGTGACTTGTCCATGGCTGCCTGTGGGCTCCATGGCAAAACAAGAAATGAAGCTGACTCTCGGCTATGTATTTTAATCTCTTACACTAACATACCACTACACAGTTTGAGGTTAGATGTGGCTATTGAAAGGTCAGTTCATAGGATCACTACCAGTTACACAGGTGGTCAGAGGACTTCTCTGAGCACATGTGAAAAATGCTCCTGGAGGTCATTAAAATCTATTACACTTTAATTTCCTGGTCATATGTATGTCTGCCTGCTTCACTGTGTGATGCAATTCATTGCATGAGAATTTTTGAATGGCAGAAATGTGTTAAATCACTTCTTTTTAGATGTTTAAGATGTAAAGAAGTAGCCTGAGCTCCTGAGCTTCTCACTTTTCATTTAGTTTTAAAGAGCCAAGTGGTAGCAGCTTTTCTTTTGCTGAATAGTTTCTTCTCTGCAATTTAAATATGAAGGTTTTGATTTTCCAGTCACATTTAAAGAAGAACATCTTAGGAACCTGTTTCATAATTTGAGGTTGCATTTCTAGATTTAAACTAAATTTTTACCACAAAAAGCTTTTATTTCACACCTTTGTGCTCTTCATTTCAAAAGTCGTTATATGAAAATTATCTTTACTTATAGCTGTTTCTCTGAAATATATTAAGAAAAGTCCAAAACCAAAGCAGAACTAGTGGGGAAAAAATAGCAACCAGCAGTCCAACCAAGCAAGTAAGGCTTTCACCTGAAAAGCTGTTAGTTTTATCATGACTTCAGCATAAAACTCTAACTGTAAATTTAACTGTTTCAAGATAATTTTCCAAGAAGCTAATCCAGATTCTGGAAGGACTTCAAAAAATTACAGATGAAGATCAAATGAAAGCTTGTTTTGGTTTTATGCATATTTCACATTGGTAATGGCCAACTACTCTAGTGCAATCTTGACTAGCTCATTGTTTTGCATTTTTTTTTACATTTTAATATACTGTAAAGCTTCTGTCTTGATGCTTTCTATACTCTTCTCACATTGACTAGTCAAGAAATTTGAATAGGTTAGATGAAAGGGTATGGGTTTGGTAATTTTTGCCATAAATACTTTAAAATCTTCACAGTAAGTTTTGGTAACTTTTGTAGTTTTGTCTGAAAACTAGACATCATTTTTTAAACAATGCATTAGCACTTCTTTTTAGCACCTTGTTCCGAAATAGCAATGTTCTTTTTATGTTATGCTATAACATAAAACTGGAGTGGTTTCATAATATCAGGTATTTTGCATAGAATTTTGACCTCCACACATGTCCAGGTGCACTGAAACCTTAAATGACTTACCAAGCCTAAAGCGGTTGTGAGTTTGCCAAGTAGCAGAAGATGGTGTGACACAGGAACAGGCTTACCAGAGAAGTTGTGGATGCTCCATCTCTGGCAGTGTTCAAGGCCAGACTGGATAGACCTTTGAACAACCTGGTCTAGTGAAAGGTATTCCTGCCTATGGTGGGGAGTTGGAATTACATGATCTTTATGGTGTCTTCCAAATCAAGCCATTCGATGATTCTATAAATGTAACGTTAAAAATTATTCTAACTAGTTCTCTGTAACACTCAAGTGTCATTAAAGAGATTCCAATGAAGAATCAATGCAATTGTCTTCTTTTCATTTTTCATTTGGGAATAAAATACAGAAAATGAGTTATGGAGGTGAGATAACCTGAATAAAATCATAGCATGGTGTGGTGAGTGAAAGGTATCTAGAACTCTAATGACATGATGGGTTTTGGGAACAAGAAATATTGTTTCTAAAATCAGTGATGCCAAATAGGATTTGTTGAAGAGAGTAGTCACATTATGCCTCCATCTAAGAGCATAGTATGGGCTGTCACTGCTTCAAGTTATATGCAACAGTATCTCAGTTCAGGACTAGATGCAGGAAGTTCTTTATCTCCAACAGTTGTGTTCTGCCCTCAGTTGTTTTATATCTGCAGCTTTGTATGTGAAAGATAATGGAGGAAGTTCTGGTAAAGACTAAAGCAGCAGGATCCATTAGGTGTGCATGATTTTTGTGCAACTCTCCTGCATTCAGGTAACCCCATGAACAGGTAACACCCTGAAACTGAACAAATTTAATTATATCTTGACACAGAAGAATATGCAAAGATGCTAAACAAAGACAGCAGTTTCCTTTAATGTACTCTTTTAACCTGAATATTTGATATGCTTAAATTTGTTTCATTAATTTTTATTCAGATGTGGAGAGGTTCAAAATTAATCACATTGAAAGCTGTATCCTGATCTCTGTTATAAACATTTATATTGCAGTAGTCCTATTATTTGTCCAAGAAGTAAAGTAACTGATGTTAATCTAGATTTCTGGTATGACAAGGTGATAGAAGTTTTTGTCTCAGAATGTTCAATAATTAAAAAATCATCGAAAACTGGATATGATAATGAACCGGTCAAATATCCTGAAATATCTTTTTACTTTTCATCCCAGTAGTTTACAGAATCATTAATTGCAAAGCTGGATAAAGTATTTCCAGTCATATGTTCTAAGAAGGAATTATAACTGTCCAGAGGAAAAGATATCAATGTTTTAAAATCAATATTTTTATACGTAATTCTTATGTGTGCAGAAAGTCAAAATAAGGTTTCTGGGTCCTGTCAGAAAAGAATGTGTAGATTTTTCAAGGAAATTTGGTTCTTTGGCTATATCATGCTCATGCAAAGTGATCTGGAGTTTGTAAAACTGTGAGCATGGATGGAATTTTATGAACCCATAAAACTTCAAACCTGAGGCTCAGCTTCAGAAGGCTTGATGTGCTTCAGACATTCCTGCTTAATTGTTTTGGAAGGACACATCAACATTTCTGTTCCTCACCAACCAAAATACCTTGAACTTTTGAATAAATTATTCCCTTATGCATTGAAGATCTGCCAATCTGGCCCTTTCTGTCCTGCAGAAAATACATTTTAGGAGACAAATATGACATTGTTATGAACAGATTGGAAGGTAGCCTGCTGTCTTTATACAACCTGTTCTCAGTCTGCAGAATCACTGTCATGTTTACAGGCAGACGGTGCATTTGTATTCACTTTGAACCATTTATTAGGAACAGAATTCGACCACTCTGTTTGCCTCCCACAAAAGCAGGGAAGATAGAGAAGGCAAAATGGTGAAGATTATGTTCCTACTTTTAGCTCCTTAGCTTCTTTGTCAGTCCATCTCTGGAGGCACAATATTTACTATGTAAGAGCTTTCTTGTGCAGATAAGCCCTAAATTCCCTGCCTTTGGAATATGTGCATTTTCACTGCTGTCCATTAAACTGGTAGGTATGCTGCTCTCTGAGGTCACCTCATACAAGTATTCTGTGTCATTGCTGTGCTGTCTGCCGTATCCTAGAGATGGGTGCTTCTCTGTCTGTAACAAATTATGAATCAGGTTAAAAAAGTGTTGTAGTTAGACACACGTTGGCTGGTGTGCAGCTAAGAAATTAACAGATTACTGTTTAAATTGCTACAAATGTTGCTCCTGACTCAAGTAGGGTCCATCTATTTCTTTCTACTATTTTTTCTTGCTATTGCAAGCAGCACACAACAGAAATCTTATTGTTCTGTCTGAAGTGCTTCAAGATTCTCAGAACTATGAGATCCAAAGCATTGATTCAAGACCCACATGCATTTCGTAATCTCTGTGCAATATCACTTTTAATCATTCCAATTGTTAACTTCAAAATAAACTTTGTCAAGAGTTCTTACTATAGATTAGCATGAACATTTTTAGTTTTACATTAATTAGAAATCATGGGAATTGTACCAATGGGAACAAAATGAGGTTGAACCAACTTTTATTGAAGTTTAAAATTTGTCTCAGCAGAGAATCAAGTCTGGATAAGTTCATGTGTATAGGAAATCTTTTATAACCTCTATTTTAGGCATCAGGCCAAGGTGTTCTGAGTCACCTTCTCTGGAGACTACTTACCTTTTCCCCCTGATACAGAAAAGTTAGATTTCCACTATGCCTGAGATGTCTATCCTCTTTTGGTTATTTGGTTCAGTGAGGGCCACAGAACACTAAAAATTAGGCTTTCACTGGAAAATTTCATAAGCTTTCTGTTAAGGAGAGATGTTGTCAACATATTACTGATAATATTTAAATCAAATCATAGGAAGACTTGCAAAACTTTGTAGGTATGTAACTGCGCTTTTGATATTGCGTCAGTTACAAGAGAAATTGCTGATGCTGACATTTTACTGTTTTGTTTGATATTGTCAGTGAAAAGGGATTTAATAATATATAAGTACAGAAATCACACTGGATGTCTTAATTTGCATATCAGTGTAATGCTACATTTTTGCTCTCTGTTGAATCAAGGTTGGAGATATAGAGGTGGCAAACATTAATAGTGTCATTATTGCCTGTTAGCATAGCTCATTAATGTGTTCTAGTAGTCATTAACTTTGCAAGGAACTATCGATTCCTGTGGAAAAAAAGGCTTCATGTTAAAGATAAATAAATGAAGAAGCGTCTCCATGAACAGTCTGTGCACTGCATACATTTAGTTCTTACTATCATTGTACTTTCACGCTGTTCACAAGACTGCTTGCTTATCGTACAAATTCTAATGGCATAATCAAAATACATTGCATTCCACTGTCATTTGATATTTGTTGCTTTTATAATTGTAATGCCATTATGTGAGGAAACAGTTTCCCTGTGATCAGATTCTTCTTGTACTAAGATGGGGAAGTGGCTTTTGTTTATCCATTGCATACCTACAAGTCCTGGGTATAATTTTCCTACTTTATGAAGCCTGTTTCATGATTGTTACATGTTTCTAAGTATTCTAATGATCTCAGAAGCATAGACACTTATACCCATTTTTGAGTGTAAATAAGGATAAATCCTTTGGTTCTGTAACTACACTGAGTATACAAAACAAGGGGCTAGACTTTCTTTTCAGTATTCAGGTGAACATGCCTGGTTGCTTGTCAAGAACATGGACATTTTCAGAATCTTCTCAGGGCTTTCATCTATTGTGAACACAAAAGAAGTTTCTGCAAACTTGGAATCTGCTGTTATTTTCCTTCAACAGCAACATATGTCTCATTTTTCCCTTCAGGTTCTGTTACAATCACCAGTGAGATAAATCCCTAAGATGCCAAATGTTGTGGTGGTTTCTTCTGAGCTATTTGATCTCATTTTCTTACCCCATTGTTATGATTCCGGGACATTTAAGCCTGTAAAATTTACTTTTTAATTTTTACGTTTTATTTCTTTCCTGGAAATACGCAAATCAGTGGTCTTCATGCCTGTTTGTTGATTTTCCAGGTAAAGTAGGCTGCTGCTCAGATGTGCTTTTCTGGTTGTTGGAAGGCTTCAGGTATAATTTCTCCTTGTTGGCTTCAATACATGTTTTTATGAATTATACATTGTGAGTACTTCTCCAAAAGCTTAAATTCATTTGTATGCTGAGTTAAAACTTACCTAGTGGTTGGTTCAAAATATGGTCTAAAATGCAGAAGTGTTTTACTGAAGCTACTTGGATTACTCAAAAAACTTTGACCTTGCTCACACCATCTGGAATGTTTTTCATGATTTATGACATGATCTTTTTTTTTCTGTGTCAATCACTTGTTATCTTCAGTATTCACCACTCCCTTAGTCTTTGTGTTAATTCCTTTTCCACAATTGATTTATAAAAATTATTAAGTAGCTAGGGGCCAAAAACTCTGCTCTGTGGTAATGCCCTTGAAAATACAGCCCCAGCCTGGTGCTTTCCAATGAGATCAACAAGAGGTATCCTTAACAATTTTTAATTCATTTAATGTATGCAATGCTGATTTTGTGTCCTAGTTTATTAATCAGGATATTGTGCAGTGTGCAGTTAGTTTTGCCTCACAGAGATCTAACTGTATTGTATAACACTATTAACCATTAGCAATCAAAAATCTAATCTCATAAAAATATTGAATTAGATTGAGATTTGTTATATATAAGAGCATTTAGATTAGTACTTCATTGTACTGCTGTCTTTTAATTGAGTCCTCTATCAGCTATTGCATTATTTTCTTTGGGATCAATGTAGAATGATAAAGTCTATCATTACTTCGGGTATTGCCCCACTTACCCTTTTCCTAGTCTTGGAGGAAGATCATTTTCTTAGCTTGCTACTCTGGAAGTTTCCATTAAGTATTGGAAATGAGCCTTTGGTATCACTGTAAATCCACATCAACAGTTCAGTGATCTCCTATACTAGTTCTTCTGTAGCTATTATTTGACAGTTAACTGGATGTATGGAGTCAAAACTGTTTATGAGTTAAATGAACTTAAAATAGCTTCTATTGTAGCATCTTGTCTCAGTACTAACAGAATAGGTTCATTATAACCCTTATGTATACACATAATTTACTTTTTCCAAGTAAAATGCATAGCAGAAATATTTATTGAACATCTCTGTGTTACTAGCACATGCCCCTTCCTTATTGAACATGCCCGTATAATTTAGATACTTATTATTATTATTTAATAAAAAGTCTTTTCCTTTAGCATTAAGTGTAGTGGTCACAGACTCTTCTTATGACTTTCAGCTTTACTCATTAGTAGTTTGCTTTCCAGTGGGTAATTAATATTCATTGTTATTATCATCCCATTTTCTAAATGACATTTTCCAAGAGATTTGTTTGTTTTCCCATGTTTCATCTGGGTTCTTAATTAATGTCTTCTCTTGTGTTCACCATAGGTTTGGAAGGTTTGTGTTCCAAATCACAATTCCTTTTTTTTTTTTTTAAATAAGCATTTTTTATTTTAAATTACTTTTCACAGAAGATCCACTTTGTTCCATTTTTTCATAGTTCAGTCTCTGAAAAACCCAAATACATTTTCTTGGTATTGACTCCACTGCTTTTGCACTCAATGAGTATAGTGAAGTCACAAACTCCTGTACTCAAGCAACTGCTTTTTACTCCTGGAGTTAATTCCTGTTTCTGTCTAGATAATGTAAGCTTTAGATTTTTTTTAAAGTTTTTTTTTTTTTTTTTTGTGTTGGAGGCAATGCTTTTTGAGCCAGGAAACTGTTGTCTATAGTTTGTATATTCTCTGGGGGCTGTAAAACTGGCAATATGACACTTCCCTTCTGATGTGTCCCTCTGTGCCAATTTAACAGACCTTCCAGTCAAGATAGATAGTGAAGGACCTACAAGTAATATTCTTAGATGAGGAATTTGGGTATCACCCAGTCATGTGTGATTCTGTGTGAACCTTTGATGATACTGATGTCCCCAAAAGTACCTTCTGGCCTTTTTCAAAACAGGGTGAGTGGGCCTTCAGAGGGATGTGAGGAGATTAGTGATTTGTCTCAGTCTCTTGGTGCTTACAGATTTGTTTTAGCTTTTGCCTGTCTCCTAAGAATATTATGTAAGGGAACTGGGGTTCACTCTAGATTTTGGACATTGTGACCAGAATATGTATATTCTTGGATAGAATATTCTTGGATTAACAGGGAGTTATTACTGGTAGAGTGTAGGCCATGTTTTTGCAATATTTTCTATCCTTAGTCCCTCCAGTCCCATATCTAGTGAATCTTCAAAATTCTTCCTTTAGCCATTGGAAAAAAGTTCATTTTTTTTTTTAATTAGATGGGCGTGAAAGCAAAATCAAGTTTTAAAAGCCTTCCTCCTTCTACCATTTATCATTTTGCAGTCAGACAAATTTCCTGTGTGCTTAAATAAATTTTTCCCCTCTTCCATGACTTTCAGTACAATCCCATGTAGTTCAGACATTTCCACAGCAATGGTTGCTGCTGTAGCTACTTCTTATGGGAAATATTCTTGTCAACTAAAACCTTATATTAGATTAGTGATGTTTTATTGTGCTAGATGTAGACATATTCAATGAATAACTAATCACTGCAAAAGGCTTTTCAGAAGCAATACTCCAAAACAGTGCACTGAAAAGGAGAATGTTGTGGTTGGATTAGCAGTGGTCATAGCAAATGATGTATTGGCCCACTTCCACTAACAATCCATCAGTTAGTACAGCAAGATGAATCTAGCAATATCAGTAATATTTTTAGCTGAAAACCTGTAGTATCAAGCCATGCAGGCTCTGTTTTTCTGTTTGAGAAACTGTTCTAATGTAGCTTTGCATTTCTATTTGCCAGCAACTCACTGCTGAACTACAAAACTACGATTACTCATTTCAGTGGAAATGAATTCTGATAACACCCCCAAATTCCCTCTCTTTCTCATTGTGTTGTGTGAAGCATCTCTTTATTCCTGACTTATTACAGGAAATAAAATGCTTTTCAGCTCTTTATGATTCTTATATTCTATCATGGTTATGGGTGGTTTGGTTTGGTTTTTCATTTACTTTGCCCTACAGCTTACATGGCTTCATTCAAATCGAGATTAAGCAAGATCAGTTTAGATTTTGTCAATTTTGTTAATTGTCCCTTAGATATTGCACAGTTTCAGGGCAGAAACAGGTTCCACCTGCTCACAGTAACCATCCCCTCTCAGTATGTTGGCAACAAGCCAGAGGTCCCCCCATTAACCTCTTCTCTTTCCCTGTGATTATGCATTTGCTGTAGACAGAGGCTATCTGTCCCTCCCCATTTATCCCACATGTTTTAAAGAATACATAGGAAAGAGTAACATCATACAAATTTAGTTCTTTTCTGTAGGAGAAATATTGAAAGAACAAGTCCTTTGCAGGAAATCATCTAAACTGGAGTCTTAGGAAAGCAGTCTTTCTAATGAGCTTAGAGGTCTTTTCTAACCTAAATGATTCTGTGATTATATGATTCCTGAGAAGGGAGGATATCACCCTTCCTAGGGCCATGTAAAAGGAGTCCCTGCTAATGATGATTCTGAAGAGCAACTGTGTTTATGATTCAAAAATGTTGATTCAAACAATATGAAAGTGCAAACACAGATCATAAAATGTGCCTGAATACTGTTGATTTTAACTATTGACCTCACCTTCTGATTTTTAGGCCTTAGTGTGGGAAGTTTTCTTTCTTGTAAGTAGAAAGCTTGGCAACTGAGATTGTAATGTTTGTAGTGTAGTCCAGACGTGGTTGGATCAAACCTTACGTTTATTTGGCAAGTCTAAGGCACAATTTCTATCCATCTACTGCCTCATCCCCTCTGTTTAGGGTTTGCTGTCAAATAACATTTATATTTTGAAAAATTTAGTGGGAAAGAATGAATTATGTCCAGTAGAGAAGGTTAATAAGACAAATTTCAGATGCATTGATCAAGGCCCATCATAATGCAATAGTGGTACATTGTCCACACTAAAGTGGTTGGATTTATTTCCCTTTCAAGGATGAACAATGTATGGTTTGAGAGTCTTAAGCTCTGACCTAAAAATCTTTTTTAAAAAATATTATTATTTGCAAAGATTCTGGGTTTTATTCCTTTTCAGAAATGTATTTCACAAAGTGAACCCAAATCTGAATTTCTATTCAATTTGATTGTGTTTTAAAAAAATATTTTAATTGCTAATTTAGAATAACTTACTTACACTAATAAAACAGATGGCAAAGACCTTAGTTCTCAGAAGAGTGGTTGATTGTTTATGGGAAAAAAATAAGAGGTAAAAAGGTAAAGCAAATGGAGAGAAAACTATCAGGAGGAACTGGTAGTGGGGGGCAGGTGGGAAGAAAAGGAAAAGTCACCAATTTGGTACCTCTGAGAGCCTACATCTGGAACTAGTAGAGAATAAATTGTTTTAAAAGCTTACAACATCGCATAAAAGCTGGCAAACTCATTCTGAAGCAATGATGGAAGGCTTTTAACTGGAAAAAACAGAGAGAGAATATAAAGAGAGATTTTCCTTCAGATTTGTAGCCTTCCAGCAGACTGGTGAGACTACTGCAGATGCTTCAAATGCAAATTATTTTTTATTTGTATGTATATATTGTCTATATCTCTGTATCTATTATCTATCTGTCTGTCTGTCTATCTGTCTGTCTATCGGTCTATCTCTGCTGTTATTTGGTTTTTTGATTGATCAAAGATTTTTCTGTGCTTATTGAAAGCCAAACAGAGGAGGTATTACCAAGGCAATTATGCAATTTGTAAGATTTACTCATCCAGCATGCCAGATGAATCTCCTATGGAGACAAAAATTTTTACTTTTTGATGCAGAAAGCTGTGATTTGAATCCAGAATACCAAAGAAAAAATGAGTGTTCTAAGGCCTGTGTAAATGTTCCCATTATCTCAGGGAGAGCAATTATTCCCTGATGTAAATTACAGTACTGTCTTGGAATGGCAAAAAGGCTAAACTAAGATCAAAATTCTATTCTAAATTAATTCAGCAGAGAAGAGACTTTAACAAATAATTACCACAAACAGTGTTCAATTATTATATTTGAATAGTACTTTTTACTGCAGTCTCAAGAAGATACATGTGTTTATCCCAGTAGCACATCCCTGTGCTAGGAGTTTTCATATTACACTTCAGAAATTTGGAACCATTAAAAAGCAAACAATATACTTGGATCACATCTAAATAACTAAAAATCTGAATATTCACAACTGCAGGTGTGATAGTTCACTCTGGATTCTGTTGACAGGGGATGGTGACATGGAAGAAGAGGTTGATGCTCACAAGTGAAGCTCTTTCTGGATTCTATGACTTTACACGAAGGTCCAGATCGCATCTTGTAGCAGCACAGACTTTGACTGCTCTGTTTTGATAACAGCAATTTTCTCCTGTTTGATCAAACCTGGTTTAAGACATAAGTCTAGCTCAAGGGAAAAAAGTATCCACTGTTAAAACTGAATTCCAGTAGCAGCATATTGTTTTCACCTGGACTGCTAAAGAGGATCAGTAGAATATGTGCTTTAATGAGAATGAGGTGAAGTGTGTGTCTAAGGTATGTCACCTGAAGCCTGATCAGGGAAGAGAGGTTTTTCATTTGAATCCAGAGTACATCCTTTGATTTGAGACAGAAATATAATTTAAAATGCCTAATTAAAATTTGTAATTTTTTTCTTCCTTTGGCTGAAAATAAAGTAACATATTAAAAAATTTATAATTCCCTGATTGCTTCAGGGAAAGATTTTTTTCAATAAATAAGATTATATAGGCAGCTGCAAGCTCTGATTGTGCAGCTGAAGGACTCTATCTACACTGTCATAAAAAGGAATCTATCTAAGTTTTCTCCAGTAGAGGTCTATATACATTTAGCTGGTCTCAGCCTAAAAACCTGAGATATCTTGAGATTGAATTCTATTCTTTAGATGCGCTTGATAAAAATAATGGTTCATCTTCTTTATGGGAGTCTTTCAGAAGAAAAATATTTCTGTTGGCTGATGATCAGTTGACATTAGGGAAGATAAGGTCTGTCTGGGCATAAGACTTTGATAATAATTCAAGACAACCTCCTAATCCCCTAGATTTCTTATTTGTATTCATTGTAATTTTATTGTACCAAATTCTTATTTGTTTAGTTTAATGTATAAATCTATACACGAATATTTCACATTGGTAAATAGAATGCTTAAGTGGTAGTGTTTCTGCTCTGGGAAGGATGAGATAGCAAAATGATTACCTAGAAAGACTATATACAATAATCCTGAAGGTAAAACAGATATTTCCTGTGCCTGATTTAGCTGATGTGATACTTAGGAAGATGCTGGCATTAAGGAAAAAACTGTAGGGAAACCAGGTTCTGACTTAACAGTATTAAAATACTACAGGTTATTAGATATCCTCTACCCTTTTTTCCTAGACTGACCTTTCCAAGGTATTTGAAAGACATATTGCCCATGCTGTAGACTCAAGATACCACTCCTATAGAATAGCAAGAGCACATGTAGGAAGTCTTCTATCTAGATAATGAGAGAGAGAGCGCGATTTGTCTCTTTTCAAACTTCAATTTGCTTGTACATACGTCAAACATTGTATCTAAGATAAAATCTACTGCCATTTGAGCTATCCCTTTTATTTTCAGAGTTACAGTTATTTCTTTCTTTAGAAAAAAAACTATCCAACAGGTTTATGTAAGTGCTAAGACTTGGCTCTGCCTCCCTTTATTATTTATAGATCAACAAATAAAAAAGGACATAACCAGTCATAGAATTCTTTTTTTTTATAAAGCCTTATCAATAAATTATAATGTTGCTATGAAAAGCATACTGTGTAAATGCATTTTCTGCTAGCTATACATTAAAATCTTACAAGGGCATGAGGAATTGAAAGTGTCTTTCTAATGGGTCATATATCTTAAAAATGATTTGAATTCATGGATTAAATGTCAGCTTTGAAAGCTTTTGGTGATTTATTTTAGATCTTAGAAGAAATAACCTCTCTACTGCAAGATAAAATTATTGCATTTTCATATTCTGCATTAGTTAGTTCCAAAAAAATATTTATCAGAAATATTACCTGTGGATACTTCCCCTCCTCCTCCCTCCACTTAGAAAGTTTCTGAGTTTCCATGTTGCATTTTTAAATAATACAGTTTCCAAGACAAAAAGTGGAAAAGGACTAGGCAGAGTGCTTTGTGGGACTAGTGTGCACCATGCATTGAAAAGAAGATGGCACTGGCTGGATGTGCTGATACAGTTTTTTAGGTGCTAATACACAGAACTTCAGCAGAATTTAGCAAAGAACTTTTACTCCAAAAAGAATTGAATTATTGTAGCAAACCTTTACATTTTTCGCAATAGAAGTGAAGGAAAATATCAAATGTATTCATCAATTTGACATGATCATTTAAAAATGGGGCAGAAAGAAGTCTGTGTGTCCCATTCCCTGCCCCAGGCAAAGTAAGAAGTATTGAGAGATGACTGACAGTCAGTAAAAGCAATGGAAGGATCCTTTGGCCTTTCTGTGGATTTAAATCACATTTGGAAACACATTAAATAGAATTAAGTTCAGATATTTAATTGTAATGCTTGACTTAAGAGCTGAGTTACTTTAAGCACCTCTGTAATTAAAGAAGATTGATAGACATGTCTGAAGGCAATTCAGCCTCCCTAGTATCTGTACTGTCCCTCTAGTATTATTGCACTGTCTCCTCTGTGATAGAGGAGATTTCCAGACTAAAATTTTTCAAGTAAGTTGCTAAAATGAGGCAGGTTGAATCCAGGTCTAAGAAGGAAAAATCATTTTGTACTGATGAAGAGAAGCAGGGACAAAATTATTCATGGAGCTAGCTTTACAGGGATTGTACATAGTGTAGCTCTGTTGGGTTGTCTTAGTTTACCTGTAGTTTGATAGCATTTGTTACTGAAGCGTCTAAGGAATTTTCTCTCAACTGATTTCTTCATTAAAAAAAAGCCACAGAGTAAGGAATAGTATTAATAAGTTAATATTCAGTGATCTTTTTTACTTTTTGAATGCAAAAGTTCTGGATCTTATATGTCCTTTAAATGTACTTATGGGAAAGTGCTGAGGAGATTGTACACCAAGACGAAGAATTAATAAGTACAGATTTAAGAGAAAGATCAAATGAGAGTTAAATTTAGGTTGTCAGAGAGAAAATATAGATGATCAAATTGAAGCCTTTTTGAATGTTACAAAGAGAAGTTAGAAAGGACTTCAAGATCTCCATGGAACACTAAGAAAACAAAGGAGTAAGTTTTAATGAATTAAGGCCAGTGAACAGTTTCAGAAAAGGATTGCCAAACAAGCAAGGAATATTTTGTGCTAAATTAATTGTAGATTTTGTGTTATGAACTAAGGGAAAGCCTTGATGCTCTACTAACCTTTGCCTAAAGGCTCTGTAAAAGTCTCTTTCAGGAGTACAATACTAATAAAAATGCTGAAAGACTGTATGAAGTGTGAAAAGGGTAGGAAAAGAACATAAAATGCTGTAATGTCATTATACATGTTTCAGAAACAATTTTAAGTACTGGGGTGAAGTCTGATCATTTTTCCTAGAATATGTTATATATAGAGAATTGATCCAAATATAGGAGATAAAAATGATTGAGACACAGGGAAATAGCTTTGTATAAAAATAGACTAAAAATCTTGGTACTATAATCAAGAAAGAGAATCAAAATTAAAGGTCATGACAGAAACTGGTGAATAAAGACAATTTGAGTGTTCCCTTTTCAGTATACAAGTTCAAAAGGAATTCAGATGAATTGAAAGTAGTGAATATAAATCTGATAGGGTGTTTGAAGTTGCTGTGTTTTCATTTTCTGTCCACTACATTACCGGTTTGCACACTGATGCTGTTCCCTACTGTCAGAACTCGTGTTCAGACCTAGTAAGTCATGTTGTTTCAACAACAGAGACCAAAATCTTGATTACGTTAATAATGTGTCAGTGTTAGGTGATGGCTACGGCTTAGACTGTTTGACATGAGTTAATGCTTTCCAGCCATTTTTCCAGAGGAGAGAGGACTGCACTACTACTCTTAACTTTCTTTATAGTCTCTGTGGTAGGCTAAAACCTGACATTTCTGACTGCAACAGTGCTAGACTTCTTTTGCCTGAGGATGTCATTCCTTTGCTATAGGAAGAAATCTTCTAGTAGTTAGTTTCCAGAGTAGCCACCCAACTAAATTCATGCTTAATACATCAAATAAAATATTCAAGTTACTAGCCAAGTGAAAACACAGATCTGCTAGCCAGAATGCCTGACCTCCATTTGGTGATATTGAGCAGAACAGTCCTGTTAAGCAGTGTGGAAACAGGCTGAAAGTATGTGGTAGATACATGGCCCAAAATATCAGTGCTGGTTTGTTTTCTTTAATATACTCAAAAATGTATTCTGGGAAAACGCAGATGGTCTGAGGAAGAAGTTTGCTGTTAGAAAGGAGGAAACAGGAAAACAAACATAAGGATATAGAAAGACACAACAGCAATTAAAAGCACTTGCATGCTCTTTTAAAACACATTGTAGGGTGTTAAAAAGGCTGTTAAAACCATCCTTGCAACTAGTGGCCTTGTGTTGCTGCTCTTTAATAAATACATCAAAATACTTCTATGGCTGAGTAGAACATGACATTCTTAGGCACACAGATGAACAAAAGCCAAGTTTGTGACTAGTAAATGAAAAAGGTTTCATATGTGGTCAAAATAAATAATATTCAGAGTCTGAATAACTGTTAATATATGCTGGCTTGTTGTTTTAATGGATAGTTATTGTACCAAACATATTGCTGCTATAGAAGATAAATACCTGAAACTGAAACATTATTCATGGCCAGTTTGGAATCAGCAATGGAGCAGGTTTAAAAAAAGAATTACAGAACTTCATATTTATATAACTACATTGAAAGACATAAACCTTCTCCCCTTGGGAAAAATGAAATTTGAATATTTGATTCAAGTTATTCTGAAGATATAGTTAACCCAGAGATAAATATCATAATAATCTGTTGCTGGAATAACCTACATGGGTGAAAATGCATTAAAGACTCTTGATTTTTGCTTAGGCCAGGATGGAGGCAGGGGAAGGAAATAATTTGGTTCTGTGTGAAAAAGGAAGACTGGACTTCTGGTGAATAGCTTTTTGAGAAGCTTTGATGGCTAAAAGACATATTTTCAAGTACAGAAGAAATACCATTTAGGCAAGTTGAGTATTAGTTATAGCTATTTTAGATGAACTAATGCAGTTCTGAGATTTTGAAATGAGACAGGACTCCTGTTTGCATATTGCTTTTTAAAAAGGCAGGAAGCTTCAGTGTCTGCCTCAATGGGGAATACTTAGGACCATGCTGTGTGTGAGCACTCTGACTTCACCATTGCTTGTCTGAAAGCCCAGTGCATATTTTACTCTGAATCAGATGACTGCAGGAGGTACAGAAATTGGTTCTTGCTGGTAAATGAGTGATGTTCTTCCTGAGCTAAGGTGAAAGGTCAGTTGTACATGTCTATCTAAAGTAAACTAAAAATAAACGGCGGAGGAACTGGACTTCACACCAATCTATGAGATTCATAGTGAAGATAATTTATAACACAAAGCACACAGTTTATATAGGGTTAGGACTACAGCTTATTGGCTAAAAGAGTTACACACCACCACGCTAGATACTTCAATTGGTTAAAACCTATCTCTCACAAGTCCCATGTTTATATTATTTCATACTGGCTATTTTCGTGCACCTGCAGAGTCCTGTGAACTTCCACTATGTGAATTCTTGGGGAGTAAACCACCTCCCTACCAGCCAGCAGCAGCTGAGCTCCTTGCTGCTTCTGGCTGATAACTAAGTTTCACAGGGTTTTTCTATAGATCTGAATTGCTCACTTTTGATTTTACTGTAACAACATCTATCTTTGCCAATTGTTACCTACCAGAGACTACCAAGTGAATGTGGCATCCACCTACCACATAAGTCCACTAGTTCATCTAGTTTTATCCAAACTGACCTCTCAGTAGTCTATGTGGGGTGTTGATGGGGAAAATGAAAATTTGTATTTTGATTCTTTACTGCATTAATTTGATTATTAAATCTCTTTGTTCTTGCACTCTCAGAAATAAAAGAACTAGGTTGAACTAAAAAATCAGGACTAAAATGCGGCTTGGGAATGGGAGCGAATGATCCAATTAAAAAACAACTTTCATGCATAGTCTATTTCTTCTATCATCTCCTGATTGAGGTGCCTGGCATTTAAAGTGAAATATGCAACAAAGCTACTTCACCTACCAATTATGAGGTATCATGTCTCACCTTTTAAATGTTTACAGTGGTACTTTAGACAGCTATTACCCAGTTCCATTTGTATGTAAAATGTGCACTCATGCCACATTTAAGACTAAGGATCTCTGGAGCAACAAATGCTTTACTGTGGGATTATACCTGATTATTTGCACAGACTGTTAGCCTAGGAAAGCAGTACAGACTTAGCTGTAATGGATGAGATGAACAGTTTGATACCCAGTTTCCACAACTGCATGAATTATCTTTACCAGTTGGGTTCATTGCAGTTCCTCATTTGTGCTTATATTGACTTTTAAGATAATTAAATACATTACTTTACAAACTCCAGAAGACTTTAAGACAAAATAACGAACAGATCATTGACTAAACTGCAGTCAATAGGCTATTATAATTTCCCTTAATACAGCAATATTGAGAGGTTCTACTTCATTTCAAAGATTACAGTTTCTGAGCAGTAACTGCAAAAATAGAGAAAAGGCTACTCAGAGTGTCGACAATGAGGAGACGACATGAAAAATTATGGTTGTGAAAAGAGTAAGGAAGTTTTCAAAGTCACTTTACATTGAATTTCAGTTTACTTTCTTATCCAAAAGTAACTCTGATTCTGCTCCCATTTATTTAGGATGGGTAAACTCCTCTTGCCTAATTGTGGATTCTCTCAAACATTGTGGATTCAGAAGTTTACTTGTGAAGGCCAGCATTGCTGTGCTATCATTTCAGTTAACATCCCCTGTGACCACGAGTAAGAGGCAAAGATAGTTTGTCTAACATGGACACTAAAAATGTTATTAAAATGAAACTCTGAGAAGCTGCTGTTCTGCAAAATTTCTTTCAAAATAATCCCCACTGAGCCATGATTTGACATATTATGTGGACTTTTCAGTACATTTGAACAAGTACTAAGATTCTTGGCATAAAAAAGGAAAGATTATTATGTCCTTCTGGAATGGTGCAACTCCCCCATGTTAAGTTAGCTATTGTAGAATAGATAAAATCTGATCTTATTTTGGAATGACTCCTTTTGGAAAAAATCTGAATAGTCACAGAGAAACGATACATGAAATGGAGGAAGTTATTAAGGAGCTTCCACATACAGAGGAACTTGTTAAAAGAAGGTGATTATTGATTTTGTGATTACTGGAGAGCATTCAGACTAAATGGCTCCTGTGAGTGTAGTGAGATAGATTAATATCTTTATGCCATCAGTTGCATCTGCCATTAACTGAGTTTGCAATTAATGGAAGGCCACTTTCTCAAACCAGTTCTGTAGAGGATTGCATGGGAACATAAAAGACAGGAATGTTTATTGCAGCTTGACATAGTGAAAATAAAGTATTTATAAGTAAATAGTTGTGGTATATGTGAATATTTAGGTGCTTTATAGAAAATTCCAAATTATTTTTTGTTCTCTTCTGGGTAGCTAATACAGTAGAAGGGAGATAGTTACAGAAGCAGGTGTAACTTCAAATTAAAAATACAATAAATAAAAAGAGAATAAAAGAGAATTAATTTGAGCAGGTGAGAAAAAATGGAAATGATCCAGAGTCAGGAACATAGTTAATCTGCAGGTAAAGAGGGCAGGAAGCCCTGCCATGCAGAAGGCCTGCTCTCCAAGCTGCTCTTGGGGTATCTCAGAGAGCTGCTCCAGCCAGGGAAGGGCCACTTCCAGTGGAGATAGCCAAGAGTGGAAGTGCTGTGAGCACCGTCAAGAAGATGGATGTTGCTGTTACTGAGCTGGAAGCAGTGGGCCTTCCATTAGTGGATACATTGCTTCCGACTTATTATGGATGCCTATGCATCAAAATGGCACAGGATAAAAGAACCTCAGGAAGGATAATTTACAAGATGGTGTTAAGAAAGAGAACCAAGGGAAATGTTAAATTAAGCCATACCAGTGAGAAAATGTATCAAAGCTCAGTAAGCTATTTGGCAGCACTTTTCTCCCACCATGAGGTAAATGACAAGATAGTGGCAAAATATGAGATTTATTTTAATGAACTGTTCTCTGAGACAACCTTAGCGCTGTAGATTATGGAATGTAAGGAGGAAGGGCCAAGTTCAATGTTTAACCAGGACTCACTTTAGGTTAATGTTGAACACATGTTCATTATACAGAATTTAACCAAACTCCTAAAACATTAGATATCAAATGATGGTAGATTAGTTTTCTGCAGTCTTAAGAGTTTTAATGCAAATAATTGTAAAATATGAACTTCTCAGGAAGCAGCTGCAAAAGTTGTGTTTGAACAAGTCTATCAAATTTCCACTTGAGAGTATTTTCAGGGTAGGAATAAATACAATCGACAAAGACTTTGAAGAGACAACAATAACAGCCTTCAGAGGATAATGTTTTCTTCAAACATCGAGATTTTAATACTAGTTATTATAGAGGGACTAAAGAATTAGTCTTCCACTTGCTATTGAGTGAGACTCGGGCACTTAATTTCCTTTAAGTGCTTTGCATTTTGTAGCACAGAAGTATAAGAAAACGTGCCTTCAGGGTTCATTGTGCCCTCAAAACACACGCAAGTGGATGCAGACATGGCTGGAATATTTTCCTATTTATATGTGGACTTTTATACTGTTTGGAAAAGAAATGCCTCCAGATCATAGAATCATAGAATTGATTGGGTTGGAAAAGATGACCCATCTGATTTTATGTATGTTAGTAAACTCAGTATTGCACCAGAGAGAATATTTTTTAATGCATGCCTTTTACTGAATCTCCAGGGTCTCTCAGATTTTTTCTTCACTTACGTTTCAAGAATGTTTATCTTTGACTTATTGGGTGCAGAAATAGCTATGTTCCTTTGCCTAAAAATGTTGAAAATTATTTCTTCCTTTATTATTGTGTTTACATGAACTAAATACTCAATCTGAGACACATTTTAACTATCACCGAATCTACAAGGTTAAAGCATTTGGTATTAAACCTTATGTGAAAAAAAGTGTGTAAACAAATATACCTTTCTTTATGTGTGTTATTTGAATATTGTACCTCAGGCACTATTTTGACTATTTCCCCATAATTGTCTTAAGACATCCACACATTTACATGCATATAGTCCTACAGTTGCACATATAAAACCTATTTTGTATCTAGTCTAAGCAACATGGGCACAGTTGAGAGTAGTTTACATTTAACATCTCATTAGTGAATCAGCACAGCTTCTGCACGGGAGTGGTTCTCACTAGTAGAACAGTGTTGGAAATTATGAGTGTAATGGTCTGTTTTCCATATAAGCAGCTGCTCTTTAAAAAGACAGAGTTGAATCTACTGTTGTAAAAAACTTTTTTAGAATATTCCTGTAAAATAATCTTTTGAGTAATGTTTTGAACTGAGAGTTGAGGTAGACCTGGAGGTTTCTTCCCATATAAGACACAGAAATTAACTCTGGCTAGACCTATACCCCACAATGTGTTTTACTCATAATCTAGCTGTGCGTGCAAATTAAATTAGATTTCAAATCCAGAAAAGTTTACGAGAAGAAGAAGCAGCCTTGTACTTCCATGCACTTTTTGTACTGTCAGCACTGACAGTGTTGATGCTGCTCAGGTGTGTAACCTGGGACATAAGGTGTTCGTCATTCAGAGGACTGTTGTATTTGAAGAGTGTTTCTCTTTTTTCTGGCAGCAATAGCTAAGGAAGGCTGAGAGAAATGTTCACCTTATTAACTAATATCATAATAAATAGGAAGCCTGGGTAGAGCTTCAGGAAATAGTAATGGTTATTAATGAGGTGGTTCTAATCCATTGCTTGTAACACCAGGTTGAATCAATGAGTAGTTTTTCATCCAAAACATGTGCTACCTTGAAGGGATTTCTGGTGTAACAAGGAAACAAAGTACAAATTTAGAAAGTTTTCTTCTTTCTTTTCTCTCCAAGTCAAATTACTCTTAAAGTGAAGAACTTTGAAGTTTAATATAAATTTTGAGTAGTGCAGTGTGTTTTTCATTCTTCTTCATTTCAGCTGTTCCTATTCACTCATTGGGTTTTAATTACATTTTTTATCTTCTTCCTTCTTCAGTTCATGGGTCATCTATTTATCTTTACTGTGTTCAACTTTCATGGTAATGGCCTACCGTTGTAAAATAGAACTATAACCTCATCCCCCCCCTTGTGTCTAACCATGACTCAGCTCTTCCATAAACCAAAAGGGTTGCCTGGATACTCTGAAGTAGCTTCATCTCTTGTTGCAGTAAAAGACACTGAAGTAACTTTATTTGCACACTTAAACATTTGCATGTCTATGGGACAAAGCACTGCTGACTCCTTAATTCTCTCCTTATCTACCAAAGAAAGGATTCAAAATCAGTAGGTGACTAGTATTTAAAGCCATGCAAATTCCTAGTGGAATTTCATCACAATGTTTTTACAGTGAAGATGACTAAGCACTGGGAAAATAATCCATGTAATAATGATTTCTTCATGTACTGTCTCCAGTTCAACTTTGAATCTTTTTCTAGGAGATAAGCAAGCACGATTTTTCACCTTAGTGTGTGGGTTCTAAGCAAAATATAAAATCTTGAGATGTAAGGGTGGTTTCAGCAGATGACTTATTCATCAGTTGTCTGGCCCTAAACTCTTTAGTAGTTATTAAAGTCTATGAATTCTGAATTGATGGCTGGTTTTCTGTTTGTCTTCATTAACTTTTGCTGCATCTTAATATACATCTTCTAGTGAGCTTTATAGGCTTTTTCTCCTTTCTTGTAATCCATTTATGGTCAATGGCTGTATTCACAGTAAAAATACTAGCTTCTCTGAACACCTTGTATCAAACCCCATGCTCTTGTCAGTAAGCTACTGATTTGTCTTGCAACAGCAGAAAGTTAAACAGTATAGGAGAGATTTTGTGGCAGTATCTTCAATGTCTTCTAAGACTGCTGTTGTCCTTTGAGAAAATTCTTTGCAGAAACTCAGTTGTTTCATATTGATGATGGCAAGAAATATGCAGGGTACTCATACTGTTTACAACAATGAAATTAAGGAAAATTTGTGATGATCTTAACAGTCAAAAAGAGTACCAGTTAAGAGTACTTCAACTAGTTGAGACTTGGGAAGTTGACAGCTGAATGATTTTTTTGCATGCAGTTCTGTAAAGGCCCATGCATTCTGTCCTTCTGCATGCTATCATTTTCAGATGCTGATTTATTAGGACTTTCTAGATCTTCCTCAAGAGCTGCCTCTGGAATACAGCCTGCAAAGAATTAGTCAGCTCATTTGCCAGGAAAGAAAAGCAGGCAGTGATCAAACAGAAAGACTGGACAGAAAAATTGCATACTTTTTCCCAACTGTTCAACCATTTTTCTGAATATTTTAAACTGGGGTATGAAAATCACGGGAAGAGCAATAGAATTATATAAATAACATATGTTACTAATAAAATAAGCCCTCAAAAATCCCTGTGGAGATATTCAGCCATTAGAAGAAGGAATTTAAAAATAAAGACTGATACCTTCACAGTCAAAAAACCCTAGCTTCTTGTGTAGGAATAACAGAAAAACCAACTGTGAAGAAGTCATGGGAGGGATCCCACACTGAGAATGAAGATACTTATGCACAGGTCAAAGGTGGTAAAGAAAATAGTTGGGGAATGAAGTATGAACTTTTGATTATCTGTTTGAAGGGCCACAAAAAGGTCTCTTCAGACAGGTCATACCTGTGGTTTGGATACCTCTGAAATTTTGTCATGACTGTTGCTACATATTTTCTAAGGCATCTTAGAATGTTCTGCAGAACCTCTTCCTTGCCTTTTGAGTTTTATATGATAATGTTGCAAGGGGTCTATGAACTGTTTCTATTACCAAGTCCTATAGTGTGCTTATTATAGTAATGGAAATTACTCCTGAAATGTAGTCTATGATGGAGTATAAATGACTGTGAGAACGAGTTAATCAGCTGTCTTTGTTGAATGTTTTTCCATGTATGGGAGGCCTTGGCAGTTAATGCACTTTCTCCTGATTTGCAGCTACTGTCATCATTGCTATATGTGACTGATATATCTGCCTTCACAGATTTGGAACCTGACACTGACACTAATAAACAGGCCGAAGTCACTGATAATAATGTTAGAAGAGACTCCAGAAATTGTGGGGGACTATTTATTTTTCCCCCAAATCACAGTTTTGTATCCTGGGAAGGCTGACACAACTTCAACAGTGTGCATTTTGTTTTGGCATGTAAGTATTGTGGACAGGTCTGTTAACTGGAGGTAGCTGCAGAAACCAGGAAAACCAAAATTTTAAAAAAGCTGCTCAGGTGATGGCTTCTGAATATCTACAAGGACAATGAATCCACAATTTCCCTGGGTACCTTGTGGCTGTGTTTTATCACCCTTAAAGTGAAGAAATGTTTTCTGATGTTCAAATGGAGCTTCCTGGGTTTCACTTTATGCCATCTTGTGACTGAACACCACCAAAAGGATCCTGGCTCCACCTTCTTGACATCCTTTAGGTATCTATATACACTGATGAGACCTCCCTGAGATCTGTTGCTGCTCTTTTTTATTTCATCTATATAGTATATGACTTTACACTGTTCAGTTCTATGTTCACTAATATAAACTATAATACAAGGTGTGTGTTTCTGTATCATGACAAAACTAAGTAGCTTGGCAGAGGGTGAAGTGAGATGATATTGTAGTATTTTTGGCATAGATATATATACTCCTGAAAACTATTAAAAATTATCTTTGCTAGGATGAAGGTGAAGTTTATCGTGTTCTATTATTTCAAAGCCCTTTTTAATTTCATCTGTAGTATGTCTACTAATATACTTGAAAATATCAGTATCTTATTTTAAGAGACAACTGAAAGATATTTCCTCATGGATCCTTAGCCTTTAAAAGAACACGGTCCATTGTTTTCTGTTTTGTAAGTGGCTAATATAAAATTGTATACATAGACATATTATCTGGAATCTAGAATTTTCTAGAAACCGAAGAAGAATTTACACAGTGGGCTATAGCATAAAGTGAACTTCCCCAAAACCTCAGCTAAGATTGAAATCAGGATAGAAATATACATTGAGGAAACATAAAAGGCCATTCTAAGTTTAATAAAGCAGAGTTACCATTAATGCCTAGTAAATCAGGCCAATATCTGTATGCTTTTGTGGGGAATTTAGGGTTCTCCTTTACTTTTATTCTATAAAGATTGGAATATTGACACCAAATGAAGAAAGAACTTGTTTGACCCTGACAACTGATATTTTCTACAGTTTTTGGTCTAAAAGAAAGAATTTTGTTATCTAATTTGTCTACTTTTCCTTCAGCCTAAGCTAGATAAAACATGATTTGTCAAGGATATGCCACAGCTATTCAGCACATCTCTTCTCACACATGATTATAAGGTCTTTTAATACTTAAATGAAGTTCAGTGTTACGAAAGTTTTCTTTATACACTGCAGCACCATTCTCAAGAGAAAAAAATGATTTTAAGAGACAAGGAAATTATTTTTTTTTTAGTTCCTGCTACCTGAAAGACAAATAATATCTAAATCAGAACTTTCCAAGGGTAATTGCTATGTTCTAAGATGCATGTCTTGAAGACTGTATGTGTGACAAGAAAGAGAGAGGAGGAAAGGGTGATGAAACTGATTTGTTGGATTATTGTTGTCTATCTCTAAAATAAAAATATGATGACACTGCAAAGAACTACATAGCATACTTCATACGTAAATTGTCTTTCTGATGCTTTTCTAATACTGTATTGATAAACTAAGTACACTTGCTTAACTTGAGCTTACCATAATTTGTTATTCATTGAATGTGGACAATGTGCTTAGGACTCTATGGTCAAAAAAGGTGGATTAAAAAATATATGGATTTTTTTACTCAATTACTGAGTAAACTCTGAGGGAAAGGTCTATTTATGAGACATATCCATTAAGGGGGAGCTAAATTGATGGCCTCCACCTCCTGTAATTTTAACAAGACATTTTTTTGCATTCATTTACAATGCTTTCTCTGGAGACAACTTCTTCCTTCCACTTCCTTCCAAACTAGCAATACTGCATTCAACATAATCCAACAACTTTTCAACACCCATTTCTCTGGTCTGTGATTTTGCCTTTCACAGCATTTTAACAAGTTTTTGTGAGGCAGTTTTTTGAGGTCATCAGATGCTATCAGGCAAATGGACAGTGGAACTTAGTTGGTGTATGTTGTAATTATATACCTGAATGCAGGGTTCATGTAATTAGCTTTTTGAAATATCACACTGTATGTATGGACATATCTTTTTCAATGACAGTGAATTTGAATTTTTAAATTAGTGCCTATTAATGTAACCTGCTGTGTAGGTGTTTCAAGGTATCTAAAAAGCTCTTTTGTACTGCTAAATTGTTAAAAAGCTCAGCAAATAGCAAGAAAAACCCCGCAAACTCCTCTCCAAGAGACAGGTAGGTAGTTTTTAGTGTAATTATCCATGCAATCAGCTTTGCAGCCTATCCAGCAGATTTCTTCCTGCTAACATCTTTCCATTAATGCCAGGAGAATACTGTCAATACCAAAGGCAAATTGTGTCTCAAACAATAGGCACAGATATGCCTTATTAGCAATTGCAACAGGAAAAGTGACATCTGTCTGATCGTATTGTTATAATATCATTAAAAAGTACCTATACTTTCTGACTGAGAACACTTTTGTCACTAAGGCAATAAAACCTGATTTTTATTCTTCCATTCAAAAATGATTTTGCAAGGAAATACATGAGAGACTTGAAAAATGGAGGCATTTAGTTGAATAGAACCATCTAACTTTTCAAACATTCTATTATATAAATAATTGCTGAGGTTGTGGTGAAACTGTGAAGTCATTTGAAAATGTGGAAATCTAGTGGTACAGTCTAACAAGGAAAGAAATATATGTTTTGATTCATTTTTAAAATGATATGGTTCTATATCATGTTTTCTTCATTGCACCCATGATGCAATTGACCCCAAAGAAGTTTGAATACATTTTTAATGTATTTTTTATGTATTCAATTGGTACAGCAGAGGGAAAATAATTAATATGACTGAGGAAAGTTCAACCCAATTTTCAGCTCAGTTAGGTCAGTACAGTTTTGAAGTCTAGCAGCAGATAAAAGAGAATAATGTCATTTAAGTTAGTGGAAAAGTTCACTGGACTTTCCTTAGACACCAAGTGCAATAAAAAGGTCAGTTTTCTCAATGCAGAGTGACTTGTACCAGGTTTCTTCAAGTATTTTACTCCATATCATTTTCAGTTAATTAGGAAACTTTTCATTCCTTGTAATGAACATTTCCTAGCTGTGAGTGGAAGCTGTCACTTCCTGACTCATTGACAGACTGGACTTAAAAGATGTCACTTCTTACTGTTTGAGTACTACTTTATTAACTATTGGATTAGTCTTTCAAGGGAAATTCCAGAAATATAGCTATTAGTTACAAAACTTCCTGTTCAATGTACTGACACATATTACAAATGTCAATCTTTCTCTGACAGAAGAGAAACAAATCAATGATCCTCTGCATTTTCTGTACTCTATCATTGTTTTTCCATGAGCAACCTAAGATTTTACCACCCTTTCCTCTGCTTGGTTAGGACACACAGTGGTAGATTTGTTACACTTCCATATTTCCTGGAAAATCAGTAGGCTAAAAGTGAGCTATAGGCCATTTTTCCATTTTATTTCTATCATTATTTGTGTATGTATCCAAATCTTGGCCTGACTCTTGAGAAATGAATCTCTGAGAAATTGTAGGAGTAGATAACCTTTACTCATAATACTGAGTTATAAGATTATATGGCTTTGGCAAGTCCTTAAACAAGCTCCTTCCATACTTCGCTGGCAGTGAATATCAGCCCTGACTTCTAAAATCTCCAGTTTTCATGTCTTGGGCTATTTACAAACTGAGGCTGTGTAATGGTTTGACCCATGGCTTCCTCAGTAACCACTGTATCTAAGGAAGTTTCAAGTATTCCACACGTGTTTTACACGTAGCAGGGGAGGAGTAGTTTTGATTGGGTTGTTCCTGCCTTGGCCGAGGAGATGGTGGGATGGGCTGGAGTCTGATCCCTCCGGTTGTTGGTGGTTCTCCTGTCCTGGGTGAGATTGTTTCATGCTTATTCCTCTTCCTCAAGGTTTTTAATTGTATTTGTCTGTTTCATTTGGGTTTTTTTGTTTGGTTTTGTTTCTTCACAATTTTCTGGTTAACCAGTCCCGTTTTTCTTTTCCCTTTCCCCTAGGGGTGGGATCCTATGTACCATGTATACAGTGTAGTTGTGAATGTTAGAAAATATAATTTCTTCTTTTTATTCAGTTCAGTTTCTTTTGAGTTCGTTTTTTTCCACTTTTTTTTGCTTCCCTTTGCTGGGAGAGTTCTGGGAGGGGGAAGGGCGGCCAGTCCAGGGTTGGTAAAAAGCTAGGCCAAACCTGTGACAGGCTGTCAATTAAATTATAACAATAAATCATTTTAATTTGAAGCACACACTTTCAGTTAAAGAGAAGGCTTCAAGAAAGAGTTGGTGCAGTAATGAAGGCATAAGCCAAATGCTTTTGTTTACATTTGTTTACAGATACTCAACTCAGTGCAACTGAGTGAAATAATAGAGGGAATCTTGTTTTCTGTATGGTAATTTTTTTTGGGTATATAGTGTATGCACTGTTAAGTCAGCCATAGATTCTCCTTTTCTGTGGTAAGTATGTAACAATCCATGCATATGCTGCGTTTTAACTATTTCTTGAGTCTGGTATTTACAATGTTTTATCTTTGTGCTTCATAATTTCCAAATGTTTACTGATAAACAACAATGCAGTTAAAAGGCAAAACGAGATGCCATAAGAACAACATGCAAAAGAGAATTTGTAAGACCAAAGTCCTATAATTTCTTTTTCATACTTCAGGGAATCAGCAGCCAAAGAGTTTCTCCTGTTTGCTTAAACTTAGAACAATCAGTAATGGTAAGAAAAAGAAAATATGGACCTTCCAGCTTCAGGGAAAAAAATGGATTTTGAGTTCCTTTTACAATTCAAGCTGGTGCTATAAATATGATTCAGATTGCAGGTAAATTTTACATTTGAAAGACTATCATAATTCAAGTATTATACAGAAGTTCTGCCTTTGCTCAGACAGAGCCTTTTTGTTTGTCCTTTATCAGGCATGTAGTATAATCAGTGTAATATAATAAAATAATACAACAAAGCATGTCATCTGGTTCCTGATGAGACCTTTCAGACTCCACAATAACACAGGATCATATATATATACATACACATATCTCAAGGGTTCATTGCCAAGCAGCCTATAGCTGTACTTCAGAATATAAAAAATACCTTCAGAATAGTTCTTCCTGTAGCTTATTCCTAGAAGATTACAGATACTTTCATTTGTGTGGTTGCTCACACTCCACACATGGGAGTTGATGCCCCATGCTAGCATATTTGCTTATAGTATTGAAAAAAGAGCAAATAAGCAGTAATTACGTCCCATTTTAGGTGTCATGACCTTCTAGGTTTTGGTTCTAGAACTGCAAAATCAAGATAGCATTGCATATGCTCTGAAGCCCACCATCTGTTCAAAGGAAAGCTAGTATTATTCTAGATGGAGTCCCATTGCCAACTTCACTCATTTCAGCAGCCCAGATGCTCAGCCTGCACAGTGGAGCTTTGAAATCCTTGCAGCAGTTATAGAGCACCTTTGGAATACCACCAGTGCAAGCCTGGATGAGCCACATCTACTTCTTGCAAACAGCTGTATTGCAAATAAATTAGAAATGTGTTAGGACCAGTTAGAAGTGTGTCTTGTCTCTCAGGACTGGGAGCTTAGTGATGATGGAGCAGAAGCAAGTATATTGCAACAGCATCCTTTATCACAGTCCTAGAGTGATTATAAATGAAAGCTTTTCTAACAAACATTTCTGCTCACCCTTAAAGATTTTGACTAAAAGTTTTTGTAGCATGGAAAGTAGGAACTACAGAAGGTCATTTGGTAATCGATAAGACTTAAGCAGATCTCAGCACTTCAAATAACATGTTATTGTACAAATCAAATGAAGATAATCTGTTCAGCCACACAACCAGCTCTGGACAACCACCACAGAGATGACAACTGAGATTTATACAATGTTTAAATGAGAAGAAAGTGAGTCAAAACACTGGGGTCTTTTGAACACATTATTAGTCATTTCACTAGTTGGATCACATTCAATCTCAATGAAAGGAATCAATAGTACATTTAATTAAAAGGTTATTGCTTTTGTGAGAGGACTTGTTGAAAGAATTACAATTCTCACAAGGTGTGTTCAAAGTGTTCTCCATGGGGTACACCATGTCTCTTCATATACTGATGTCATACAAATGAAGCCATTTACTTCAAATGTGGGTAATTGCATAGCTGTGCAGCTAAGTAAATTACTTGATTTTCAGAGGTTCTGGGTGCTGACTTTTTTAAGTTTTGAAGGTCTGCACTGCCTGTGTAAAGTAGGCCACATATAAATGCCTACATACAGATTTTGATGCTTGACTTTAGGCTGACAAGCTTAACAGTTTTGACTTTGGTAAATCAAACAGACTTTCTAGGCTGAAAACTCGGTTCTAGCTAGACAAAGAACAACAAAATCTACCTCTCTTGTGTCCATTCCACAAATTCTAAGTGCATTGAAAACAATACCAACAGAAACAGGAGAGTGAATTCTGGCACTAAGTTCTAGGCATAAGCAAACCCTGACATTTGTAAGATTTTTTTCATCACATTCACCATTTTGCTGGAAAAAGGATTATCAAAGAGAAGTCTGTCCATATATTTATGTATATGTACCTCAAAAGCATAATAATCCGAGACTAACATGCAGTCAAATACATAGCTTTATTAATGACATTCTTGCCAACTTTATCACTCTTTATGCCTAGTAGGCTACTCAAAGCTAAAAACTCAAACAGTTCAAGACTAGACCTACAGCTGTTATAAATCCATATGCTGCATGTACTTCAAAGAAGGGATTGTGCTGATATAATCCACCTGAGCTTTTGGTCTCTAGACATGAATTTGCTTTACACTCAGCACCAAGAGTGAGAACTACAGGTGGTATAAGCCAAAGCCAAATGCAAGTTAGTGGAGCTGCACTGATTTGTGGCAGGTGAGGAGCAAGAAGTAGATTATGATGACAAAGATGTTTCTTGTTACTCTTCCTAAGAACTTTTTATTTTAAGCAGGCAAACAAATTTACTTACTGAAGTAGAGCAGTATGGATTTGTAGTTTCTGTTTTAATGATAGTTTCTTAAACACTACTGTGTGGCTGTGACATTACAGTTGTAGGTGAGGATCTGGCACTGCTAAAGAAACAGTTTTTCATAGTGCAGGAAGAGTGTAGGAGAATTACAAAATTTCTCGATCTTGGAGGAAGGAGAGTGGTGGACTTTCCTCCCCTAACGTAGATGCCAGGATCTTCCAGAGGGATTTTTGGTCTTGTGGAGTTATGGTTTCAAAGATCTCTGATTGATGTAAATTAGGGATGATCTGTTGAAAATTATAGTGATCCGTTGATTCAAGTTCACTGTAATGCTGATCTCAAATGTACTTCTTCTTGTATTTTGTGCAAGTCTCTTGTAAAGTATATTATCATAAAAGGAATAAGATAAATACAGGGAGATAGGAAGAAGCATTTAAAACTTTTGAATTAGACTTATGTTATTTTTCTTATTTCCTACTACAAAAGAATGGAATTGGATGCTGTAATAACTGACTGTTGTGTTAGACTGGGTAAAAAGTGCAGAATTTACAGCTCTGTATAGGGGAATTATCTCTGAGAATAATTAGCAACATAAACCATGAGAAGCTTCATAGCTTTTGGAGAGGGGGTAAAATTTGGGAAATGGAATGTAATTAAGTTGTGCTTAATTTGTATCTAGAATTGAACAGGAATTACTTTTAATTTGTCTGAAAGTACAGTACTGACTGGTGTGTTTATAGCCTTGGCAAACTGTGACCAGTTGCATTGTCAGACATGAAAGGGCACAGCATATTGGACTGGAGGGCCAGTTCCCAAGATGTAGAGCCCTCACTTTACCCTGAGAAACATTTTCAGATTTTATTAAAGATTATATGGCTGTTGAAAGTGACTGTGAAAATGCTTCTATTTGCAAACTATTGAAACAACATAATTCAAAAGTATGCTAGAAACATTTGGGATCTCTGTAGCTGTCTGTGTTTATTGCAAATAAGTGTATGAGGGATTATTCAGGGAATTTCTGTGACTGTATCCTGTAGCCCTGCAAGCAGGGCAGTACCTGCTGCTGGTGCACAGCCCATGGTGATTCTGACCATTGGAAGGCACTAGTAAAGCACAAAAGGCCTCTCAGAAGCAAGAGAACATTTGCTCTTCCTGATCACTGGCCTCACATTAATTTTTAAAAAGTGTTGAAGTTTGAGTCTGGACTGAATACAGAGTTTTCAGTGTAGAGACCAGGAGGCAGAAGGGAGACTTGACTCTACAGTACTTGGTACACATTTATGTACAAAATGCCCAATGCTGGAACTCAGGTAGCTTCAAAAGTCTTTATTGGTTTATACTTTAATGCAGACACTTGGTGTTGTGGCAACAGATGTTCTCATATTTGCTCTCTATTTAAGCTGGTGGCTCCTGCCAAAATGGGTAAGGGACTGCCTGTTAATCCTGAATCCAAAGAAACTCTGATTTTTCTTATGAAGCTGTCACAATACAATTCTGTTGTCTGAAACTTCTAATATACTGTTCCCAATCCATTAGCCAGAAAAAATCAATAACATTTTTGGTGGGATTTTGGATACCCATTTTGCAACGTGGTCTCATCCTTAAGAATCTGTGGAAAACCAGTCAATTAGTAACAGGACTACATTATGTTGATCTGACCTCTTTTTCTCTTAGAGAGGTAGGGGGTGGTTTCAAATGTATTTCATTATGAAAATTCTTCAAGGGTGATATTTACCCAGTAGCTAGGAGTTTACGTGCAGGTCTGGTACAAGTGCTTTGGAAAAGTCCTGTGCCTTGACACACTCCTGATATCTACATAAAAATATTTGTTTTGGCATGTTCACAATTATATTTATTTATGTTTTAAATGCAGATGAAGAATTTCAGGGAAGATTTGAGAGACTTCGAAGATTTGGCATGGGGTAAGTATTTAAGGTGGTTTGATTCTTTCTTAACCATAAAACCTTTTGAAGATGGAATTTAGATGGCGTGCCTCTTCAAAATCCATTTGTTTCCCTGAGTGATACTTATTGGAGAGTGTCTGGGACTGTGCATAGCAGAGCCCATTGCATGGAGAGAAGGCTGGTCATGCCTCCTGCCATGGGGACAGTAAGAGCCCCAGCCACTCTGCTGTAAAGTTTCAGCTATTGTTTCTTCATTAGTATTAATTTTTGTTCTTGGAGAAGAACTTGACTTTTCCACATGCTTGAGGGGGAAGGAAACAAAGCAGAATCCCTGCTCCATTTTGCTGTAGCCAGTAGCCCTTTTCTCACACTTTTGGGGAACATTTTTATATATTTGTTCTTTTAACCACCTCTCAGATAGGGAGGCCTCACATATAACCTCTTCTGTTTGTTCTGAGCCAGTAGTTGTTCTTAAATCTGGCAGCTGGGAATGAATTCCTAGTTCTAATACCTGCTGTCTCAGTTTTCTTACACAGGCTTTGGGTTTATTTTTTTTTCCACATTAAATTATACTGAACCTTCCTAGAGAGAATATATGTGCTATTGTTTCAATTATATATTTATGCTGTGTGCAAGTTCTGATTTGTCTAATATAGTTATTTTTTGCTGTTTGTAAAGTATTTGAGTGTGGTTGAGATGTTTGAACTCTTTTGAATTAACCATATATTGCAGGTCCTATCTATGATTGCTAGCTCTTCCCCTGACCCCTGACCCTTTCCTCTTCCATTCCTTTTTGAAGAGGAATCTTCATCTGTCTTCAATTCTTGGCTGAAAAATGGCAATTTCCCAGACCCACTGGTGCCAAGGAAGGACTGATCTTTGTGCCAAGAGAAAAGGTGGCAGCCTTGGGCTCTCAGGTGCCAATGATGCTGCACCATTAACATTAAAAAAACACCCAAACCCTAATCCTAACACAAAAGAGAAGCCTAACCCTAACCCTAGCCCTAACCCTAATCCTAAGTGTAACTCTAACAGTAAGCCTAACCCAGGAGTTGGGAGTGGAGAGAGGAGGGGGTCTGGCAGAATAGAGAGTTTCTCCACATCCTTATGCTGTCCATATTACCTCAGATGCCTGCTGGTAGCTTTGAATTTGCTTTAAAGGCTTCAAAGCATGAGAGATCAGATTAAATATGAGAATAGAAGTTACCATTACTCTTGGTTATTATAAAGTCTGTAAAATAGTCTTAATGGATATGAAAAGATAGGTGGCATTGCTAAATGCAGAACTGTAGCTATATCACATCAAAAAATAGACCAGAAGTAAATAAAGCTCAGTACTTTTAGTGCCAAAGTAAGTGGAATAACTTGTGCTTTACAGCATCCAGACAGATGCAATCACTTGGGACTTGTCTAACTTCATGTATTTTCTCACATCTGTCAGATGAATCAGGAATCCAAATACAAAAATGTGTCATTCACATACACCCTGTGTGTCTCTGAATGATTCATGTTTCTCTTGTGGGGGTATGCTTGTGAAATCATTGTGTAGTTGCTGAAGTAGAGAGATGACTTCTTTTTCTAAGGTTGCCTCAGTAGGGAAACAAATCTAATATGGCAGGGTTATTATTATACTAATAATAGTAATAATGCTATTTCTACTTGTATTGTACCAGCTAGACATTCTTGATTGTGGATCATGACACATCTTCTTACAGCCTAAGTATAAAACTGACAGGCAGATGGAAGACGTGAAAATTGAATGGCATTGGGTGGCACAAAATCATCTTTGGGTCAGGACACTGAAAGCCTGCTCTTTTCAACTTATTAGCAGCTGTTGTGACATAATGCAATTTAAAGAGATATTTTAAGGACTATAATGGGGTACCATTCAGATGTTTTCAGAAGACAAATGTATCTTACAGCATAGCAGAAAGCACAAGAAGGTTCCTTTGCAGATTTAACAGATGATCTTTACCTGTTGTAATCTCACTATTCATACCAGTTGCATGCTCATAGTCCTTATGAATTGTCCACATGATCTTGACCCGATGATTATGAGCTACAGTAAGGGCCTATGCATTTCTGCAGAGTACAGCTCTGAAATGATCATGTAGATGTTTAAAACACTATCTTTTCTTGTTTTACAGCCTGCCCATTTTTTATTAAAATGTCATCTAGGAAAAGGTTTTTACCATAGTGCTCCTTGGTGTTCTCTTGTCACATAAATTTCTTCAGCCAGTAGGATTAGCAAATTAATATTTCTTATATTCTTTAAAATCTTTTAGGTGATTCTATATGACAAGGCTCTTAAAGGCACTACCTGTGGTAGAGAAGGGACAATGTTTCAGATAAGCCATGGTTAGTGATACTAGCCACTGGACTGTGCCTGTTCGCCAACACAATTTTTAGTATTTCCTTATTGAATATTCCTCAGTTACTCTGTAATCAACATGGACTGGTCTGTATTAAACACCTGATACCACCAGTGGTGTCTCAATTGAGTTTAGTGTAATGTAGTAAACTATGAGTGAATTTGTAGTAATAACTATAAAATTAAAAATTCCCCAGAACAGATCAATTTCAACTGATCAGTCAGGGAAGTGGCACAATGAAATCCAGTGAATGTTTTCAAAAGAAGCTGAGATAAATGAGTTTCTGTCACTTGTCTTTTTATGTCAGAAACCTACATTTTCTATGGCTATTTTCTACGGCTATTTTCTACATTGTGACTTTGAGTACCCAGTTTGGGTATGGTCAAAGAATGCAGCCAGGAAAGTGAGTGGGGATGTAAGAAGGTAAAAGTTCTCTGAAAACAGGGATGCTCTTCCATCACCCAACCCTCTACACTCTTCTAGGCAAATTAGTACTGAAACATCAAACAGATAACCTGATTTTTGAAAGCTGGATGTCTCAAACAGCAACATACATCACTGTCCTCTTTTAAACACATCGGCCACAGTCTGGCTTGTGTTTTGGTGAGCTGATGTTTCCCTGAGCCCTTAATTCTGAGCAACATAATTTAACATGTAGTCCTTGTTTTCCCATTCCTCCACCCCAATGATAATTCCAGCAGCTGGACTGCAGCTATTGTTTGTCCCATTGATTTAAATATTTTCAGTGCTTTCGTAGAAATAAAAATCTTAGTATAGTTCTGAAAGAATTTTAGCAATGTCCAGTGGAAACTTGCTCTGCTGCAGAAGCAAGGCTTCCCATTTCTCCTTTAGATGCTTTTGTGAAGTAGCTCAGGAATGATGGAAGTATGCTGCAGTCCATTCAATGGAATGGATGTCTGCATGTGGGCCAGCTGTTAGCAGCTCCATTGCAAAGGTTATCTAACACAATGCTGTAAGTTACTAGGAACAAACATGTGGGCTTCATGCAATCTGGATTTCTTGTACAACATATGATTAAAAAAAAAGGAAAAAAGGTGATCTCTGGAGATCATGAACTGTTTAAAATCTCTTTGATTATATAAAGAAAGCAAAATGAGCAAAAATTTCCTAAGAAAACCTTCTCAAGTGTGAACTTTTAATCAAGTTTAGAAAGGTGAGGCACAAAGTTCAGGAGCTACTTTCTTTGTTTCTTTTTCATATATTTTTTCTTTCTCACTCTTTTTTTTTTTTTTGTTTTAATTTACAGCCTTGCACTTCTGTTATGGCAATTCTGAATAACAGCATTCTCTACCTTGGTAGGTTATTAGAAAAGTATTTCCTGCCAGAAGCTACCATCCCTTAGGGTGCACTGTATGTGATGCAGAAGCCCTGATGAGATAGAGAGTGGCATGGCTTTTGGACTTAAATTGGGGTCCCATCTGGAAATGACTTCCTGCATTAAGTTAATCAGACACAACTGAGTGAAGCTAAACTCTGGCACGACTTAGAGGTTGGGGTCCTGTCTGGCAGGAAACAGATGGGGGCTGTCTAATATGAAGATTGACAATGTGCCCTGATCATATTGTTTTCCTTGAGTTTTACAGAATTTTTTATTGAAACTTAAGATTTTAGTTTGCATTCATGGCTATCTCTGAAAAACAGATGAGGACACCAGTCAAGTTTTTTTTTACTGTTCAATCTTAGAAAATGTGTACATTCTGTTTTGTCGCACAGGCTTCGATTCTGCTGTACCCCTCAAAACCAGATGCGTGCAATTTTATTTATAATTTCTTTATATTAACCCAGACATTAAAAAAAAAACAGAAAACCCCCTTCAAGCAAAGAAACCAAATTGTTAAAATGAAATTTCTGATTTTGAAAGTAGGTGGTTAAGGTTATACCCTGATTTTCCGTAGTATGAGACTGACAAGCCGGTCCTATGACTTATTTTTAAATTGTGAAGTGGTACAAGGATGAAACCAGAAATGTTCTGAGATGTCCACTGGCAATTGAGCAGAGGTTTCACACATTTGTGAGTTTCAATGCAGAAAGTTATTTTTGTTGTAGTTGTTTTTGTTTTGGTTTTGTTTGTTCTTTTTGTTTCCCCCTAGTTTTTCCTGTGGAAGTATGTTCCCTTTCAGCAGGTACGATTGCATTCTGAGGCCAAACCATTAGGCATCCTTAATGGATGTATTGAACTTAGCCTTTATTCCTTCCCTTACCTGCATTATACTTTCAACAGTCCATGTCATCTTGTCACTGAGACAGTGGTTAATCTATTCAATGTAACCTGAATTGAAGTAATTTTTACTAGCAGTACACATGATGGATACTAGCTTCTTAATGAAACAGTGATGCTTCAGACTGGATGAAATTCTGCCCAGACACTCAGATAGCATCTGACAATCAGTTTGTGCCTCAAAGAAAGAAAGATAAGTAAGCAGTCTCTCCTATGGCTGCTGTTGAAGAAAAAGATTCCTCTTCCACCAGACTCAAATGTCATGGAGATTTCATCCAAGATCAAAAGAGTGAAACTTCTATCATACATACCAAGTAGTGAGAGATTCATTGTCTTTCAGGCTGTCAGTAATGGATTTCTCAGAAAGGACCATTTTTTTAATACCAGCAGAAAAGTCTTCCTTAAGAATACCAAATCAAATACAGTATGGATTGTTTGACTCCTCCTGACTGTTACTGCCAGCTGGGGAGCTGTTTCAGCAACATAACATCATTTCATTGAAGTAGTGTAGAGGAGATCCAGTTGTCATGCTGCAATCTTGGCAAATGCCTCACTGCCTTTAGCCAAGTTTTTACTAACAGCTCTGCTTTGTGAATTGCTTCATGTTGTTTCTCCTCATCAAATCTCATTTCCTTTCCATTCTGCTTCTCAGGCAAGTTCAGTCCAGATATATGGTTGGAATTTCTTCAACAATAAGCATATGATTTGAGAGGCTAATAGCTGAGTCTAAGCTCACACCTTCACCTATGACCATCCCAGCCATTTTGTTGGAATTGTCTTACACTCTGTGAATATCTAGGTGTTGTGCATCTGTTGGTTATTCTGTGTGTGTGTGTGAGTTAGAGTGGCAGTGAAAATAAACTTTAAGAACTCTTTGCTGGAGGTAGTGCTGTCACCTGCTGTTTTCCAGCTGGGTCTGTCAGTTTGTTGCATGAGGTTTCTGTTCCACTTCAGTCTAGCAGACATCTAGACAGAATAGTTCTAATCCCAGGCTGTAGGGAGCATCTCCTCTGCCTCTGACTAGTCTTGTGTTTTTCACTTACTCTCTGTAAATCTGGTTCATTTTTCAGAAACAGATTAGAGAACAATCAGCCAATCAAGCTTAAGGTCAACCCCTCTCAATACAGCAGTGACAAGTAGTGGGTATGCTAGAGGCAATAACATCTTTGTGTCTCAGAGTCATGCTGAGAATAGCATAAACAGTCTTGTTTGGATATACAAGGTGGAAGAAAAACCTCACATGTGGTCTGTGCTAAGTCAGACACAAGTAATAGGGCTTTCAGGACCAACATTTGGATTTAGACAAGACATCCAACTAAAAAGGTGTCCAGCAGTTGTCAGACTTGCATGGATGACTTTGCAAAATAAATTCAGTTGCAAGAAAGTCTGAATTCTTTAGTTTATATTACTTATGACTTAGATAATTTTTAAAATGTTACATTTTCAGCGCAGTTAAAAGAAAAATAATTACATATACATTAAAAGCTGTTAATCAATTTGTCATACTAGCATATCACTGAATAAAATATGTAATACACAAAAAAAAGGCATGTTAAAATGTTCAAATGTTTATTAGTTATTAACTTTGTAAGGCAAAAATTTAGGAGTTAGGAAATTTAGGAATTAAAATCACTTCATCCATCTTCATTTGTCCCCATGTTGCACTTGTGTTAAAATAAAGTTTTCCATCACTGGGCCTTGTGCTTTCACCTCTCAAGGACCCATAAATCATTTGGTGCACAGCACTGACAGAACTTGCCCATTGACTTCAGTGAATTCAGAGACAAATAGAAGCTCAATTTTCTCTGTATTCAGTGTATTTTTAGATGTTTTGATGTATTCTGGTAAATAGGGGATAGGCAAATATTACCCCACACTGGAAGCTGTGTGTCTGCAATGCAGAGAGAAGATCACTGTTTATCAATAATGGGAACACAGACGGAAACTCATAGGGTCCAACTTCTCCATATATGCCTGCACACACACACTCTGTACGTGCATTTCCAGGGGCTGTTCACAGAGGGTGTCCAAATGAGACTCATGCTGTGTCAAAGTAAGAAATGCATCTTTTTGGAGAATGACAAGGCATGGAATGACTGTGGCAGAGGCAAGAACAGAATCTGGTGTTGAAGCACATATGTCACTCAGTGGTGCTCTCAATTTCTGTCTTCCCACAACATACTGCCTCCTGTGCCCTACACTTTTCAAGCTCTGCACCAGTCCTTCCCATGCTGTGGATTCTCTGTTCCCTCCTTGTGCCCCAAAACATTGTTCTTACACAGAAGAGGGTAAAGATACCACGAGAGGATGTCAAGATTAAGAATGAAAGATTTTCTTGTGGTTTGTATACAGAGGAACAAGGATGGGGCAATTAAGATTGCTGTTGACTAGCTGGACTTTGTGGACCTGGCAAATGATGAATATACAGGATTTCAAGTAGGCAAGAATTACTCCCTTTTGCATACTTTTTGTAGAACTTCCTTTTTGTGGTACGTTCTAGTTTAGCACTTCAATAAACTATAATTAGATAGAATAATTCTCAATTATATTAACTGAGAGTTTTGTGCACAGATTTCAGACTGCCATGCAGTATTCTTTTAGTGGGGACAAAAAATTCTCTCCAGAGACACAAAGAAAAATATTTTAACCATTTTTTTTTTTGTTTAAAAGCATAATTCTTACAAATGGAAAGAGCTAAATTCTGAAATCAGGAAATGAGACTGAGCAGAACATTAATTTTAATCATCCAGATTTAGGAGGAGAAGGACAATCCATCTATTAAAAATAATTTTCATCTTCTGAAGTATCTTATGCTAATTATTCTTGCACAGAATCTTAGTGGTAAAATGCAAGTGAGTGCAAAGAAATTTAAAGCCTTTCCTACGCTGCAACCAAATTTTGGTTGAAGCTGAATCCCCTGAGAATCAGAGAATTTTGTTCTCATTGTAGTTTCTATTTTTGTTTTATTTAGGGCCTGTCTTTCAAAGCTGCTTCTTGTCAAATTTCTGCTTGCACCAGGGTTGCATTGTATAGATTGCAGGCTTTAATAGTCCTACAATTTGTATTGTAAAAATCATGGTTAAAAAAACCTTTGTGGTTTCTTAAGAACTTACTTGGTAGATTCTGCTTAAAAATTTGTCCTGCACTTTCCTAACCAGATGCTTCTATCTACATTAGGTGACATTAGCAGGAAGGTAATTATATGGACCTCTGTGGGATCTGTTGGACTGAAATGTGAGAAATGAGTGTTGGCAACAGCTTTTCTCCCTTCCCTTGAAAAGGAAAGCTCATCACAGCTTTTGCAGCTGTTGCCAGGTTTTAATCCAGCTATTAGAAATAGATTTTTCTAATTTAAGTATTGTTTGAGTAGAAATCCAGATTTCTGGAATGATCATTTTGCCCTAGCTGATATGATCTCAGCACTAGTAAGGAAATAGCTTTGCTGTCAAATCCCTTGAGAAGGTGAATAAGGGGGACTGTTTGTCAGTATGTCCCAATGCTATTTCTGGCATTGCTTCAATCTGCAGTCAGGTTATTCAAGGAGTGTGAATAAGGGTTCCTACATGACCACTACAGGGTTTAAGAGAGAATCGCAATCTTACAGTTTTCTCAGCTAAGAACAAATCATTTGCTAGGGTTCCAGGCAGGATTAATGCACCTGCAGTGGAGTTCTCTATGAAAATTCTGAACTAAGTTGAATTATTTTTCAAAAATCATCCCATTCAAGCGCACAATCTGATCATTTTAGTACTGGAAAAGTTGGAAGAACATATTAGCAAGTGCATGCTACAGTACTTAAAATCTAATAATAATTTATGAAGGTACCTTAACTGGCCCAGATTGCTTTCAGAAAACAGTTGTTGGTGAGACAGATGATTGCATGCAATTATTTTCCTACCTTTCTCATTTTCACCAAAAGTTGTATGCAAAATAATTTTGAGATCTTGGTGCTCTGTGGCATAAGTCAATTTGAATTTACGTTGTAGGTCCCACAGCACTCTCAAATTCAAAAAGAAACTTTGTTTATAGGTGCTGTAACTGCATCTAACTTCTTTCTCAACTCTTTCAAAAGCAAAAATGTTTACTCTGAAATAGTTTCTCTGTGTTAGAGGGATTATTATGGTAGCATAGCATCAGGATACAGCTATTGTATCATGTCAATACTGGCTAGAATTCTCGTGCAGGATTATGTGAAAGAGTAATGACATAGCATTCAGAATCCTCTCTCTGTAAGGTGTGAAGTAGTATGCTGGCATGATGGTTAGTGGGTAATCTGTGCTGAAACCACAAGAGGTAAACTAAAACCAGTAAGGAACAACATAAACAGAAAAGCAAACATATTCTCTCACTGGTTGCTTATCTTGCTTTTGTCCTCTTAGGATGCGGCAGGGGTATTGGCTTAGTGTTTCCTTAAAAGTCGCCAAAAGTCATATGCTGTTGTAGGAAACTCCTTGAATGACCACAGGTCTTCTACAGAAGAAATGGACAGATTTTTCTTGGACAGCTAACCTGTAATTTCTACCAATAAGAGAACTCACCATAGGTTTAACTGAACTCTGGACCTCAGGCTCCCCACTGAGCAACTCTTCGTTAATATAGTAGTCTGCTTGGGGCCATTAGTGGCCATCAATGGAATTTTCTTTCTGAATTATATCACCTCAACCAGATCCTAGGATCCAGACCATGTTTTCCAAGGCAGTCGGAGCTGAGCTGTCAGGAAGACTCTGTTTTCTGGCTGTTGAAGAATAGTTTCATGCTTTCTGAGCAGAACAGTAATTAATGAGAATTTTATTACAAGTGTTAATGGAGTGAACTTTTCTTCATACAACTTCTTTGAAGGCTGTTTCAGACCTGTGAAAACTCAAATACAGAGACAGACTTTTACGTGGCACACAAAATGGTTCCTTTAAAACTTACTGAACATGTAAAGTATTGCCATTAAAATATAGTCCGGAAGTGTGAACATTTGCACCTTTAAAACTCCTTCAGACCCTTCACTGGGAACGTTTTCCATCATGATAATTTAGAGGATGGCCTTATTGCAGAGTTAATTTTAGAGGAAACTACAATGCAATTTGTGCACACAGAACAAGATGGAGGAGAAAGGACCATTACCATTTTTTAGTGAATCTAGATAGTGATGTGTGCAATATTTGATAATGAAGTTCTAGTCTGCAGTTTCAAATGTACCATTATCATCTTCTGAATCTTGACAACATCCTCTTCTCATCTTTTTTTGGCACTCTTGCCTGTAAATGGAATTTTAGAAAGAAAGCAAAAGGTTGTAGCATAGAAGGAAGAAGTGAAAATTACATCTGTGTAAGGTATGAAGCAGAGTGCACATGTTAGTACAAGCATATAAGGCAATGAGTCTGCTTACAGACAGACTGAACTGCAAAGCAGAAGGTAAGGTAATTCCATCTCACATAGTAATGTCCAAATAAAAACATTTTTTTTTAAATGAGATAGCCTAAGCAAAGACATCTTAAGGAATTTGGACTCAGGTTCCGAAGCAGGGAAGACCTAAACAAAACATCTGACTAAACCTACCTCATTGACGTATTGCATAAATTTTGGCCTGTTCTGCTTCATGCCCAATCAGAAATTTAAACGTAGCTCTAGAAGAAATAAAAATATTAGGTGGAACCTGAACATTGTCTTGTCTTGTCATGGCTTGTTTTTAAATCAGATTTAATATTCTCAGCCTCTCTCTGGAGATCTTCCTTATCTCTAAAATATCCCTTAGTTGCAAATAAAAATGAACTCAAGACAGAAAGACTTTGATAGCTATTAATAAAAGAGTTTAATGTGGGTTTTTCAACAAGTAAATTGCCTTATTGCTGTCCTCTATGCATAATGCACATCGACTGAAATATGACTGTTGATATTTTCTCCTCAGCTGTATTATTTCTGTTATTGGTATTGACATTATCTTTCTATATCAAAATTCTGAGCTGCTGATTTTACTGCTCATGACTCTCAAAAAAAAAAAATCTTAACCACTGTCTGCAACACATGATTTTATGACTGAGTTATAATCTTGTGCTATCAGAGATGTAAATTTAAACCTTATTCCTTCCTCAGATATTTTTGTTTACTGTGATTCAAGGACTTTGACCTTTCTCTTTGATTTTTGTAAAGAAAAAAACCCCAAATAAATGCACAAATTTGGGGTTTTTTTAGGGAGGTGAGGGGTGTCTGTGAAGACCTCAGATACCATAGAAATGCCAGTGATATATGTATGTATTTACCAACCATATTTTAAGGTTGCAAACTCACAGCAGAAGTACTTCTGCGCCTTTCTACCTGAGGAGGTTAACAGATGTGTCAGAACATACCTGACCAGTCAAATGCATATTGAATTTTAATAAGTAAACCAGAAAGTAAAGCATTTTGCACTACTTTTCATCTAATATTGTTGAAGAGTGGTAAGGTTAGAATTGTGAACAACAGTTACTAGGTGTTCTGCAAGTAAACAGGGAGGAGATAGCAGAAGAAGGGTAAAAGGGGAGCTAAGTGAACAAATAACTTTCTATGCATTATTTGCCCAGTTCTGTGAAATGGCATCATATAATAACTCTGTTGGATCACCTCTGGCAATTTGTACTGGAAGAAGGGGGTGCTGTCTCACAGAGAACTGAGGCAATTTGTGGAGATGTTACCTGCAACATGTACATTACCGCAGGAGTACCTCTGTCATGACCTCAAATGTTCCTCCTTGCTGTTCCAGATCTGTGTTTCTCCTCACCACTGCCTAATTAGGTGATAAAATACGGATGTCCATTAGGGACCAGGCTGAAATTACCAGAACGGCTTTATTTGTAACCTACTTTGAATTCAGGTCTCTAGAACTGGGAAGTGGGCAATTGCATTAACCCATATATTATTAAACCCTTGATAATTTATCTTTAAATTGTGCATCTTTTGGTACCTTACTCTGTCCCTGTCCCATCACTCCCCTACCCCTCCTTCCTGCTTAAAGTTTCTATTTGGCTATAAAGACTTTGGAGACAATTAACACCTCTTAGTATGCTGGGACCACTTTTGCATCACAGCAAAATCTAATGAAAATTAATTGATAGTGCTGCAAGCTTTCTCTTTCAGGCTATTGCAATTTGAATATTTTTGCAGATGGAAGCAGCCCATAGCTTATCCATTATTTAGCACCTTCTATTACTTGAAACTACTATCAGGCATTTGCCCTCCAGGTGTCCCATCAGATGTCCTTATAACAGGATAACCAAGAAAGTCTAATTTGATTAACCAAACTGGATGCTGGTGTACATAACATCACAAGCTTCCCAGTAACATGTCTGGCTGAGATGGAATTCAACAGCTAACAAGAGTAGTTAAGCATCTACCATTAAGAGTGAAGAGAAAGCCTTTCATAATTTTAATTAGCTTTGCATTTCTGAAATGCTTAGGGATCACTTAAAATCCACAGATGCTTTTGAAAGAGGCAAGGTTCACTGCACAGACAGTCATAATGGTGCCTGGTCTGAGCACAGCTGAAGAGAGATGCAGCTAACGTAGCTTTGGAAGGTCACAGTTGCTGTATTTACTGGAGCTTATTATTAGCTGGAAACTCTATTTTTGCTATCAAGTGCACTTGTCAAATCCAGGCTTGTTGTCAGAGGGCAGTGAAGAAGTGATATTCCCTGAGAAGCCGTCCTTCTTATGACCGTTCAATAGCATCCCTAAATGAAGATTTAATGTATTTTGAATGGAAAACAGAATCTGTGTTCCATCCATTTTGAGTCAGGAAAAAACAAAAACATAAGCGGCACTCAGCCTTTTCTCCATGGATACATTTCTGCAGAGCAGCAGGACTTTGGCAGCAGCGCTCTCTTTATAAAGCAAGCCGTTTTCATAAACTATAGGAGGGTTGGTGGGGTTATTTTTTTTTCCCTTTTTGGAAAAAGAAACAACCCAAACTGTGTGTTCTGGGAGGTACTCACTTTAGTGATTCCTGAAATTCTCTCCTTTACTTTCCAGCTTTAATTTTATTATGTAAGTATAATTTTCTTTCCTTTCCATGTGTTGTGCATCTGCTCTACAGGCTTCAGCCAGGAGAATAACCATATGGGGACATGAAAGTCTCCATTGCATTGATGCCAGAAGACAAGTTTATGTTCATTCCAAATGGCATCTAAGGCTGCTTCTCTATTTTCCCTTTACATCCATTCCAGTGATTTAAATCTGTGTTGTCTAAAACACACAAGAAAAAAAAATGCTTGTGTGATTATGAACTGAAGAATACTCCTCATAGTGCTGAAATTTTGATGATCAATGAGTTTTACTTTAAAGCACTTATACCATTGAACATTTTCTCCTTCTTTCTTTGTAATGTAGCAATTACTGCACAAGGACCAACTCTCCTTTCTACTGATCTCAGTACTTTTCTTCCTTTCTGCTCATGACAGATTTTTTCTCCCAGTCTGCACAGAGATAGTATTCTCTGTAGGAGTGAAAAATCATTCAGTTAAAATTTCTCCAGTGTCTGGTGCTCTCATTAGGTAAATGCCTCACCTGCAGCACTATTCTTATCATTCCAGTGATAGATAGAACTGGTATTAAAATACTATGTAGGCACTGCTGGAAAAGACACTCAACATCAACACAGCTTGATCCAATGTGATGCTGAGTTGCTGACTTGTCCTGGGAAGGGGTAGTTACCTCATGTTGGTTGAGCACAATTGCTTGTCATAAAATGAAAGGTTAAAGAAAATTGTGCCATCGTGGACAGAATGGCATTTAGAAAAAGAAATAATAATCAAAAGTCCTAGCTGTACTTGAGCAAAAGTAGACAAGCACTGACTGCTTTCTAAAGAACTCAAACTGTGATATATACTTGTTTTTAAAATAGATATTTGAAAACACATGCAAACTTCTGGCAGACAGGGCCTTCACCTGAAAGTCTGGCCTGAAAGAAATTTAGTGTATGGAATTTATTTTCACATACTAAAATTCATTTTACTTGGAATGAGTTGAGGGAAACAAACAATTCCCACCATGCTTTTCTGACACAAGGCCGTGAACACTACTTGGTCTAGCATGGCTGAAAACCTCATGGCTATAGCTCAGCTCTACAATGTGGTGCTGGTTTCCATGCCAGCTAAGGCCACTGAACCTTGGTGCTGGTGTTGCTCTCTGTATGATGATGATGATGGCTTTCAGAGAAATCTGCAAATAGAAACTTGCCCCGAGAATTTATCTGGATCAGGCTGAAATTGTCACTTACTAGCTCCCTAAGACTGAACTTCTTTGTAGTATTTTTCCAGAGCTTCATCTGTCCTGCTCACCAGGCATGGAGAACTTCTCTAACTCTGTACAGAGGAAAAGTCAGTATTTGAAAATCACTTTAGAGGAGCTGGTTCCTTTCCCATTGCTTCCCAGGTTCTTGTGTCATGTTCCCGCTATTTTTGTTCTTCTGGAGTTCCAGCTCCCAGTGACTTGTATATTTTCCACTGTCATTTCTTATTTGCCAGATGGGAGACACAATTAGAGGTTATGGTCCAGAAACATTGAATATCATCAAAATCTAAGCAAACAAATACTTGTTCTCAAAGTCAATGCTTCTCTGCAGCCCAAGTGCATCTGAGAAAGCACAGGAGGCAACAAAAGGAACAAATGACTACCCACAGCATCAGCTCCTTTGCTTTGTGATAGTGTTGCCCTCTGTAAGAGGCAGCAGCAGCCAGCACACCATCTCATGGAGTCACAGGCAGATCTCTCTGCCTGGGGTGTACTACACATGGAGGATATCAATTGAGATACAACCCAATCTCTGTCCATGTGATATCAGATATGTGGCAGTGTGTAAAACACCATATCCAGCCTTAGAAATACATTTAACCATGGTCTATTGCTATGGAAAAGCCTGTCATTTCAGCCTTTGTGCATCTATGATACATCTCAGTCCATTATTGGGAACATGTGGTGCTTGTGAATCATAAATAATCAACTCAGGACTGGATGAGGCCTCTGCAGCAGGAAACTTGTGCTGGTCTATGATGTGAAAGAATAGAGCATTTTCCTACTTTTGCGTACGCATTTCCTCCTTCTCCTGCAAATCCCCTGATGCAGGTCAGCTGAGGCTGGGGAGTGAGTTGTTGAAGTGTGGTTATTAATTAAGAATGAGGGAGTAATTTTCGATCAGATGTGAACAGCTCTCCAAAACCCTTATATTTGTTGTGTTCTCTGTTAGTTTTCACAATGACATTTGGTATTTCCTTAATTGTCAGATATTTTAAATTGATCCTTCTGAAGGGATCTTCTGTCATATCTGCCACTTCAAATCAGACCTCAAACACTCCTGTTCTGGCTCAGCCTTGGTATCCTTACAGTATTTGAATATGTTTTCACTGGGAAACATCTGCCAGATTCCAAGATCATTTCCTGTCATTTCTAAATGCCAAGGTTAATACTCGATGTGGCTGTTTTTAGTACTGGCCTCATTATTATAACCATCCCTTAGAGGCTCCATTTTCTTTTTCCCTAACTTATGGTAATTTACATTAATGAAAATACATCTCATTTTCATGGTGTTGAATCAGTAGTGTAAATATCACCTCTGATTCTTTTAGGTATCATTTGTCTATTTTCCTGTTCACTAAGGACTGATTCCTTAGCTCTCCCCTCCCTTTCATCTTGGATGCTACTTTTCTCATTTTCATTATCAGGATTTTAATTATAAAACACTACTTGCTATGACTGTGAGTGGCAGAACCTGCTCTTAAAGTAATACTTTTTTGTCTTTTATCTTTTAATTTCTTTTTTTATATAGATTTACTTAAAATTGGCTTCAAAAGGATTATATTCAAAGGAAATTCACATTGAATTATTGTTTGATCAGTGTTCCAAATGCCAGTTAGAGTTCAAGCAGACTATACCTGTGGACTGCATTCATCAAATAGGCTGTGCATACTTGTGCAGGAGGGAACACAGAAGAGAATAATCAGTTGCATTAATATGTTATTTAAAGTTGACAAAAATAATCTTTAATATTCTTCCCTTTTGTACATTTCCTCTTGGTTATATTGACTAGAAAAACCCAGTTTGTAGCACAGAAGAATTTTCATAAGCTGATTTTCACTAGTTTCAAAAGATTAGTGATAAGATGACAAAAGCTGTGGGGGAAAATGCTAATAATGAAATTAGATTTTGCTGAATATCACCTTGTTTTGAATTAAACAGGGTCTGTGTTCCAGTGATGGCCAGGCTGGAAATTCTTCTTCTTGCCATAACACTTCCACTCAGCAGAGTGTAACCATGGAGGGGAAAATAGCATGTCATAAACTCAAGTCAAATGAAATTCTTCTAAAACCAGTGAGGACTTAGCCCTTGTATGGACTGATTCAGATATTTAAGCTAGTTGAAATCTAAGTATATATGTGACTTTTTAATAATTGCCTAAGGGGTACAAGCAATAACAACTTCATTACTTATGATTTCTACAGCTTTATAAAGGGTATTTAAATCGAGCCACTGGTTGTGCTGGAAATGGAATTATATCGAAGTAACAGCTGTTGTTTTGCATTAACCTCTGCTTCCAATCAACATGCTTTAAAACTGCTGTATGAAAAAAGTGTAAATTTAGTGGGAGTATCCTAAAATCAAAATCAATAACAAACAAAAAAAAATCCATTTTGTTAGAAGATTTCCTCTTTTTCTGAGAGAAACAAAAAAGAAAAAGAAACAATGCACAAGAAATTTAAAATCTCTGTGAATTATTTGCATTTGTTTGCTTGCAAAACACTTGCTAGTACTGTTTTCCCATGTGCATATGCCTGCTGAATATAACTTTAAAATACCATTTCTAATGGTATTTCTTTAACTTTTATTTACCTTAATCTCAAATGGGAGCTTCAGTATAGGTGCTTGACAGATGTTTTGCTGGGCTGATGTTGAACCTTGATTTATGCTCCATCCTTTTTGAATGTTCCACTTTTTTTTTAGCTTTCATTTTTCTCAGAGAAACAAAATGAAAGCACTTGGCAGGGCAATTCAAGTTGACACTCTGACACATTGCGTGAGTCACTGGAAGAGACTGGAAGATATGCTGATTCTTGTCAGCAATTCAGCCTTTCTACAAGGTTCTTGTTTAGAAGTAATGGGCAACCTTACCCTTGCAATCCCTTCCTCATGCCTGAATTTACCATTAGTGTCAAAATTATGGACTTTGCCATCATAAATACAGCAGCAAAGATAATTATTTTGAATGTTTCTAAGGTTTTCTTTAATGTCTTCTGTTGTCTGCTCATGAATACTTAATTATTTTCGTGGAAGAAAAAAATATGTGCTGTTTCATGAGGGTACACCAGTGAATTAAACTAATTAATGCAAATAACAGTGTTGGAAGTTTATTCATGCTATTTCTTACTGTGTTCCCTCTGGATAGGACAACTGAGAAACAATGCATGAACAAAAATCTTTCAGATATTTTCTAATATGTATTCCATTTCTTATCAGCTTTGCCTTCTATCGCTATTATGTGCTATACAAATACCTCGGCAGTTAGGCCTGGTTTGTAGTTTGAAAGGTGTAATGACAATTTGGTTTTTGATTTCTTCATAAGCTTGAGATAGAATTGAAACAGTTGTGAGCTAGCCTCCAATTTAAGCTCTTCAAAAATTCAAGCCAGATCTTGCTAATTTTTAGAAAATCTTTTATTTAAAGAGAATCCTGAGTGTCTTTCTACCTCTGCTATACCTTTAGTCATTGCAGTGAAACAAAAATATATATGGCGATCTAAAACCAAACAAATGCAGCACAAAGAATAAAATTGATGTATCTTAGCATTGTGGAGAATCTAAGTGGTGGTAAAAACAGTGTCATGGTCTTTGGACTACCGGAGTGCAAAGTAGTATGACATTTCCTGTAAAATACATTAATGTTTTTCCCTTAACAAGGTCCTGTTTTCAAAGGACATTGAGACTGAAGCTTTCAGTTACGTAGTGCCTAGAGGGAAGATTTTTTTCCTTTTGAATTTTAGATGAGTTACCAAAAGTGAATGCTCCCCATCTGCCTTTTACACTGTCAAGTATAAATCATAGATATGGTGTTTAAGATGTTGGTTGTGACTGTTCTTGCACTGAGGCAGGTAGGCTGTCACAAATTTTCTTACTTCTAACTGGTATTTATTGTATCACTTTTAATTCAGTTATCCTATTTGGTGTCTGACAAACTGTGTTAGTTTTGGGCTTTAGTTTTAGCTAGTCCTCTATTTAGCAGGCTCAGAGAATCCATGTAGATTAGGAGAGACAGGTATCACCTGACTTAAGTAACCAAAGAAATATTTCATACCAGATGATGCAAACCTGAGATATAAATACAGTAGAGTAGGCATGTTCTCTCAGTTCCATCATGTCTGCACTGGAGACAGGACACGCTGCTGCTGTCCTGCTGAGATGGGCCTTGGTTGCTGCCCACTGCTACTTCTCATTTTGTTTTAGTTCAGGGAAGTACAAATATTTTATTGTTATTCTTTCTTTCTGTTCCTTGCTGGGTGTCTTTCGGGGTGCTTATGGATCTCGAGTGATGGGATCTGTTTTCCGTAAGAATTAGAAAATTGTTATTATATCTAACTTGTGTAAGTGTATGTTATATTGTAGTTTTCTTTTAATGTTCTCCTTTCTGTATAAATATATATAGTTAGTTTAAATCTGTTTCCAGTTTTTTTCCCTTTCTCCTTTTTCTCAGTGGAGGGGGGAGCAAGGCTGACTCTGTATTGGGCAGTTGGCATTTTGCCAGCTCAACCCAAGACACAAACCCAGTGGTAATTTTTATCCAGTTATGGAGACGTGGTTTCTAAAACAGCTTTTTGTGTGACATATCCTCTCAGCAACATGGTCACCCATGGACAGCCTGCAGTCTCTATGAGTCTCTATGTTGTGATTGAATGTTATTAATGTTTTAAAAATAGTCAAAAATACAGAAAGACTTTTGCCAAATTGCAAGGAAGAAACTGCCTGTCTGTGACCACTGAAGCACCCCCCTCCCTATGCCTTCTGACTGGAATTTGGATTGGGACTGAGAACTTGAGATAGGTCTATTGTCTAATTATCTCAGGTTTGAGCAGAGGTAAACAAGGTTCAGGGAAGAATGTCTCTGCTCTAAGAATCTGCCCTAGCTGAGCTAAATGGGTGCAGGGGAGAAGGATTTTGAGGTGTGATAGCAAAATCTCTCCACACCAAACCAAAAGAATAACCTGCTGCACCCCCTGGAAAATCATGCACATGCGGGACATTCGTGTGAGAGGCAGCTGGGAAGGGTCATAAGCCATCAAAGGCTCCCAAGGTGCCCCCCTGACTCATTCCTGAGGCCTTCTACCACCAGTGGTCTGCATGTGATCCAAGTGAAGTAACAAATTCAGAGCCTGTTGCAAGACTGCAAAGCTCCCCCCACCAAGGGGAGGTGCCTGAATGTATATTAATCCACTGGATTCTATGTTTTGTTGGACTCACCACCAAGAAGACCAGAAGAATTGGACCAACGGGACACCTCCGAGTCACACAGAGTGATGATACGTTTTCTATTTAATATCTCTGTCACTTCTTTCTTCCCCACCTCCCCCGCTTTTCCTGTCTCTATCTCTCTTTCTCCACCTCACATTTACCATTAAATAAACCCCGTACTATTGACTTTGGCATATCATCTCATTTGTGCAGATTTTGGCTTGGGCAGAGTTTATATTCTTCACAGTAACTGGTATGGGGCTTTGTTTTGGACAGAACTGCTTTCAGAGCTGTGCTGAAAACAGCATTGACAATAGAGGAATGTTTTCTTTACTGCTGAGAAATGCTTGAACAGGGTCAAGGCTTCTCACACTACCCCACCAGTGAGTGGGCAGGGGTGCAGGAGAAGTTGGGAGGGGGCACAGCTGACCCAAGGGATACTCCATACCATATAGCGTTAGACTCAATAAATAAAGACAAGGAAGAAGGAGGAATGAGGAGATGTTTCAGAGTGATGGTGTTTGTCTTCCTAAATAACCATTACATGTGATGGAGCTGTGCCTTCCTGGAGATTGCTGAACCCCTGCCTCCCCATGGGAAGTGGTGAATGAATTCCTTGTTTTGCTTTGGTTGTGTGTGTGGCTTTTGTTTTACCTATTAAACTGACTTTATCTCAACCCACATGTTTTCTCACTTTTGTCTCCCAATTCTCTCCCTCTGACTGTGAGCAGAGTGAGCAAGTGGCTGTGGGGGACTTAGTTGCCATCTTGAATTAAACCACAACAATGGGGAGCCTGGGTCTGAGAGTCTAAACAGACACTCGAGCTGTATCTGAGTCCACATTTGGAAGTTCACTGGCTGCACGGTCCATCAGTCTGGTCTCAAAAACAACTATGTGCTGGTACCCAGCCATCTGGGTAGACATACCTAATGCAATTTATTTTAAATCATAACCCTGAGATTGTTCTGTGGATCGATGTCTCAAAATATTAGAGGCTGACATGAATCCAAATAGCTGAATATAGAGGTCTGTGGTATGGATATTATTGCTGCCAACCATTATAAACAGTCTGTTTTATTACTTTTTGGGGGGAACGAAGCCCACATTCACTCAAGAAGTGAGGGGTGTTGGCTATTTTTAATAAATGTTAAATAGATTTTTACCATTTGAAGCTTCACTAGAGCAAATTGACAAAACTTTCCTGCCAATTTGTTACCACTCCTTTAGCTGTGAAAAACAGATGAACAAATATAGCGTGTATGTGACAGAGCGAGAAACAGGTTCTACTTCAATAATTTTGCTAGAGTTTTACACCTTATAACCTGCTTGGTAAGCTGCATGCTTGACTGAAAAGGAAATAGTGTGTTCAGTGGATGTCAAGCCAGTGTCAACATGATGTTCATGTTAGAGCAGATTTAGATGCAGAAATCAAACTGGTTTGAGAAAGCAGACATTATTGCTTAGAGGTACTGCCAACCATGGGAAATTACACAGCTTATTAGTGGAGTGGCAGTAGATATCTACACCAGTGAGCTGCAAGACATTCAAGATCTGCTAGATGTACTAATATACCATCTTTATTTCAGTAATTTATCTGAAAATCAGCAAAGAGAGTTAATGTAAGGTAGGGTGAAATACTTCCTCCTTGACCTTCAGAAGGAAACTGCACTACAAAAGTCCAGCTGAACTGTGTCTCTAGTGAGTTAAACTGCTTTCTGTACTGAAACTAGAGAAAAAAAGTTGGAGCTTCTGATAATGTACTACTCAAGTTGCTTTTTCCCTCCCTTTACAATTTAGCTGGAGAAAAAGCAGGTGACACTGAGGATGAGCGATGATGAGAACACACAGAGACAAGACCTGACTAAAGGTCTGCCTAACCACTATTCTTCCTTATCCCAGTAGTGGCAAATGGTAAATAACCAGGGAAAGGTGCAGTATGGAAATATTTCTGCTCTACACTGTCTCAGACTGCTGATCTGAGGCTTGAGGGCACAGATTGCATCAATCCAGCAGTTGCTTCTCACCTGCTGAAGTCTTTTTTTTACTTCTCATCCCAAAAGTCCTTTCACTTTTTGTTAGGGCTTACTTTTCTTCCACAATAGTTTTGTTGGGGTTTTTTTAGAGCTTTTCCTCCAGTATACAAGTAGACGCTAACTCATGGAAGGTGCTTTCAAGGTTTAATAATATGTCTTTTTTAATCTGTTTGGCTCAAGGTCTGAATTTCCTCTGTCTATCATTCCTGTATTGTGGGTTATTGCTGAAATATGCCAGTATTATGTAGGCTATTGGCAATTATGTTACTTCCTGCTGCTCAATCTCGTTTACCATGTTTTCCAGTTTGTTAAACATTGTAAAAACACAGTTAAAGACATTTAATTGAAAAACTTGATATTTTGTTCCTCCTTGATGAAGTTTCTTTCTTATAGGGGAAAAACCAATCATTATTCATGTTGAATAGAATTTGCTTCTCAAATTTACTTCTCAAATCAGTGTTTGTTGCACACTGGTATATTTATTTCTTTCCAAGGCCAGAAGAAATCATTACTGGCATCTAGTCTTAACTCTGGTGTAGTGCAGGGCATGTTGTTTCCATGAGTTATTCCTTCAGCAAGACCTCTGGCATGTCTGTCAGAAGAACATCTCATTTTAATTAGGTACTAAGAATAAAGCAATCAAAATGATCAAAGAAAGTACCACCCTGGCCATTCATTTGGCAAGGTATTGCCTAAGTTCACATAATTTTTCCCAGCAAATGATCTTGCAATGAAGTCAGTGACAAAATTCTAGAAAAAGTAAATAGCCAATATTGAACCCATTGCTCCTCCAAGTTGAGTTTAGAGGAAATAAGAAGAGACTTACTTGTCCCATCAACATGGCAATATGTTTTCTGAAATTATTATTATTATTATCACTTTAAACTGTGGCTTTAGATTTCAACCATTGTACTTCAGAGTAATTTGACACTATGCTGTTCCAATGTGCCATGTAGGCAAATAGGAGCTTGTGCTGGCTGAGGTCTCCACCATGTTGCAAATTTGCCTTTCTTAAAAAAAATCTGATGTAGAAATTACCCCAAAATATATTTTTTCAATATATTGAAAAAAACTTCGTAATTTCAAGTATAGAATTATTTAGAAAAAAAAAATCAGACCTGTTGATCAATAATGCCTGTGTTTTAATAAGTAAATAAATACATCAGGAGAGAATCTGAGGAGGGAAATAGTTGCAGCTGAGGAACTGATATTCGAACTGTGTTTATTTCTTCTGAATTTACCTCAGACTAACTCCGTTCTGTTCCCTGAACAGACATTAGCAGCCAAACAGAACGCATATACCAGCTTTGTTTCTCCTGAGAGAATTCCAGTTTTCATACTCTAACACCAGTTTGAAAATAGGGAAAATCAGTGAACTATTGAAAACCACATTCCAGAACCAAAATATAGTCAATTTCTGCATTCTTCTCAGTGGATTTTTCCATGAGAGATACCACAGCTGCTGTGTTTACTTATTTTCCTTTCAACCTCCTTATTGCAATAGCTGTTTGCTTGCAGCTGAGAATGACTTTGGAGTCTTGACTTAGTTTCTTGACCTAAACAGTAACAGGTCTAAACACTAACAGTGTCATTTGAATTTCCTGGATTGTTTCATACCAGTATTTGAAAATCAATTCTAACCCTGTATATATTTTCAGCAGTGCTCATCAGCAAAGTCTTTGAAATTAAAAAACGGTGGACAGTTTTCCCGATGATGCATGAGCCTGATAATTCTCTCCCTCTTCCTTCATGACAGCAATAAAGCAAATGTGACTTAGCAGAAACAGAATTTAGTCTTTTCAAACAGCCTCCCCAGCAAACGTGAACCACGACTTCAACATTGCAGAATGACAAATTCACACCCCTCCTGAGACTTGCCCAATCACTGCAGACACAAAATAAGTAGTCACAGGCATGACATTATGATTTGCAGTTGGGGATGGGCAAGGGTTTTCTCTAAATATTAAATATTTAGTCCTCCTAAAGCTCTTCAGTCATTTATGTTTAATATAACAGCAGTATCAGCTGTGGAAAAGAAAATGTCATAGCGATATATCCAGTAGATAAGGGACTAGAAACCACATTTAAATTCTCTATGCAACCTAGCAGAAATGTGGATCTTAATTTTCCATCTTCCAGGCTAGTAAGCACACAGAGAAAGCTCTGAGAGTTTGCTGTGAACTCTCTCTTATTTCTGTGAAGGCAGATTCCCATGAGCAAGGAGAGGAACTGAGGTGTCTGGCCTCAAGGAAGACGCACTGTGAGGTTAGAATGTTGCTTTCTTGTTCTCTTGTGCTATTTTTAGAAACAGTCTTTTGGAAAAAGCAGAATGGCTCCTGCAGAGTAGGGTAGATGGGTACATTTTAGGATGTTCAGAGTCACTTCAAAATACTCTGTAAATATTCTGAAACATTCCTCAGAACACCAAACAATCTTGAATATTCAGCTGGAAAGGAGAGACAGTCCCAGATCGTTGGTGTAATCCGAGCCTAGAGTGTACATGGGTTCCTTAACTAACAGCTAAACTTCTTTTGAAAAGGAATTCTGTGAGTTTCTCTCAGTCAAGAGTATCTGCTATTTGCTATTTTCAGTGACTGGTGTTAATATTGGGGTGGGGACTTTTGTACCCAGTAGTGAAAACTGTTCCTAAATTTAAAGTACTATCCTATATTTCATTAATTTCCAGCATGAACGAAGCTGAATCAGTTAATTAAAGCTCCACAGAATACTCTGTCAGTGTAGATCAATCCTGTTTTCAGTGCAGCAATCATTTGAAACCTCAGAGTTTTAAGAAAAGCTGATCACACAAAAAAGCGCTTTTGAGGTTTAAGAAGACAGGAACCTGTCTTAAATGTAATTCAGAGATGTAAGTTTATGTTTCAGACTTTGACTATTAAATAAATGTTTTTTTAAAAATCCCTTTCTGCATTTGTAGCTCAATAAGAAAATACTATGCAAAGAGAAAGTATTCTGGACAATTTCATTAATGACTGTGTAAACAAGGCATGCTTCCCACTTGTGCATACTACTATGTTAGAAAGACATAGGCCACACTATACATACTAGCTAGACTGCCCTTTGGAAGACCTCAACATTTATAAGTGTAGACCTTCTTGGAGCAGTGTGAAAATTAGGAACCAACCATAGCAGAAATCACAGAGGTTACAGAATGCTGTTATGCTGAGAAGATTGTGTAAGAGAGGGCTTTGGAGCTAAATGGTGATGGAGTGATTATCTCTCTGAGATTCTCATGACTGTCTCTTTGAGACAGAACACTGTATGTTTTAGAGGAGTATTCTTAGAAGTGAAGGTGCTCTTAGAGAAAGGACAGGGTGAAAAATCCTCTGACTGCAGTGATACAACCACCTGGGGGATGAGGAAACCATTCCCTGCTTGGGGGAAGCTAAGAGAAGTACTATGAATACTCACTGCCTTAGGGATATTTATTTGTGATGAGAGTTAAGTCTATCTTTGCCAAGAATTGTTTCATTTCCCCACATGGCCTGTTTGTTTGAGATGTTTTTCAGAATTGTAATGTGTCGTTAAAACATTACAATCTAAATTATTTACCTTGTAGATAGAGTCTAAAGACAGCCTTGAAGAAGTGTAGGTAGTACTAACTCATGCACTCATCGTCTCACGTGTAGCAGTTATTTTTATGTCTGTGTATACAGCATTGAGGAAGAAAGAAACCAGTCTTGGATTCCTAGTGCTTTTTTTTTTTTTGTTTGGTCGTTTTATGGCTAATTTCATTGTCTCCCACATGGATTGTGGCTGTGCAATGACTTTGAGAGTAATGTTTCACAAAAAATTCATAGAATGACAATAATTTGAGTTGAAATGAACTCCTCTGCAGCACTTTCACATTGGAGCTGTGAGGAGTTCCTTGTTTAGCCAAGGGACATTTCTGCTGCACCTGTATGATTTTCTTCTACATGTTTAAAAGAATTGTTCTTTTATTCAAGAAGGCTGTCATAACCACACATCAAAAATGGTTCTTTGCATTCTGAGTAGAGAAATGATATTACCTGGATCAGTGAACGTAGCAATAATGGACATAAAGCTCACTGAAGTTTTTGCAAAAAAGGTTTCTTAGGTAGCTAGAGTGGCCTGTCAGATGGAACAAAGCATGCAAATGAACTAGGTTATAAAAATAATTCTAACATATAATTTTATGAACACAGTCCTTGAAACTCTTTTTCATTGCTATGAAGATACAGAAAATTACAAAGCACAATTGTTTACTGCTATGAAAGTAACAGAAGCACACTAAGCCATCACCCATAGATCACTTTTTTGGGATAACAAATTATGCTGTTCTCTTTTACAATAAATGAAACACTTTGGTACGGCAAAAGTTTCATGTAGTGCCAATAATGTATTATTTCCTCTTACAACCACATAAACAAAGGCAAAATGAAGAAAGAGCAAATTATTTTCTGTAGTCCTGGATGCCTCAATTAAAAAAAATAGACTTATTGTAACAATATTATTGGTACATCCAGCTTAAATGAAACAATCAGTTGTCATCATGATTGTTTTTTAGAATACTTGAAAAGTAAAAATCCTACTTAAGACAAGAGCTTTAAACTTGGAGATGTATTTTCATTTATGAGTGGAGATGACAGTGTAACTGTAGGGAGATTGCTCTATTAACAAACAGTTTAGAAAGAGAATAAATATATACTTCCAGCTAATTGTCCATTTTATACTCTGTGCTATATAGCAGAGAGCCCTATGGCTAGTTATTATTGTTCCTCTTGCTGAGAGTTATAGAAGATGTTTCATTCTCTAGAGTGTGAATGAATTAAAATGTTGAACCTTATGTCCACAAGGTGATGATTTCTATAGTCTTCAGCTGCATGAAACGTAAATCATTCTCCATTTTATTAGAAATACATTGAAGAAAGGTTTTGTAGATTAAGGTATGTTTTTAAACCTCTTTAAAAATATAAAAATCTTATATATGTAAGAGATATTTTCAGTGATTATTACTTACATTTCCTTTATCATACTATGTTGTATGCTTTAAAATACCTTTCTAAAATTAAAACCTATTTATATAGTATGTGCTGAGCTTTATTATTTAATGTTTTTCATGGAAGACTAAATTATACTAAAGTATGGTGATTCTTTTTAAATTATAAATTTAATCCTAATTTAAAAACTGTTATGGCAAAATAAATGCAGAAATAAATAAATACACATTTTCCTAGATTTCATAATGCATTAAAGGTGAACAATCACTGTGATTCTGTGAAACACACTCTAAAATAAAAGGACTATTTTAAATTTTTTTTTCTTCTAGTGTAAACAGCCTTGGACAGGTGGAAAATATTTTGAATGATAATTCTCTTTGTCCTAAAATCTAAAGTTGAATTGAATTACACTTTTACAAATGGTAATGAACTGATTTAAATGTAATAACAAGACAAAAACTAGGTTTTGTTTCTGTATTTTAAAGCTGGTCATGTAAAGGCATTTTTAAACACTTCATTGAAATTTGTGAAAATTTTTACTCTGAGGAATTAAAAATGGAAAAAAAGCATATGGTATACCAAGGGTTTCTTCCTCACCAATTATAGAAATGCATCTCTCTTATTATTGCTCTTATTTTAAGCAATTTCACCCTCACCTCTTTCCAGGAAAGATGATTGCTCTGTCTCAGACACTCCTGGTAGAGCTGCTTTGTGGCCATAAAGGCCTTTTCTTTTGAAATTCAGGGTACTTTGTTTGCCTAATAAAAGCCTTGTATAAAGCCTAATTTTTATCTCTTCTGTCCCTAATCCTTCTGTGATCCTCAGTTCCCCTGGCAGCACGAGGACTGACTGAACAATGCCCGGGGGAACATCGCGGGTGTCTCGAGCAATACATCTCAATGTCCAGTGCCTTACATGAATTATCACCTAACATAACCTGGTGGTTAGGCTTGGTCACCTTCTGACCTTGCAGGTCTCAGCAAGGTAGTATTGCATAAGCATACTAAACTGTGACTTTGACATTGTATATCTAATAATGATAAGCTGTGAGATATTTTAGAGACCATTCTCCTCAAATAGCATTTGTCACTGACAGTTTTGGCTGTTGAGCAAGATAGAAATAAAATGGAGTGTGACAAATCCTCACTCAACAGAGAAATGGGGAAGGCAGAAAATATTTCTCTTTTTTTTTCCACTGTTACTATGCTGTTTGGGGAAGGATGAGTTATGGATTCTCTGATTTGAAGAGCTCTAAACCTTTTCCAGATGCAGTTCTGTGTGATGCTGAGTAAATGAAGTTGGCTATGACATCTGTGTGTTACAGTACAGTATAACTACGATCCAGGTTCAATGACACATAGGGTGGTCTTCTGCAACACTGAAACTTATGAAGATTAGCTACTATTGCACCAGAGTTGCAGAGAGTGTTAGACCTAAATGTATGTATAAACTTCCTGTACAGAAATGCTTGCCTGCTCTCTTCAATAGAGGGTATTTATAAAGCCTTACTAATAATCTTTGAAAAAATATGAATTAAAGGGGTTAATTTGCCTGCATTGCATACATACAGGCTTCAGCCAGCTTATGCTCATAGCAAACAAGATTAAATGTTGTTAAGTTTTTATTTAACTATATCAAAAGTTATGAGGTCAGGGAATCCACTCAGACTTGTAAAGCAATAAGAAAAATATTGCACATTAACAGCCAATATTATTCCCTTTCATGTTAGCTTAGAGTATTTCTAAGTAGGCTGGGTTTTTTTTTCACTTTCCTTTTAGAAAATCTTGTCTGACAGTCTTTTAGAGGGTACTGAGGCTGATAACTATTGTAGGAAGACTGAAGAAGTCAGGTACTAGGGTTTTGTGCTATTGTGGTTACTTTTGTTGAACACAAAAGAACATGCACACAGAAGGAGATGGGGGGAGAAAAAAGCACAACAAAGACTGAAAATGTAGTTTCTGTTTCTGACTCATGCTGCAAATCATAGAGTTAAACACAGGCACAGCACCTGGTCTTCTCACCCATTGTGAAATCTGTCAAATATCCACATGCTTAGGACTGTGCTTTTAGCTGCCTTTCTAACATGAGAGGAGCTCACAGCAGTATCACAAAAACAAATAAGAAAAGCAGCTGTAGTAGGCTAAATGGAAGGATAGGAACAACAAAAGAGAAAGAGGGAGAAAAACTCAACTAAAAGGAAAGAAAAGGTGGTGAAGCCTCCCACACTAGATGGTTCATAGGACTTATGTACCTAAAGAAGACAGAAGTCTTTCTTCAGAAGTCTTTTTTCAATCTATAGACAGATCATCTCCATCAAGGAGGTGATAAAGAATACTGATCCTGGACATAAATAGATATGGCAGTCTCAACAGTAAGGCTCACCCTTTCTGGTCTACCCACCACCTCAAAATTTTGGATTAGTAAAAAAGTCTAAAATTAGTAGAATAGCCCTTCTTTTCATCGATTTATTTGCCAGTGTGGACTAAGACCTAGGGTATCAATTTTAGTTAATTAATTTCCGTATCTATACTTTATATTCACCAGTTATGAGCGTAAGGTAGTTCCATATGATCTGAATGAGCTTTTTTGAGTTTGTACTAAATATTTTCTCTACCATGATCTTTAGAGAACATTTCTAAACAATTTAATATAACAAGTGAAATTAGACTTTTGTTATTTATACAGAGCATTATGCAGCCTTTATCTTGGGGATTTTAATTTTGTCACTTACCAATACAGATAATTTGCATTAATATAGCACCTTCATTTTGGGTCTTGCAATAAAATTTAAAAACATTATTTAAACCATTAGCATCCCAATACCTTTCTGAAAGCATGCTACTGCTACTGCTGTTTTCCTCTCTTGCTCTGGTTCTCATTCTTTTTCCTGTTCTAAAAAGCAGTACTCAAGAATATGAGGTAACTTTCTGAGAATATGAGGTAACAAGATGTTGGTGGCAGAGCCTGGAGTTCTTATCTTGCCTCCTTGTAATCCAAGCAATAAATTAATCTCCTTTAGGGTACTATAACTAAAAGACAATCATTTGTAGGCAATGTGAGTAAGACTTAGTAAATTTTAATAAAAAACCGCTTTATTTTATTTTCTCCTGGGCTCAGAAGCATGACTGTATAATCTTTCATGAGGAGGCCCTCTAAAAGCCTATCTTCTTTTAAAATGACATAATCTTGTTTCATAGTTGCAATTTTATGTAAGCAAATCTGAAATAGTCACAGGGCAACATAACCAGCTGCTCAGAATTTCTGTTTAGTGCTACACTGTTGTACTACATGCCATCTGAATCTCTTAGCACTTTGCACTCAAGTGCGATTGAATACAAAGAGTTTCTGTGCAGTGAGTACTTGTATTTTTATAATTATAAGTACTTGCCACACCAACATTTTCCTTATTTTTTCCCAGCAGCTGACTAAGAGCTGGTGGGGGAATCTATGGCAGTGATCAGGGAAATACTGCTTTCAGTTATATGTCTTTACAGAAGTCAAAACCTCTATGGAATAGGTCTTTGTAAATACAGTAGTGGAGTTTGTTCCTTAATTATATGGCATGGACTGATTAAAATAACAGCAAACAATAAAGAAAAATCCTCTCAATCATATTGAAATTGTTTGTTGAACAGCTACACACTGAAAAGCAAGAAATGAATTCAGTAAAATTAATGGCAGGTATTTCATTAAAAACACCAAAAAAATCCAAACAAAAACAACAACAACAACAAAACAGCCAGCCAAACCCTAGAAAACCATTAATAATAGAGCACTCTCACAGTAAATGACGTTAATTGCTCATAATTCAAGTGATTTTCTTTCTTTTTGATCCCTGTCCCCGATGTAACACAGAAACAGGTGGGATATATTGCTAGTTAACAAAACAGTTCTGCATTTGACAGAGCTATGCCTGCACTAAACAGTATCACATGCTTGTTTTGTAATGGCCTGATAGCATCTAGCTGATTACTATCAGTCAGATTCACAGGTGGATTTTGCTGAAAATGTGCTTGTTCCTGTCCTGCAGTCTCTGCTTCCTCTCGTGTCTTGCACATCTTGGAGAGTCTTACTAAAAGGTGCTGCAAATGCTGCTGGGCACAACCTCCTTCCTGAGTTGGTGAGACTTCCCTGGTGAGTCAGAGTGATGAGGTGCCTAAAAGGCAGAGGTACATATGCAGCCAGGTAGCATGGTAGCTGGGGGACATACGACAGTGATAAAGAGAACATTGAGAAAAGAGATGAGGGTTTTTCCCACCCAATTTCTTCTCTGGGTAGAGTATGTGAAGAGTGTGGAAATGTGCTGATTCACTGGATTGTTTTAACTGGATCAAGAGGTAATGTCTACATTTGTATTAATAGCAGGGCATCATAATATGTTGTAGTACAATTAAAAAAAGAAGAAAAAGGCAGTTTCTTGAATACTGATTTAGTGAGGAAGTCATTAGGAGAACAGCCATCTGACTGCAACAGTTCACTGAAGGCATTTTTTTTCACCCATATTCTTGCCCAGTAGCACTGAAGGGATGTCAGAGGCACTCTGTTACTTAATACTGCCATCCTGGTAAGGAAAAAAATTCTGGTGAGTTAGATCTGATCTTCAATATATGGGAAGATCTTAGGCCAAGTTGAGAGGAATTGCAGTATACAAAGAATAACTTTTACTTCTCTTTTTTTTTTTTTTTTTTGCAAAGAAATAATGAGGGGTTTACGTGCTATTGTAATTTCAGTGTTTCACAGACTTCTGTAAGTATTTATGGAATAGGATCTGATTGTACCAATTTCACAAACTCAGGTACTTGAAACGGATAAAGGTTTCATTCCCAAATGTAACTTTGAGTCTAGACTTTGTAGTTCAATACCCTCTCCCCATTCACCTGTTGTCACTGAAGGTGTTGTGAAAGATAGACAGTTCTATACTCTTCTTGTAGGATTGAAATGGCTTTGCAGGTATTTCTAGAACTGTGCAAATTTTCATTTGGGCATGTTTCTCTGTCAACCTTGCTCAAAGCCACTGCCAGCCAAGATGCCTCTCATGGAAATCTTCCTGCCATTAGTAACATAAATAAAAATACTCTCCCTTTCTTCATAGTTCCATACTTAGAAAACTTCTCAAGAATATGGGAACACTGCCTATGCCGTATAAAATGAATCAAAGATGTTTCAAAAGGGAAGAATCAGATCCACTGTGCCCTTCATCTGTCTTGTCAACTGGTCTGATTGTGTCCCTGAAAACATGCCTCGTTTGCAACACTGTCATGCCAGAATTTTGAAATTATTCCATTGCCACATTTTCATTTCCCATCTGAGTAACAATCAGATTTAACACAACAAAGGCTGCTGAACAAATCTTACTTGTTGTATGGAACCCAATGTCTGCTCCTCCAAACCAGTGGTCTAACAATAAAGATGACAATTCATTTCCCTCTGTGAGAGATGTGGGAGATAACTGCATCCTTCCTGCCTTTCCTCAGGAGTGGTACAGCAGCCTCCCACTTCTTCATATGCACCCTCTCCTCAGTAGCCTACACTGTCATTCGCCCAAATAGGGACACAATATTGTATACCTGTGGAAAAAGGTCACGACTTTCTTCCCTCTCGCAATGCATTGCTGTTAGTGTGTGTTGACATCTCTAAAGAAATAACTAGTTTTCTGTGATACATTTTTTGTGGCTATGTTGGGTTTGAACTTTTCCTGGGAAAAAGAGTAGGTGACTTTGTTATAGTTGTTTGTATAATTTTATATAGATGCTTCAGATCAGAGCTAGATTCATTGAGACTATTTTCATAATTGCTTGAATTTAGTAATATGAATTGTTGTGTGGATGCTTTTCTTTTCAATTCTAATTTTTTTCTATACCTGTGTATGTAGTGGATACATACAGGTATATGTGCACTCAACTGTTAGCTCACTAGTGCAACCCTGACTTATGACTTTTTGTTCCATGCTGACGTTGCTGTTTCTGGCACTACATGGGTACATGTATGTATATTCGCATGCAAAGAACATATGTGAAAATAAAAGCTCAAATGACTTGCTAAAGGGCCTCTATTTTAGGGAATGAAACATAGGTTGCAGAGAATCCTCTAGTCTCTAATAAACTAGAATAATTATTAGGTAATAGTTATGAATAACTGTGGTCAAATATCTAATGGAGTTTTTTGGGTTATTTTTGTAGACAGTGGAAATGTCTAGCTGGATATGTTACTATTTAACCTTTTTATGTTTTTTGGGGGTTGTTTTGGGTTTTTTGGGTTTTTTTTTGGTCCCCCCCCTCTTCTTAACTCTTGCTTTGTTCTCTAGATTTTACTGGTATTTGAAACCAGACAAAGTCTCAGACTGTAGGCTTTAGTGTAACTTACTGTAATGGAGACTGTTATACAATAACACTTTTTACTAAGACTTGCAAAATGAATAACTACCACTTTTTACCATTTGCTCCAGCAAAATGGGTTCCATGTGCACCTGTCCCAACCACTAGGTTACCTATTCATTATGTCTAATGATTTTATGGAAGATGAGCAGTTTAAGACATAAGAATGAAGTTAAGGTCAGTCTTTCAGTCATTATTGTTTTTCCCGTCTTGCACAATTGCTTCATTTCAAAACCATACCTGTTTCTTAACACTCTGCTTCATATTCTGGTTTTCTGTAATGGCTTGACTGGTGATCAGAACCCAACAGAAAAGATTTTCTCTCCTTGTCAGTGTAATCCAGGTGCAATTTTGTGAACTTGAAATGTTACTTTATAAAAATCTGTTAGCTTTATGATTTAAACTCAGCTCAGTGTTTTTCTGTCTTATTTAGAAAACAGATTTAGAAATAAGGAAAGTTCTTCCAATCACTTAATATTATTTTGTCTCCCCCAAATTCCTTCTACCTCCATGAAGTATACATCAATTTTAGTTTATGTTTTCAGCCTGTATAAAAAGTATGTTTTCCCTATAGATGACCTAATAGTTGTATTTCATGCTCAATGGCAATATTTTTACCTTATTTTAGATAGAGTGTCAGTCCAGTTATCTAAGACAAGAAGACTGCTTTGTATTTCAATCTAAAACCCGAAAAAGAAAGATTTGAAAAATGTCATGTTGGTGCATAATATAATTTGATTATTTCATTTTTATCAGGTCCATATTATTGATAACACTGAATCACAGATTTAGCTGTTCTTCAAAGACAAGATTCTGTGCTGTAGGTGAAAGGGACTCGGAACGTTTTAAGATCTGCTAAGCTTCACCTTTTATCTTTCCTTTCTCGTGAGCTTCCTTCCTCCATTCCTTTTGACAACTGCTGATTGTTGAATACCCTTCTGAAATAACATGAATCAGGCAGAAAGTAATTGCTAATTCCATACCTATCCTCCAATTGAAATAAATGTCAATGAAAATGTAGAATACTATACTGCACCAGAGTAGTTAAAAAGGAGAAGGTTTGAGTGCTTTGTTTTATTTATACCAACAATTCCATCTATATTACAGGGAGAGGAATGTAATTTCAAAATTTAATATGAAGACCTATTTCATTTTGAGTAATAAAAACCCAAAATTGCAGAATAACATTTGCTAACAGATCATTTACACAGTAAGTTTTATTTTGCATTGCAGTATGTTTGTTATAAAAAGTTTGAAACTGAGATTTAGGATGTATTGTGCATCCCATTCTGCAGAACAGCAGCTCAGAACTAATTTTTTTTTTTAACTGGGCAGTAGCTTCTGATACTTCAGAGTTATTACTATGGTAATATAGTTTATCAAAAGGAATCTTAAAAGTAGAGGAAAGGAGTGCAATCACTCTGTGGTAGGAACAAAAAATCATATGGTTCAGTTTAGAGAAACATGTTAAACATTGACATTCTAGCAGTAATTGAGTTTAACAGCCATCAGAGTGAGTCAGTGCTCAGTAAAATGAAACAATGAGAAATACAGCTGAAAAGTTATGACCTATGTTTCTCATGACTGGTGAGCCTGGAGCCTTTGATATTCAAGACAAGGCACAGTGAAGGGGACTAGGTCTTAAGATCTCTGGAACACCTCCAAAGCTGAGATACTCAAAATTAAGTCTCACTTTTGAAAAAGCATATTACATGCTCACATCTGATTAAAAAGCAGCAAGGAAATCATATCATTAGAATGCATACACTGCAACTTTTACTGAAGTTTTTGACCTCATACACTTAATTCATTGGTGTGGCAGTCTTACAATGGGGATGAAAGAAGCACTAAAATAACTTTTGATCGATATCCATTGACCTATATTAATTTACATTGTTTGGGGATTTGGCCCTCAATGTCCATGAAACCTGGAACATTCACTGTAAAGCATTACCTGCCTATACCTTGTACATGTATATTACATATATACTTCTATATACATATGTGTGTTTACCATAGAATCATAGAAAGGTTTGGATTGGAAGGAACCTTAAAGCTCATCGAGTTCCAACCCCCTCTGCCATGGACAGGGACACCTCCCACTCGATCAGGTTGCTCAGGGCTGCATCCAACCTCACTTGGAATGCTGCCAGGGATGAGGCATCCACAGCTTCTCTGGGCAACTTGTTCCAGTGTTTCACCACCCTCACAGTAAAGAAATTCTTCTGTATATCTAAGCTAAATGTCCCTTCTTTCATTTTGAGCCCATTAATCCTTGTCATGTCACTATAGTTCCTGATGAAGGGTCCTTCACCAGCTTCCTTGTGGGCTCCCTTCAGATACTGCAAGCTGCTGTGAGGTGTCCACACAACTATCACTTCTCCATGCTGAACAGCCCCAACTTTCTCAGCCAGTCAACACCATCTTTATTTACTTTATAATCATAATTATTTATCTACTTTGTAATCCATGTTTACTTTATAATCATCTTGTTAACAGGCTTGAAAACAGTCAGACGTAAAGGAGGATTTCGCAGCAGGGGCTGAGTTCCAACCCATGCAGTGAGCCAGCAGTGACCCGAGTTGCCATCTGGGACAGGCCATCTCCACCCATAAAGATACTTCTGCTAGGGGGCAAGCATCAAATTCAGTTTTGTTCTAACACGCAAAAATGTGTGTCCATGCACATAAAATGTAATGCTGTAGAGTCATATTAGGCACAAGCTGAATGCACTGAAAAATGAGGTAAAGTTATATATCAGAAAGCAGGAATAAGAACAAAGAGATGCATTTAAAATTAGTTAGACCTTCAGGCTTAAAGGGGTTGTTGCAATTGTCTGCAGCCTAAATATTACAGTTCTCATCCTATTCAAGTACATTTTGCATCTGAGCCTGGAGAAACCAGTTTGGGTTTAAGATTCATCATAAGCCCTTTGTATGATAATGGGCAGATGTGTGTGGTTTGGCTTCGCGAACGAAGATTTGGGAAGGGCTGTCCACACGTGGGTGTGGCCCTTCCAGCCTGTGCAGTGGATTTTAGGTGAGGTTCAGCGTGCGCAGAACTGGCCCCACCATTTAAGTTCTGAGGTTCATCTGCCACGGCCGAGCGAACTTGGACAGTGCCAGTGAAGTCCTCAGGACTAGAACCTACAGCACCCGGCATTTCCCAGGAGGTCTCCCATCCAAGTACTAATCCGGGGCTGACCCTGCGTAGCTTCCGAGATCTGACAGGATCGGATGTCAGGAAGGCATTTAACTGCCTATGATAATGGGCAGATAGTACTTTTCTAACAATCTTAACTGTCCCTGTAATGGTTACATATAATAAGCATGTCATTTTGAGCAGGAATTTCTGTTGAATCCTAATTTGGATATGTCCAAAAAGATCAATCGGTTTAATTATTTATCTTCTGGAACATTCAGACGTGTTTTCTCCACAAATCCCAGTTGTGGTATGTTTTCTAGAAAAGCAGAAACCTATCTTACCTCTTAGAGTGGTAGTGACATCAAAATTCTCAGCACTGGCATGATGACTGCAGAGATCTTCCCTTTGCTTTGTTTTTCTATCTCTCCCCTATCATTTATGTGAGGGTTTCTAATGTGTTGTGTGTTGTCCTTTTCCTTTTTCCTGTTGTGATCACAGATTGGTGGTTTGATGGTTCTGCTTTGTTTTCTCACATCTCTTGGGAGAGATATTTTTTGTAGGAGGACCTGATTAAGGCCCCTCAGCCATCTGGTTGCTTTGATTTCCAATCCTTTTATCAGTGTACATGCAATGTTCTTTGATGAAATGAGACTTATGATTGCAGAGCCTAAATATTTGTAAAAGATTTGAAATGTGAAGATATTTATGGTCACTAGTGAAATGAACAGTTTAATTTCTAAATCATCCATGTATAGGAATGAGCAACTTGAATTCTTGCAATAGCCATATGATTGTGATCAGTGCATACTGATTGCATTTTATTATTTTTGATTTTAAATTTGATTTAACTGCCTTTTTCCCAAGTGGCTTCTACTGATGGAATCACACACACAAAAAAGAAATAATGTGTTCCGTGCTTTTTTGTACCTTGACATGTTAAAATTAACTTTGTCTCAAAGTTTCCAGACTTTATAACATTGAATAATTCTGTTTTCCCTGAAGGGCTGTTATTTTGTGTTTGGTTGGTTTGTTTTGCATTTTTTTAATTTAAATTTTTGAAGTTTTGACTGGTTTTGACTCTGACTTAACTTTATTTTAATGTATTTTGTTTGGGTTTTTTAGTACTTCTGTATTACACAAAAATACCCAAGTATCAATTTGCTCAGTGGCAGTCAATTAAAAGATCAGGCATATAATAAAATGATATGTTAAAGTTGAGAAACACGAGACTGTGTAAAATACATAATTTATGTATCACTTTGTTCTGACTTTTGAATGACTAACACCCTGTCTTCCTCCTTAGGTTAAAAGACATGACATTTAGATATTCTATATCATCTAAAACCAGGTTTAACACCAACTAATCTTTACATATTGGTTACTGTTTAACTCAGTTATATTTAAATAACTGAGCAAGAAGTGAAAGACTGACTATTCATACCTCTGGGCTATTCAGTGATTTATACTTAAATATTTAGTTTAAATTAAAGTTGAACTAGAAAAGGGAGAGAGTGAAGGGAGGGAGGGGAGAGAGGCAGGAAGGAAGGAACTTGAAAAGCACTGTGCAGTGCCTGCATTGTATTTTATGAGTCATCTTCAAGTTATTCTCCTTCAGTTATTCAGACAATTGTCAAGATATCCAATTTCTGTGGAGTGAGGTATCCTTGAGCATATTGCCGTGTCCCAAGGCTGACTATGATCATGGATGGTGGTGCTGAGTCATTTTCTTTCTTTTCTTGCTGGGTGGAGCTGAAAGAGTCCAGTGTAGGTTTCCAGCTACTTGTTAGTCCTTCTGTTTGTTTACGTGCTGTAGAGTTGTTGATAGAGGATGAGAGAGCCCAGGAAGCTGAAGTATTCCTTCCCTACCAGGTTATCAGTTCCAATCTGACTGATTAAATAGTCCACCAGTAATTGACAACAGCTAGCAACAGTGCTGAAGAGAAGCATCACCAAGAGCTTTCTACAACCTTTCGTGATTGCCATGGCAATTTCACTAACAAGATGATGTTGCAGGGGCACAATCTCCTGTGCACAGAACCTCCTCCAACCCAGGGTTGGAAGACCATGATGCTACAGCCAGGCAAGAGAGGATGCTCTTTCAGTTGTAATTTTACTACCATCTCACTGATATACAAATAGCATCCCAAAAGACTATTGAAAATGGAGTGAATTTAAGGACTCTCGGTTTTGCACTAGATCTACATATCAGGGGATTGAAACACTACTTTTCTCTTTCTAAATTTCTGAGAACAAAAGTAAATATTACACTGCCTTCCATTATGAGAAGAATGAATCATTTAATTAAGTGCTTCATGATCACACTTAGGCCATAAGACACAGTTTTCTGACAAATTGTGATATCATGCTTGGGTGGCAAAGGTGACAGAACGAATGAAAGAAAGAAATGAATCCTTGTCAGACTTCTCAAAAGTAATTTCTTTTTGGGTAAAATAGGTGCATACTACTTTCACATCCTTTTCTTCCAGAATACCAATGGAAGTCATGCAGGAATGGAATAGTATTCCACACTTATTCTAGAAAATTAAAGTAAAATTTCTGTGTTTGTCACTGGATTTATTTCCGCAACAAATGTATCTCCTATTTGAAGAGCAACAATGTAGATCCAAGTGACAGGGATTTGTAGACACCTGAAAATGTGGTTAAAGTTTGGAAATGGTAAAAAGATGAGCAATGTGTGTAAATTAGCCAGCTTATACATATAGCAATTACCTCTTTTTCATCTTGAACCTAAACAGGCAAGTGGGAGTTTAACTTTACATTACTACCCTTACTGGCAACAAAAGCATTTCAGCAGGAAGCAAATTCAGGAGGTTTCCCCAAAACTGTAAGTGCCCAATCTGAATGTATTAGATAGTTAAAGGGGTTTGCTTATACTCTGTTTAGATTATTTTCCTCTAATCACAGTAAGAGAGAAACCCAAAACTAATAAAATCCATGAAAACTGCTGATGCTTAGCATCTCATGGAGCAAAGATGTAATTATTCAAGGACATGCATTCAAAAACAGAGAAAAGCTAGAACAGCAGACTGACTTTTTTGACCTGTTCATCCAGATTGTTCTGTTCTCTGCACTGAAGCTTACAATCTTTAACAGTGCATCTCAGTAAAACACCTAATATCTATTCTTCAGATGTATTTACTTCCTCTACTGCATTGTGATTGCCAGGCCAGTTAAAAAAAAATCATGATTCAGTAGAATTATAGATTCTTCAATTACCTCCTGAGTTTTTATCTGATTTACCTTCTTGAGGAATACTGTATGCCAGGCAGATTTCATTCAGTGTTTTAAAAACCCATTTATCCCTTAGCAACTTCATAGCATTATAAAAATAATACAAAAAGTTTTGCTTACTTGCGTTTCATCCCCTTGAAGGATGCTTCACAAGCTTTCCTAAATTTGTTCTGGCCGCTGTCAGGTTGATTTCCACATTGCCCTCTAACCCCTTACAGAATTCAAGTGAAACAGCTGGTTGTCTGTTGATTATGACAGTGACTTCCATTTCCCATTTCTTGTCTTGCACCAAGTGTTTCAAACTTGTTATTGATTGCTGTACAATTGCACCCAGCTGTAGTCAGTACTTTAACAAGAATTGCCGCCTGTGGAAGTCTCACTTCTTTTAATGTGATTAGAGCTAGAACAGTTAACCACAATTCCAAAAATGTGGTATGAATTATATTGTTGGGGCAAGTAGTTTGAGATTGAGAGTTAGAATGCCAAGAACTAGAGGGAGTTTGAAAAATAATTCCATGAATTACTTTCATGACCTAAATCTTTAACTGAAATCTCAGGCAAAATGTGGTAGTTATCTTCCAAACTAGTATGTTGTGACTCTGTTAAATTTCATGTCTACTTTTTAATTTAAGGAATGTCCTTTTTTTTGTCTGTTGAGAATGTTAAAATATAAACCATATATTTTGTCAGGTAACTGTTTGCCAAGTCAAAGTGACAGCAGTGAAGTTATAGCAGCATAAAATGTGAATTTATTTATATGTCTTGTATGCTAGCAGAGGAGTCTTTTTGACTTAGAGATGTTAATAAACAAGAAAAGGCATGCCAAATTACCATGTTGACATTTGACATCACAGAGAGAGGATCTCCTCAAAGATGAAATGGTTAATTTGTGTTTCTAAAGTGGGAACTGAACTATAGACAAAAATCCAGTCTATTTTAATATTTTTCCACCATGCTACTCATGAAAAGAGTTGATTTGCATAAACGTTTGTCTTACCCATCTCTAATTAGATGTTCTTTTAACCCCGTTCACAGAGCGTGAATTGAAATTAAAAGCTGAATACTAGCCACAGAAAAATCAAATGTGGATGATGCTATAGAGTACAATTATCTGGTTATGATTTTTGATAATCATTTCTCCATCCCTGGTTAAGGGGAAAATTATTCTAAAAACACTCCAGGCAAATACAGCAATGATTGAGTGTGTCAGCTTTTTTCCATTAGCCTGTTCAGACCTCCAGAGAGGTTCAGCAAGCAGTTCCTCATGCCCATAAGATGAAGACTCAGAAACTTTGGTCCCTGGGTTGATCACTGTCTGCTGATTTCTTATTCCAGTTTTCAGGTGTCTTCTCCTCTCCCTCTGTTCAAATTATTTTCAGACCAAGACAGTCACCAGTTTGGTATCCTACTCCTAGACTCGCTATCCCCACCATAGAGCTGGACCCTATCTTAAGGGCAGTATATCCCTAATGATTCATCTATTTCATGCTAGGCTTTGTCATGATTATTTAGTCAAATTCTACCCAACTCTAGATTGCACTCTGACTATCCTTTTCATAATACTTCTCTTTTTCCCTGAAAGACCTTTGGCAAGCCATCTGCAGGTTCCCTGTGTTTTTAAAAGCAGTGGCCCAATAGGATCCCATCTGGCTGAGACTCTTCCTGCAATAAAATCCTCTGAATGTGGTGATGCATAGCAAGATTAGATTTTCAGTTTCAGTCCAGTAGGTTAGTGGGTAGTATTTATAATAGTTACCCTAGTAGTTTTTCAAGCTGTTTCAACATCTGCTTTGAAGAAACTGCAGTTCTGCAAACACTGCCATTGGAAGATATTAAGGGGCTGGTGTCATGGAAGTGTACTCACTTTACCTTTGCCAAACATCTATTCCATGGATAAAATTCTGGCAACTATTAACTACAGTTTGTTTTTGCAGATCAGTGGATTTTCTTTATAAAAGTCTTCCCTGTCCACTTGGTAGGATATTTCAGTATGGTCATACTCTGAATTCATTTGTTTCTATGTAAATCTGGAGTCAATTCTTAAGATGTCAGTAAAGTTGTCCTATATTAACTTCAGTGTTACACTGATGGGGATACCACCTGCTGTCTGTCTTGGTGCTATGTCTGGTCTGTCACCAGTCATGTGCATTTTTGGTTGATGGGATTGCCCTTTTTCCAGCTGCTTCCCTGACAGGTGGATTGTGTAGTTACTTTGAAATACTCAAAATCCCAGTGGATGGAATAATTAGTCTGATCATTGCAACAAGTTTTTCATTGACTGCTGGACCAGTTTGTGTTTAAGCTGCCATCCATCTCCTAGGCCTTTCTTGCTGCCAGCATGTCAGCTGACATTATCCCTCCTACTCAACTGAACCAAGCTGGACAATGCTGGCCTTCTGCCAGCTTGACATTTCATCATTAACTCACGTCCTAGAATCTCATTTTTTCATGGATATCCATTTTATTCTGCCTCAGCCACTTTAATTTAAAACTCTTCAATCTTGTAAGCAATAACCTTTTAAATATATGAACTATAATGTTTTCTTAAGAATTTAGGATTTTTTCATTCCTCTCTCCCTTACTAGTTGTGAATTTCCATATTAGCTTGTTTATAGGAATAGTTTACAAATGTTCTCTGGTAGGGCCTTTGTTTGACCCCCCTTCTCTTCTACAGCAAAAAAGAAAAGAAAAAAAAGAAAAGACTCAACCTTTAATGAACCTGCTGCTAAAGTAGATTACCATTTTCAGTTGGCAAGATTGATGATGCTATCAATGTTATTAAGTAACTAGGTATGAATTCCTCATTGTGTAAACCCAAAGTAATAAGCACCATTAGAGCTCCAGGCAATCCATCTCTGTTGCCTTTCCAGTGTTCTTTCCTAAGTGAAAAATAAATAATAAAACTGAGACTGCTGACTCCATTTTTGCCAAGTTTTTTTGTTGGCTTGGGTTGGAGGATCTAGAATTGCAAACTGCTCCAGGTTGTTTCCTCTTTCAGGATTTTGGAAATAGAATGCAGTAATATGGGTTAGTTGCATTTTTCTGTATTTCTCCTTGGTTGTGAGCATTGTTTGGATGGTTACCAGTGAGAGGAGATTCTGGAAGCAGACTGCAGGGAAAAGATAGCCAAAATGAGTCGACTTTCAAGCAATATTTCGTGGGAAAGGGTCAAAGTACTTGGGAAGGAAAAGAGTTATTTTTGGAACACTGTTTCTTCTTTTGTTCATACTTAGAGGAACATATTAGGGGTACCAGCAGCTCAATCTTCAGTTCTTTATGCCCCCAAACTGTCTGTCACACCAAAACCAGTGACACCCCATTAATTTCTTATGAAATTAATGCAAAGATCGTTACTAACTGTGATTTTTTTCAGTAAAATTTTGAGCGTGTTATTTTGAGTCTCTACACCTCCTGCCTGGATGAGAAAATTCAGGCCTTGAGTGACCTTGGCAAAAGCAGGAAGGTGGGAGTAAACACAAAATTAGGAAGTGGATGGGTCACAAATATGGAGAATTTGAGAATATTTGTATTTTGTTGATTGGTTCATTTAATGTCTTTATTTCTGTTAGATTCAAATTCAGTTTTGATTATTTGATAGAGATGAGATGCAGCTGAGTTTTCCAAGGCAAATAATATAATTTGGAATATAATGGATGTCTTTTCCTTCCAGGAGAAGACATTAAGTCAGATGTCTTACTCCTTTAAGAGAATACTTTTTGCTGAGACTGAAAGTCGAGAGGCATTTGCTCTCCTATCAGTCTAGATAAGTTATCTTTTGTAGTGGAAAAAAATAACTAAGGCCAACTAATGTCAGCCACAATTCAGTTACACTGAGATGTAGGGAGTGAAAACTTCCCTCACTGAACCTCCATTGTTCCCACATTGCAGGAAGGTGTTACTGTCTCTGTCTATGCTTTTGGGCCTCAAGACTCTTGTCTGTGCTTCAGAGGAGGGAGCTGGAGTTGTCTGAATGTTTCAGGAGGTCTGGAGAGAGTCCAAGAGTATCCATGACCCTTTGACTGAGCCCTAAACTGCTCTGTATGAGGAAGTGAAAGATTATTTGGGCAGCCTGTGCAGAGCTGCTTGTGCCTTGTCAGCATTTTTAGGGTCACCATGACTTCTAGTCTAAGTAGAGCTTAGAACTTGGTAAAACACTTTCCTTCATTCCTGCCTCATCTGGATATTTTCACACTTCTATTTTGTTTTTCTGATATGCATTTCTAGACGAGGAAGATAAGCCTTATTCTTGGAGGCATTTCTGAATTTAGAAGGTGCAATTGTGACCTTCAAATTAGATTTCATGCCATTTCGCTGTGGGCATAAATGGGAGGATTTAGCCAAGTGATGACCTAATTAACAAGAAAGTGGGAGGGCAACCTTATTTTCTACCTTTCCGTAGCTTCAGTATTAGATTGCCAGCTGAGTTGGCCTATTTACCAATTCAGCTACTATTTTTAACATAATTTTCTTGCTTTACTATAGTTCTTATTAACATTTAGATCAACTGCAGTATTCTGGTCTTTACTGTCAAGTGTCATAATTCTCCATATCAACACTGTGTTTGGTTAGACCTGCTGATGTGGCAGTTTCTTTGTGCTTTGCTTGTGTTTGATGATCAGAGCATGATATAACTTTAGCTGCACAAAGCCTGAAGCAGAATTTCAAAGATGTGCAGCAGTTTGGCACAACCCTTGATGTGTTTTAAAATCTTTTGCCTCTGAGAATGAACTAAATGGTGATGCATTTGTTGGTAGCTGGGGCAAAAGATTCACATACGACAAAACAAAAGAAGTGTGTTTGAAAGTTCTTACTTAAATTAGTTCAATGTGGTCTGTACCAGTTACAAAAAAGTAGTTGTTTGTTTTTGCAAAAAACAAAAAGAATTTTTTATCTTCAATCGAAGTCTGACTATTTTTCTACACTGTATTTTGAAGCCCTGTGTATGAACTATAAAAACCATGATAGTCACAGCACTCTTGTCAACACTACTTGTTTATGCTTCTCCCCTTCATACTAAATCTCAAAATATTCTACAAAATGTCCAATAGGCTCCAGTTAACATCATGAATGCACAGCAGTTCTTCTTCAGATCACAGCTAATTTATCATCCACAAGTAGGCTGGCACAAAGCTTCTGTTAACCTGTAAACCAGATTCACAGGAAAAGACCCATTTCTCTGTAAGAACTTAATGGCAAGCCACATATCTCAAAGTGAAGTCTGAATTAATGAGGAAACTATGAGTTATACAAGTTAGACCATTAGCTGGTTCTCAGAGAACAGTATTAAAATTTTACTGAATTCTGTCAACTTCTATCTGACAGTTTAGGAAAGGTAAAAATATTGTAATCTTAGAAACTCTTGACATAATCAAACCTTTGACACTTGTCAGTGGTCATGAAAATCTGTGTGGATGTTGCTAGTGCAAAGGAAGTGTTGAGGAAGTGCATAGTAGTAGATGGCAGGGAATCAACCAAGAAAACCATCAAATACGTTGGACATGGAAAAAAACACCGTGAAGGTGTTATAACCAAATCACTATTTTAAATCCCAGATATGAGAATGAAGTGTTCATGGAAACCCAATTCTCTTTCATTACTTTAGTCATGATGTAAGTCAGTGGTGCAGAATTATTCAAGCCTTCTGCACCTCTCTTAGTCCTTCTGAGGGTCATTAGTGTCACAAAGGCCTATTCTACTTCTGGCTTCACTATTAAAATCTGACTGGAAAGGTAGATTTCAGTGATGAGATATGGTTAGGAGAAATCATAGGAATAGAGTACACCAGCTTTTCCAAAGCTTTATTCTGACAGTTGTACTTATTTCAGCTAGTTTGTGAAGAACCACAACGGTAACCCTGAACTACTGTGTAAAAAAGAATGAATCTTAAGCTCACTCTTACTGCCAAAGGTCAGGTTTCTAATAGAATCGGCAGTGGTAGAAAACTAAGAGCTTTTAAGCTTGCCTAAGACTGCCTTCCAAACAGAATAAAAACAGATATGGTGTTGAACTCATAATAGAGAAGAACTTAGTTTTTGCTTTGCTTTTTTTCCTCTCCACACACTGATTTATTCAAGAAGTCTAAAGCCACTTTAGCTTCCAGTACTGTCCTGTATGGATCTGGGTCACATAGTGTGGAAACAACCATGTAATGGAAGGGCACCAGCCTGCGAATGATAATTGCTGCTGATTGATATCTCTCTCTCTCTTTATTTGATTGTGATCAGAAATTGGAGTCTAAATTTGGAGAACTATTTGTGTGGAGAGCAAGAAGCTCCCTAGCAAGTCTTAATTTTTAGTCAGATCAGAGAATATGAAGCAGTTTTAAAATAAATTTTAAAAAAGTTTCTTTTAATGCATAATGGCTGTTTTGCTAGAGTCAATGTTCCTTTCCTACAGTTTTGGTTTAGGAGATGTTCCTAATAAAATTATTCATGTTATTTTAAGCAGTTCTAGATCTATGTCTGGTGTACACTTAACTTGTTAAAGCCACAATTGTGACATTAAATAAACATGCTAAGTTTGCTTCCCATTAATGTAATTTTTAATGAAGGAAAGAAGGGGTTAATTAGGAAACTATGCCAAGGAGGTATTAATAATTTTGTTTTGTTTGTTAAACGGACAGGAAAATAACAGTGAAAGGAGGGACCTCTATCATGACAGATGCAACTGTAAAGGAGATTCATTTCCTTTTGCAGCAATTAGGATATCATATGTTTCAGACACTGCTAAACATCAATCTGCAGGTGTTTGTTAATAAAATGCTAACCTTCACAGCAAAGGATTTCACACTTGTTTCTTACCTTTTATTTTGGGATCAGATGAAGTGACACATTCTAATGGTTTCCAGGGAGAGAGCATTTTAGTCACAGACTAGTCTCTCTTTGTGCTGGAAGCATCAGAGATACTTTGATTATGGGAGAGAGAAGAGAACTTTTTTCTTAAGTTTTCAGCTCTTAACATCAGTAATGAAGTTTTCAGAAAACACCCTCAAGTGCTTTATGATGCTGTTTTCTCATGCAGTTAATTAATAATATTTTCATTTTCTGTGTTCTGTGATCATTTCTCATAAATTTCCATTAGGTAAGTGCTCTATTCCCATATTCAACCTAGTGGGGCTTGTCTTAGCACATAAGCTACAGTGGTTAACTTGCATTCTTTTGAAAATTGTCATAGGTAGTGGGTTCTATTTATGTACATATTTTTAACCATTCAAGTCTGTTCAAAAGTGTTCTAATTTCCAAAATATTTTAACCAATTATAGCGCTTTCAATAGGATTTGCATGACTTTTAAAAAACAGCCATTTAAAAGCTTTTCTTAACTCTGCATTGTAAAAGAGGTCATCATTAACCAGGATTGTGTGATTTTTTTTTTTTTTTTAAGCTAGTCATCATTCAATCCTTAGAGCTCCTGGTTATTATTCAGTTGCTGTAGGGAAAGTAAACGCCCTTTGTAGTTAAAAATCCACAAAAGCCAAAGACCTCTCAACACATAAATTTCAAGTGACTACAATGGGATTTCACACATCTACCTAGTAAATTACTGTGGATAAATAATGTGCCATGATGAATTACCTAGGCTTTATTAACCTATACTGAACTAGACTACTTACACTGAAATATTTCACTGCATTATTTTGTTGCCTATCACTGTCACAAAATAAACTACTGGCTATGGAATGATGTACTAGTTTCGGACAGATTGATGGATCTAGATTGCCTGAAAAAGGCATGTCTTCTTAGGACATTGCAGTGTTAAAGCAATTCTGATGTTCATAAAAGACAGCAGCAAATCTTAGCAGAGTTAGGACATGGAATAGAGGCTGACAGCTACACAGGAAATGGGGCAGGTTTCAGTTTGCTGTTAAAGGAGACTATCATAACCCTTCTTAGATGGCTCCTTCAAAAGGTTTTCAAAGACGCCTTTTAGAAAAGAAATTCAGCTGGAACACTTTTGGCTACAACATTTCTTTTGTCTCTAGTATGGCTGGTTAGAAGTTTTTTTCTAAACTTTTGTAGTTGCGAGTTTTTTTATTTTGGTCTTGGGCATGTGTTTTGCTTATTGTTTATTTGCTTGTTTCCTTTTCATGGGCTCTGAGGGTGTAGTATGGGTAGGATAAACCTTTCCATGAGTTAGGAGAATGCATCTTCTTTTGGCACTTCAAACTGTCCAATGTCAGTATAATAGAAACAGCAGGACTGTAATGGAGTTCTGTCTAGACATTATGTTCCATAATTTTCCTCTCTATAGTTATGCCTGAGCGTGTCAGCTATTCTGATTCTTGTGTGTTCTTTAAATATTGTGTTTGTATAGGAGGAGATTTGTGTCTGCAAACACTCAGGGGAAACAGTAAAACTTAAGTTCAGCAAAGTACTCAGTCTGAGAGATTAGCTCAGTTGGTTAAAACCTGGTGCTAATAATGCCAGGGTCATGGGTTCAATCCCCTGTTTGGACTCATTTGCCCAGGAACTGATCTCAGTTATCCTTGTGGGTCCCTTCCAAGTCAGAATATTTTGTCCAGATCACAGTTAAAACAGTCGGATAGGGTCAGCCAAAGTGTCTGTCTAGCTCAACATCCTAACTCTGGCCTTGGCCAAAAGTAGGAAAGGTCAGAAAAAGGGAACGGCATATATCGTGCATCTCACTGGAAGTTTAGGGAAATCCTGAAAGAGACATAATTTCTACTGAGTGAAATAAATGCCAATGAACTTGTCCATGCTGGGTAGGGACCTCTCTGCAGAAGTGGCAGTTCCTGTGTAGTCATTTGAAAGTATCCAGGCAGAGTTTGTCAGGGTAGAGCCTTTAGACTTGGCTGCTGTACCAGCCAGTATTTGAATGCATGAGTAGATATATGCCCATTACTGTTTCTGTAATTTGGATGACAGCAGAAAAGTAATAAGAAATTGTTTTTGTTTTGTTTTGTTTTTTAAATTATATCTCAAACTATTCTTTTGAGAAGTTGGTTAGCACTTCTGCTCTGTATGTGGATGCCTGTTCAACAAGCACAGCAATGGACCAGTCTCAGTGATTTAATAATGTATGTTTTCACTGTGTGGAATTCTGAAGAGCTGCTCAAAATGATTAAACTCCACTTAAAACTCCATTTTGGGTTTATGTTTTGGTATTGGATGACATGTTTTAAACTAAGTGTTAAAATTATAGTTCGCTCTATATACTTTTCTTCTCAGAAAATAGAAAAAAAAAGTAATTTCTTAACACGATGTAGTAAGAATTTTATATTTATAGAAGATATAAAATATTTTTATTAAAATTGGTTTCACCACAAAGTCCACCTCAAGGTGGATTTTGTAACCTTCCAATCACCTTAATTCCTAAAAACATCAATTTTACCACTAATCTGTTTTGTCATGCCAGCACACAGCAAGCTGAAGTAAAATAGCAAATAATGATGTCTTGATAATTTTTTAAACAAAATACCAAAGGAACCCACAATGCAAGCAATGCACTGTAAGCTGAACAAGGTAATGCAACATAATGTAATCTAAACCTTTCTGATCTAAAATGAATCATTCATATCTAGAAAAGGAGCAGTCATCTCATTACCAACCAGACTCCCAGATCAGTCTAAAAGAGTTACAGCTTTGCTTCAAGGCAGATCAAGAAATAATCCTCCATCACTGGAGAGGTGATCCAAGAGTACATTGGACACGTTATCATTAAGTTAGCTGTGTGCAAATAGGCAGCATGTAGGGAAATCTTTTAATTGTGGAAAAGGAGACAAGACTGAGCAGGACTAGGCACACGTTTCTAGAACTGATGCTCATGGTGATTAAATGGAGCTAATCAGATGCTGAATTTCTGAATTCTCAGCTGTACTGCAGAAACAGGGATCACGGAACATCAGTCATTGCCAGGTAATTTCAGCAGCACAATCTATTTTATACAAGGATTACAAGGCTTGAAAGGGAACCAAAATACCTTTACAACATCACATTTAAAAATATGAACAGTATAATGTTTTTGACAGCAGATTATGGAATTTTTATTCTGGGTTTTCTCAAAGATCATTGTTAGTGTTTCTTAAAATGCACTGTATGTCATTAGTGGGATGATTTTCATGCTAATGTAACATAAATGCATCAGCACAAACATACTTTTACAGTAAATGCATGCTGCCATAAAGTATTCCATTATTTTTTCTTGTATTATTGAGAAAAGTTCTGAGCTTGTAATGTTTCCAAATGCCATACCACATTTAACCCTATTAGCCATTATTAAACATGACATTTACAAATGTACTTTAGAAAATTTTCTGTAAACAACTGTAGGGACTTGCCCAAGGATCCTGTAATACAAACATTGAACAGACAATCCTGAAATAGGAATGCTGTCTACACCCAGCAATACAGGACACTGTAAGTGGTGGTTATATCACTTTTCTAAAGGCTGGGGAAAAAAGAAGCAGGGATTCTAGCAGAAATCAAAGTGTGCTAGAACCTGAAGTTTAAACATTTAAAGTTTGTACATTTACAAATGAGCCATATAAAAGGACATATCACTATACGTAGATTCCTTCCAGTATCTGAAGGAAGCCTACAGGGAAGCTGAAGAGGGACTCTTCATCAGGAAGTGTAGTGATAGGACAAGGGTGAATGGGATCAAACTGAAACAGCAGGTTTAGAATAGATGTACAGAAGAAATTCTCTACTGTGAGGGTGGTGAGGCACTGGAACAGGTTGGCCAGAAAAGTTGTGAATGCCCTCACCCATGGAAGTGTTCAAGGCCAGGCTGGATGTGGCTTTGAGCAACCTGGTCTACTGAGTGGTGTCTCTGCCCTTGGCAGGGATTGGACTAGATGATCTTTAAGATCTCTTCCAACCCAAACCATTCTATGCTTCTATGATGCTTCAGGTATAAAAATGTTGCTTTAAAGAGTGAAGCTTTGCTAAATTTGATCCATGGTGAACAAATGCTTATGGCTTTCCTTTTACAAAGGAATAATCTTGTCAGGATTTGAAGAACTCTAGGGTCACATTTGTAGACCAAAATTTAGTGTGTGGTATCTTTTCAGTGATCCTGACATTGTAAGTAAAGAAGAATGAGGAAATTAACACTGTAAAGTGCTGCTTCACTGAAACCAGAGCAGTGCTGCAGGTGGCCCTGTCCAGCTAGCTCTTAGTAATGTAGTTGGTTCACAAAGTGTTTGTTAATCTTATCTCTCAGTTCTGCTTGCCATTACCAGACTTGGCTGGAATTTCTCATTTCTCCTCTTGAGCTTTCTCCTTCTCATCACAGTCCCAAAGGCACAGCAAAGGGCTGGGTCTTGATGGGACAGGCAGGGGAGAAAGGGGACTTCCAAAAATCAGCATATTTCTTCCATGAAACAGTGTTTTTCAGCAGAGTACTACTCTGCTGAAAAATTCTCAACCACCTCTGACTACTAAGGATGGTGAATCTAAATATGTTAACCAATGATACCTTTGAATGTTACAGTTTTCAGTACAGAGTTCTCTTTATCAACACCTACTTTGCCTCAGTTTTTACCAGTAGGACAGGTGGTCCTCAAGACAACTGGCCTCTGGAGCTGGTAGACAGGGAGAGGGAGCTGAATAGCCCTCCTGTATTCCAGGAGGAAATAGTGACCGACTTACTGAGCCAGCTGGATCCTAACAAGTCTATGGGACCAGATGGGATCCATCCCAGGGTGATGAGGGAGCTGGCAGAAGAGCTTGCCAAACAGCTCTCCATCATCTTCCAACAGTCCTGGCTCTCTGGGGAGGTCCCAGATGATTGGAGGTTGGCGAATGTCACCCCAATCCACTAAAAGGGCTGCAAGCAGGACCCTGGCAACTACAGGCCTGTCAGCCTGACCTCCATGCCTGGCAGGGTTATGGAGCAGTTCATCTTGAGTGCAATCACACAGCACCTTCAGGGTGGACAAGGGATTAGACCCAGCCAGCATGGGTTTAGGAGGGGCAGGTCCTGTCTGACCAACCTGATCTCTTTTTATAATCATGTGACCCACCTGGTGGATGAGGGGAAGGCTGTGGATGTGGTCTGTCTGGACTTCAGCAAGGCCTTTGACACTGTCTCCCATAATATACTCCTGGAAAAGCTGGTAGCCCATGGCCTGGACAAGTGTACCCTCTCCTGGATTAAGAGCTGGCTGGAGGGTCGGGCCCAGAGATTGCTGGTGAATGGAGCTGCATCCAGCTGGCGGCCAGTCACCAGTGGTGTTCCCCAGGGGTCTGTATTGGGTCCAGTCCTGTTTAACATCTTTATTGATGATTTAGATGAGGGAATTGAGTCCATCATCAGCAAATTTGCTGATGACACCAAGCTGGGAGGGAGTGTCGACCTGCTGGAAGGCAGGAGGGCTCTGCAGAGGGACCTGGATAGACTTGAGAGATGGGCTGATTCCAATGGGATGAAGTTCAACAAGGCCAAGTGCAGGTCCCGCACTTTGACCACAACAACCCCCTGCAGCGCTACAGGCTGGGCACAGAGTGGCTGGAAAGCAGCCAGTCAGAAAGGGACCTTGGGGTACTAATTGACAGGAAGCTCAACATGAGCCAACAGTGTGCCCAGGTGGCCAAGAAGGCCAATGGGATCCTGTCCTGTATCAAAAATAGCGTGGCCAGCAGGACCAGGGAAGTGATCCTTCCCCTGTACTCTGCATTGGTGAGGCCACACCTTGAGTATTGTGTTCAGTTCTGGACCCCTCAGTTCAGAAAGGATATTGAGGTGCTGGAGAGAGTCCAGAGAAGAGCAACAAGGCTGGTGAAGGGACTGGAGCACAAGTCCTATGGGGAGAGGCTGAGGGAGCTGGGGTTGTTTAGCCTGGAGAAGAGGAGGCTCAGAGGTGACCTCATCACTGTCTATAACTACCTGAAGGGAAGTTCTAGCCAGGTGGGGGCTGGTCTCTTCTCCCAGGCACTCAGCAATAGGACAAGGGGGCACGGGTTTAAGCTCTGCCAGGGGAAATTTAAGTTGGATATCAGAAAAAAATTCTTTCCAGAGAGAGTAATCAGGCATTGGAATGGGCTGCCCAGAGAGGGGGTGGATTCACTATCCCTAGAGATTTTTAAATGCAGATTGGACGTGGCACTGAGTGCCATGATCTAGTAAATGGACTAGAGTTGGACCAAGGGTTGGACTTGATGATCTCGGAGGTCTTTTCCAACCCAATCGATTCTATGATTCTATTAAATGGAAAGAAAAAGATTTTATCACCAAAACCATGAAAACTATGATTTTTATTCTGATATAAGATGAAGCAATAGTTAGATGGAAATATTTTTGGCTTTTACAGAATCTGAAAGATCAAGGAAATATATATATTATTAGATGAAATATGTTGCTTTGCTGAAAATACCTAGACTACTGGTCTTTTGAAGTAAAAAAGAGATAGAATGGTCATACATTGTGGTGTTAGATTTAGGATGTGCATTCATAATAATATATGTCTATACTTCACTGAGGATTAAACCTGTGCTTAAATGTTTATGCTGAACTGGCCCATGAAAGAGATTTTTTTAAAGAGGACAAGTTACCTGAGGTGTTTGAAGAGGTAACTCAAGTCACTCTCAGAAATGTCATATAAGTCCTCATCTCAGCATCAGTGGGAAAATCCAAAAAACTGCATGTTGCAAAGCTTTACAGAAAATAAGAAAATGAGGTTTTGGCTTTGAAAATTCAAGCTGGTACTTATGCATAAGATAATCAGAAATACAGATTATCAGAGTAGAAGAATTTAAAGAGACCTACAAACTTGAAATATATTCATTTATTAAAGAACCATTAAAAGTAATGTCAGATAAAATTCCTCTCTGTTGTTGCTCTGCAAATTCTTGGGGCTTTATGGTCATGATTTTCTTTCTGCTACTGCAGTGTGAAAGAGGCACAGAAACATGGAAAATAATGAAACTGAAGATACACAGAGTGCATGTAGAAGTAAACAAGAAGTAAACAAACTAGAAAGAGGTTTTAATTTTTTCCAGTTATTTGTAGTTGTAGCAAGCCTTGGAGTTGCACCAAACAATAAAAAGCACATTACTTTCAGGCAACACACTGACTTTGAAGTAGTGTTGCTTAAAGGTAAAAAGGCATTGATCCTCAGTTAAATGAAAATTAATTTACTGTTCTTTTCCTTTACTCTTTCATAAAGGTTGTTCAATGGCCTTAGATTTTTTAAAAATCAGAATCCAAAATTTATATCCGACAAGTCTTGTTGGCACTAAGAAAATACAGTTCCCATGTCAGATTAGGTCACTTATTTTTACACCTGAATTATTTTCATTGTTAACAGGATTATGGAAGAAGTCTACTTCAAAATATTGTTGCAAGATGTTAAGGTATTTGTAAAGTCATCTAAGCAAGGGAATCACGGGTGGTCAAACATGATGCTAATTGTACATTTATGCCCCATGGCCAGATGACAAACTTTATGTGATCCCCCAATTTACAGTCAGAGATCCTGACTCTTTCTCAACCTACTGCATCTACACTCAATTCAATTTAATTTTTTACTGTAGAGAAACAAGGAAATAATGATAAGTGAACCCCTCCCCCCAAAAAAAAATCAAAATATTTTGAAAACAGAATATATTGGTGCACACAGAACTAGGTGACCTATTGTTTGGGAGATTGGATTTTGAGTTTGATGGGACTTTGTGTTATTTTCTTTTGACCTTTGGTGTAGAAAGAAGAGAAAACTGCAACAGAATTGGTATCCTCACCTGTATTTTAAACAAAAGAACTAGATTTGTTTCATGTTACTGTTGGGATAACTCACACATTTGGTTTTCTTCAGTGATATAGGTCACTGTAATCACATATCAACTGTCTTAAAGCTGTGTGTTATATCCTCTAAATGCTTCCCACACCAGTTATAGTAAATGAGATGAAAAAACCCCACAAAAACAAGAGGTAGGAGAAGGTCATGTATCTGAAGAAGTATTTAAATATTGATAAATATATAGTATTTTTTTCAGGAAATGAATTGGTATTTTAAGAATCACAGAAAATAATGAGTGCAAGAGCACAGATATTAGCATTTATGTCATGATTGTATGAAGTATTTACTGTCCCTCCTCCCCTACCCACTCTGGCCATTGAAAGGGACATTAATAGGATAGTTTCTGAAAATTCCTTTTAATTTATCTAAATAATAAAAATTTATTTTTATTCTTCTCAGCTTCCAGCTGCAAAAATGGAACTCTCCTGCTTTCACTTTCCTTCTGGTGTTGTTTTCTTTGCTGGTTTTTGTTGTTTCTAACAACAGCCCTAGCTAGGTTTGAGCAAGAGATGTGACTCAACTGAAAACTTTAACAGGGAACTTGTTGGAAAAGATGGGTGGCACTATATTGTAAAGTATTACAGCAGGATCAGTCAGTTCTTCTTTCCCAGTTTGTCTCTTGGTCTCACATTGCCCTTGAGTTGCACACAGCAGTGTCTGTTGAAATAATTGATTTTTCAGTTCACTGACTGAAAAAAAATTCCATTCACATTGACCTGAAATGATTTCTCCAGGAGGGACATTGCTCATCTTATTAAAAGTCTGAAGTCTTAATATATTTCATTGGAGGTAATTTGAGAAATAACTTTAAGAAGCCCCCAAAACTAAAGGTAAATGCTGAGACAACTATCAGTCTGAACAAAAAATTATTCTGTTTTGAAAATGGCAGACAAAATGTTTTGACCTTTAACAAATGTTTTTCCCCACTGAAGTATGCCATGTCTTCAAAAGAAATCTCAAATAGTTTTGAAGGTACTGTCTTGACCAACAGATGTTTTGGTCACAGCACTTCATTCAATGTTACTCTAAGAATGTACAAGATTTTACAGATTTTCTTTCAAGAGTGGGCAGGGCTAGGAAGATGATCCATTTTCTGTAAGTGTTGTATTTGCAAGATTTTTCGGTGTGCATTTTCCTACTTCTTCCTTGTCAACTCTGGGCAATACTGGTAGGGAAGCCAGGGTCAGCCTCCGAGCATGGATCAGGACCATATTCCCTTCTCAGATGGAAGGTGCCACAGCTGCATTTCTAGTTCCCTGTAAAACAGAGAACACATTCATAGGAGATGATTGAGATTTAAAAATAATTATCAGGGGTCAGTCTGTATTTAAATTAAGGTAAAATGTTCTTGTTTCCATTTCTTGCTTCAGATCCAGATGGCAAAATTGTCATGCCTCCTTTGTGCCTGTAAATTGTGACTTCTCAAAGGCACTGATTGGCATGAAAGGCTTTAAATGGCCTTGTGCTAAAATAGCCTGTAAGTATGGATGCACAACTGTTAAAATCAATATCAGAGAAGTCTTAACAAAATCAGGATTGCAAGGCAATCAGATGTGAATATATAGCAATCAAAATAATGCAAGTGAGCCATGCCACAAATAGCCTTCGCATATGCTGCAGTAATGCTACATATTTACATTGCAAAGAGAGGAGTTGATGAGACAGGCTCATTGGATGAAACATCACAAACTCAGGCCCCAAAGGAATGTTATCTTGACAGGACTTTTGACTAAATTTATGGTATTTTGAAGACACTCCTCTTTTCAGTAATCATAGAATCTTTGGAAGGGATGATTAAAGATCTTCTATTTCCACTCTGTTATGGGCAGGGACATTTCCACTAAATTAGGTTGCTCAAAGCCCCATCCAACCCGAAGAGGTACATTTCCAATTATAAAGCATACACAATTTCTCTGGGCAATCTGTCCTAGTCCCTTACCACCCTGATTGTAAAGAATTTCTTTCTTATATATTCTACCTGAATCTGTCTTTTTTCATTTTACAACCATTGCCCCTTGTTCCATCACTACAGGCCCTGGTAAAAGTATCTCTATTATTCTTATTAGACCCGCTTAGGTACTGAAGGGTTTCTATAAGTCCTGCCAGGAGCCTTCTCCTCTCCAGGCTAAACAAGCCCAACTCTCTCAGCCTATCTTCATAGAAGAGGTGCTCCAACCCTCTGATCATCTTCATGGCCCTCCTCTATACCTTCTTCAACAGCTCCATGTCTTCCTTTTCTATATGTAGTAGCATAGTGGAAGAGACACAACTGACACACTACTTGCTCTAAAAGCCTGAAGAAGAGGCTGAGCCCTGATTTGTCTCACTGAGTTTACAATTTCTTGGCTAAGCAAGCTGCCAAAAAGTCATTTTCTGATTAATGGAGAGAGAGAGAAGCAATTTCAGGATGGGGGGGGTTTGTGGCCATACTTGAGACATCCAGTTTGGATGAGTTCATTTTCTCTCAATTAAGTTTGCAGTGACTTTTATGTAGGTATTGGTGTTTCTTCAGAGGAACCAGGTGCAGAACAGAAGGTCCCAGAGCCCCACTAGTCTTTGTTCCGAGCCTGGGTTTCCTCTCTTTCAGGTCAGTGAAACCTTTAATAGTGCACTTTCTGGGAATGCCAATGAATAACAGATAAATTTTCCCGCCTGCTGCCAGGACAATAAGCTGTTTCTTCAACCAGCTGTGCTTTAAGGTTAATGGTTTGCACACAACAGGCAGAAGCTATTTGCAGGTTTGCTGGGTTGCTTCTTTCTTTCCTCTCTGCTGTCCTACTTGAGTGCTTAGTTTCAACTGGACTGTGTTGTTGAAAAAGAAAGATTTCTCTCTCTCGTTAATGAAGAAAGCGTGGGAACATATATGTGTTGCTAGCTTGTGAATTTACAAGACAAAATATTAGGGAAAATAGAGTTGTTTAAAATGTGTACAGATTGTTCTGTTTTTCCTTTTTCAAAGTGATTGAGACAGACTATTCTGGTCTGACAATTCAGACTTATCCCTTCTGAGAATATAATTTACGGTAAGCTCCTTGCTTTGACTTTGAATATTTTTAATCTTCAGGACATTAAATGGTAGAATTACCTTTATAATAAATAAGATCCTTCAATAATATACATATTCACACTAACTAAGGCTTAGTTTTGGTTTAATTCAGCAGCAGATTGCTGTGGACAGTAACACTATCAATTACAAAAGTGATCTATATAAAAGAGCTAGGGAAGCTCTCAAAATACAGTGGTATTCTTATGATGAAGACAATAGCCAAGTCAGTATATGCCCTGAAGAAAGTAAGTGTCTCTTCTGTTTTGCTTACCTTTTTGTTAAAAAAAAAATTATTGACACTGCTTTCCACAATTTTTTGTTTCTGTGAGGCAGCTGTCACCATAATACCTAAGTGAAGTGAAAAGATTTAAAGACAACATAAAATAAAAAAAGGGTACTATTAAGGTAACTGAACTGTGTTTTAGAGCATTTGGTTAAATTACCAGCTCTGCTCCTGTCTTCTTTTGTGATCCTGTGCAAGTCCATTTTTTGTACTACTTATCCCAATATAAACACCCTGCTTAGCAACACTCTTTCTCCCACTTTTCACAGGTTTTGACTAGAATTAAGCTTTTGGGGATAGGACCAATCTTTCACTGGAAATCTAAAGTCCAGTCTCAAATATTCATCATCTTTTAGTGGTATATAATTTAGCTGCAGGTCTGAAATTCTTAATTATCAGTGTATCAGAATACCTGTAGGTTAGTCAGTAGGAAATGAATTGTAGCACAGTTCTTAATAAGCTTAAAGATTCCACTAAAAGGCTATTTTAGTGAACACTGATGACTAAAGATAGTAGCATGATCACTAATGTGCACAGACTAATTAAGTATGGATTACGTTTCTGTATTTTCATAATCATATGTTCTATACGCATGAATACATATATATTCATGAAAGTAAAAGCTCTTTCCTGAACAGGTATTTGAGAGTAAAAGCTCTCACCATGATGAGGAGTGAAAAACATTTGACTTACAATGGCTTGGGTAGATGGGTAAGATTTAATGGAAACTTGATTAATTACTCTGTTCCTTATCCTAAATTAGTATGTGTTTTTAGTGAGCCTGTTAGTGCCAGAGTAAATGAAAATTGTTCTGGGGTCTGAACAAACAATTTACCCCATCTGAAATCTGATGTCATGTATTGCTTCCTGTACTGCTTGTGGAGTGAGAGCAGTTGTGATACTGCACTATTTCTTTGTCTTCTTTTACAGTAATATGAAAGACATTTGTTCTTCTGAAGCTGGTACTTTCATATACTACACAAGAAACACTCTGGCAAGAGAAAAAATAAAGACCAAATCTTCATAAATTGCTCATCTGACAAAAGAACAAATGGACAGATTGAACATAATACATGCCCACCAGGGAGGGTCACCTTGTGTGTTCTACAGTCTTAGACAGCAGCACACTGTGGGATACACACCTGGTTGCATGACAATGTGTTTGATTACCTTGACTCATACTGTATTTTCACTGGAAAGCTTCCCTGTCCTGCACACCCACCTCTTAAAGATCAGGCCATAGAAGTGTGCTTCTGTTGACTGTGGAACCTTTCCCATCATGGGTTGGTACTGCAAAGTGCAGCCTCTGAACTCTGCAGAGCAGGGCCAGAGCACAGAAGGGATATTGATGTTTTACAGTCCCGCGGGACACCGAACTCAGCATGAATTATAAACCACTGTCCCCTGGAGAGGCCGAGCATCACTGACAGACGGCATTTTGCCTTTACAGGTAGCATCTCTTGTCTCTTTTTCAGTTTATACTTACGTGCTTAACTTCTAACCTGGAAAGTAAACTAGCATTTGATGGGCTGCCTTTGAAAGACTCCAGACACCACATCTACTTCAATAATTGCTGGAGCAGCCAGGATAAGCAGCCATCTTTCAAGTCTGTAATATCAGCTCATTCTGCAAAGAAGATGAACATGTCCTTTACTACTGATTCTCCCGTGGAATGACAGGATTATTCATATAATCCTGACCTCCTGGCCTCTCTTCCAGAACTGGAGATGAGTGAAAATGACAAGTTTTTATCTTCTCTAAGGCTGTCAGACAGTGGTGCAAAAGAGTAAGGAAGGGGAAGTTGAGCTTGGGTCCTAACTCCTTCAGGACTCCATGACTCCAGTGGCTGACAGCTATTCAGAAAATTAATTAACATAAATGACATTAAAATTCTGCTCCAAGATAAGCCAAAATATTAACCCTCAGAGACATTTAGCTAAGGCAGTTTAAAGACTAAAGACCTTAAAGAACCTTGACTTAATGCAGAAATTGTATGTGCTGCATGAGATGAGCTATTTATAAAGAATATCAACTCTGAACCTAACTCCAAAGAAACCCATTGTGTCCTTTACAGCCCTGGAAGAGTGAACTCCACTGATTTCTCTGGAAGCTTGTCCTCTGCAAATGCTGAAAATATTTCTCAAATAGCTGTCACTCTTCATCACAAGCCCAGACTCTCTAATGTGATAACTTCAATATGAAGAGGACCACATGTAAATTCTATGGAAATTAAATCAGGGAAGATAAACTGCAGGCATCTGTTCCTTGCTTTAGTACATTTTAGGTGTTTTCACTCAGTCTGCATAAAAATGCTTATGTTGCTTGAATAAATGCCAATTCAACACTTCAGCATCTGATCGGCTAAATAACCATGTGAGCAATGGCAGTGAGAAGGTAAATGGGAAGGTGAAGGTATCAGGAGATGGATTAGCTGGCTGTGGTTCCCATTCAAAAATTGCTGATTAGTGATCTCCTTTAAAATCTGATTAGAAAGGAACATTGTTTTCATTCATTTAAGTAGGGGCCAGTCACCTTTTATGTCTCAAAATATATGAGACAGCGTTTATAGAGTATGACTCTCATTGGTGTAAAAAGTATTAATGAATGGCTTTGGAAAAATAATATTTAGACTGTCCTTTAAACAGTAAACACCTTCTCCTTTACTTTCCCTTACTCCTGAAACTCCTTGAATCATAGTAGGTCAAATTTCTCCATGGTGAAACTTTATTGATTGTGACAGACTTTACACCAGAGATTTGTCTGGCATGAAATTAAATATTCACCTTCTCATACCCAAAAACAACCTCACTGCTACAAGGTAGCTATGATAGCAAAAAATCCACAGTGTGATTTTGCACTGACAGAGGGGAAATGGTGGTCCTCTCCAAGACTGCAGGCAGTGGCTCTGTGCATGTGGTCTCATCCAGGCGTTGGGTTCTTACTGCTCCGAAGTGGCTGAAATTGTGGACCTACCTAACTGGTGCTTTTAATAGATCCAAAATTGGGATGCTTTCACGGCTGCCTCACATTGGTGATAGCTAAAGGGCACAAGTACTGAATGCTGTTACAGTGGAGCTCCCTAAATGCCTGAGGTCTGAGCTAGGTTCACAAATTGTCCAGCTTCCCACTGTGACTGATTGGTAAGCATGCTCCAGTGCTGCTTGTTGAACTGGACTTCACATGGAGCATCTCTGGAAGTGCTGACATGTCTCACTCCATCTCCATCTCATTTCTGTTTTAATCACTCACTTACTAATTATAGCTCAGACTTTATGGTGATGATGGGATGGATTTAACTTTCATAATCTTTCTGAAGTGATTTGAAGCTGGGATTAACTATTGTGGGCAGACTGAAGATGTTCTCATTCCCTCTGTTAAAGCTTCTGTTTTATGTGGAATAAATAAATGTGCATCATGCCAGATAATAAACATGATACAGGAGTGCTTGGGGCATCTTGGTTCTGTTGCTGCTACTCTATTTATATTCAATAAACCCCATAGAGGGATGGGATTTGAGGCATACGTCTGCTTTAATGTTGCCTCTCAGCTGGCTGCTATCTTTGCAGTCTTCTTGTTGCTCTTTTATTCCTTAGGCTGTGGCCGCAAGGAATAGAAAATATGATTTTAGAAAATGCAGTGTAGGATAGAAAATGTCAGAGCCATATGGTGCGGCACCGAACTGGTGCAAAAGAACCCTGTGGTTCCGGTGTTCTCAAGGGATTTTTTGTGGCAGGCAATTATGCACTAGATTTTATGCTGGCTCATATATTACCTGACTGCTCGGTTCTGATGTTACTCACAGCCAGATACTTTCTCCTCCACTGAGAGTGGCATAAACAAGCTTTGCCTACCTACCCAATCCAGGTCAGGGTCGTGTGGCTGAGAGATCCCAGGAAGTCCAAGTCTGACTCTGGTTAGTGAAGAACTGTGGCTTTATGCTCCTCAAAGGCAGTTTAGTAGTCTTAGACAGGAACCTAAATGTGATGCATCCCTCCCTTTTGCAGTCCTAGCCTTCAGCAAAAACTTAAGTTTCTGCAGGTTGCTATTACTGGGATGAAATCTTTAGGTAGGAGACAATATTTCATTGATTTTATAAAATGTATTTATTAATGTATATGAGTTTGTCTCCCTGAATCAGTAGAAATCAAATAGCAGAATGTTTTCTCTCTTATGATTCCTGCCCATCCTCTGTTTTCCAGTCTGCATTTCCCTCACAAAGCTCTCCTGGCTATCTTTCTGGTCAGGGTCATACAACAACTGGCTGCCTTTGACTTTGTTGTGTTCTTTGCCTGTGATATTTGTGTGTCTCTGTTTATGCTTACACATGCCTGCATATATCTCCACTGGAAAAAACAACTAGATGCATTTGCTTTCATTCTCCGCTGAACCTTGCCCTACTAACATTGCTTAGCTCCTGATTTTTGGTAGTGGCTCTTATTTCTTCCTCTCAGAATAAGAAATTTATTCATTTTATACATATCAAGAGGCTATCATTATTTGAAAATGAAAATTTTACCTTTCTCATTGCAAGGTGAACCAAATGGCATTGAGCATGAGTCTTCAGGAAGTGGTAATCCCTCAAGTAGTTATTTTAATCCAGGTACAATACTGTGGCATCATTTTTAGTGTAACTAATTGGATTTTGCATGAAAGAGCTTGGAGACTTGTGCAAGCTCTATTTTCTACTACAAAATGTTTTACTATGTTTTCTAGTATATTAGCAAAGACCTGGGGATGGGAGAAAGTAGACACACATGTTGATGAAACCTGGATTTTCACAGACTAGGAAGACATCCAGTGATAAGTTCACATGGGCAACCGAATTTGCTGAATCCAGACCTTTGCTCTAAGATCTGTATAGCTGCATTGGTATATTGCTGGACCTGTTTGAATATTTCCTTCTCTATGGACCCAGATGTGTCTACATCCACTCTAAGAGATGTGCCCTTAGCCTGGGCGTGTCAGTAGGTGTTTATGTAAAGTGAAGTGTTGTTCCTCTCCTCTCCTTTTCCTCTCTATGATTCATAATCTTTGGGTGTAAAGTTATGGCACTGAGTTTTAAAGAGCTAAAACTGACTCAGTGATGACTCAAGCTTAGGTGACACACTGTTCTCTTGGATAATTAGTGCATGCAGTGTAATCTCTGGGAAGAACTGTGCTGAGTTTAGCGTGTCCTTCAGATGCTCTGGAAGTAGGCATGTGACAGGATAAATAAGAGCTAGCAAAACCACCCCAGCTCTTCCTGTATGATCTCTCCTAAAACCCCTTCAGTTATTAGCATTAGGTTGCTATCACTCACCTTTTAATCTCTGTCAGGCCTAATTTTTGTTGGTTAACTATATATGTATGCAATATGCAAATTGCTGGTACTTCCTCAGGTTGGTCAGAAAGCGAGTAGGTCTGATGGTTAAATTGCTTTGTATTTTTTGATTATTACACCTGGAATGAAAACACAGTGCTGCAAGTTGAAGACCTGATCCTGTGATGTAAGCCTGCTGTGATTTAGTTTGTCCCAGTCTGCCCACACCATGGCACTAAGGAAGCTCCTGCAGCAATTTCCACACGTGTCTGCCACCAGAGATCTCCCCAGGCATTCGGTTTGTTTCCAGGGCTAGGGAAATGGCCTGGAGAAGCTGCTATTTTCCTTGTTATGTCCTCAACCTGCCACAAGATGACAATGTTTCAGAACTTTGATGGCTAATAATAACCAGACAGTGGTATCCTTTTAGCTGACTGCCTAGACTCGGGTGGTGATTGTACATGACTGTGAATTTGGAGTGCTAAATGGGATGTGACACTATAATCGAGAGAGTGGAGATATAAAAAAGACTGTCAGCCCACTAAGGTGCTGTTCTGCTGGGTCAGCCATCAAATGAAGGCATGCTAAATCTAGCATTTGCCTTGTGTCAGTCTCTTGGGGCAGCCTGTCCCATACTCACTCAGCCCATTTCTTGCCAGAGGTCTAAAGGCAAGGTGTGTTGAATTTTATCATTCATATTCGTTTTGGAGTTGCTGAATGAAATATCATTGCCTGACACCTAAAACAAAAATTAACTGGAGATCATACAGCTGGAACATGAGTTTCACAACTCCTATTTTTATTTAAATGATAGTTTTTTTCATTGCTAATATCCCTTGACTATTAAACGACAATTCTTGCGCTCCTTTTCAAAGAAAAAAGACTGAAAGTTTGACAGCTTAGACATGGAAGCTGAATGGAAAATCACATGTAATACACTATTTCTGCTACTTTTGACTTGGCTCTACTTTACAGATGCTTGATTTTTTTAATAGGGGTTGTTTTTTTCCCATTATGTTGTTGTACTCAAAAGAAAGGAGAAAACCAGGTTTGCATTGATTAAGAATTATATTACTTGCTTTGACATAATCTGCTACATAAATATGTTTAACAAAAATATATATTTAAGAGATCACTCTCAATCAGAAGAAAAGCATTACTAAAAATAGAGTTGCTGAACTCTTCAGTTAAATCTTTATATATCTGTATAGGGGGAGATCTTTTGTGCTACTATTTAATTCTAGTTTCTGTTTCTAATAAAAGCTTACCAGCAATCTAGTATTTCTATTGGTAATTTATGAAATGTTTGGAAGACCTGGAATATAATTTCATCTTTGCATGCACTTGTGCCATCTTTCTATGTCCTCTTCTATAAAGTGGGGACAACAATATTCTCTTTTTTTCCCATTTGGTCCTGTGATGGCAGTGTGACAGCTCAGTCAGATTTGCTTGGTGATGTCAAGTTCAAAGAATAAAATAAAAATGTTTAGGAAAAAAACCCTTTCTTTCGGTAGATTGAAATATTGTTAAAAATATAAGGCAGGAAAAAACCCCTAAAATTGTTTAGGAGTTTAAAAAGACTAACTCAAATACTATTAATAAATCCTCCATGTTTTCATTAATTCAACTGGTAAGGAAAAAAGGAATTAATCTCTTATAATGTTAGATATCTCAAAAATGTTCATCTAGCCTGAGCTATTTACTTGGCTTGCTCTATAGTCAGCCTGTAGGCAAGTCTTCAAGATAATTAATCCCATCTATCTTAGATACTGTTCTTGAACCAATACCCTGTATGGCTGATAATTTTCTATTAACTAAAGAAACAACCTAAAAATACTTGCTTAGACCTGGCTTTTTTTTAGGCAGTCTAAGGAAACTGACTTCCTGCATGACTAAATCACCCACTTTTAGCTTTAAAAGCTTGAAACACATTAAAAACTTTAAACACTTTTTTTTTCCTTCACTTTTTTATGAACACACAATGTATAAGTTATATTTTGACCTTTTTAGAATCTTTAAATTTTTAATAATTTGATTTACTTAAAACTTCTAACATCACTTAATCCCTACTAATGTGAAATGAAATCTACATGTTAACTTAACTTGCCTGTCAAGAAGCTACATAAACTAACTAAGGTTAGCTGTCGTAATTTACACCCTTGAATAGACTCCCATTAATTGATTCTCTTGCTGTACTCTTCTAAAGCTTCGACACACACTTTAAGCCAATTTTAAGATACATAAACCACTTAATTTATTGAAGTTTCTGCATGCTGCGAGTAAGTTCAGAGTCTAGAAAATCTGGGCCTCATTAACCTTTTACATGCTGCTTTTGAGTATCTCTGCCATCGCATGAATACTTTAGTAGCATTGAAATTGTATTAAAAGTATGAAATAAAGAGTTTTGTTATGCTGATTTGTTTTAGGAGGCTGCAATTAACTTGACTGGTGTCACTCTAGATTTATTTCAGAAAATGGAATCAGTTCCAAATAGGTTTTATGACAAAAAGATCATTGATGTCCATGTCTTTGTTTCTTGGAGCTTGTGTCCCAGAACTCACAAAGAAAAGCTATTTCACATAGCTAAGGACTGAAGGCCTCAAATACTAGATTGAAAATGCCTATAATTATGGTGTAACTCATTTCCATATATAACAGAGCACTTCAGCTCTGAGAAACTATTACCTGTGGCATTGTGGCTTTCACTATAAGCAGCAGAAAGGCTGTCACCTCAGCAAATTGATTTTGTGGAGATATGACATCTTCCATTAGCTGAGGATTAGTCTCTCTGCCGTTTGTTCCTTCTGCCCCCTCTTGTCAGCTCAGTTAATGGATGCTGGTGTCTGGACACAGATGCTGTGTTTTAAAGAGCAGATATTTTCCTCAAATCCAAAGTCAAATACATATTAAATGTGAAAAATACAATGAGAGGCTTTGGAGTGTTAGCTTTGGACACTGTTTCACAAAATTTGAAGACTCTGGTTTTACTTCACAAACCATTTATCTTCTTACACAGAGGTACTCTCCATGTCCCTCGTATGAAGGGCATGGGGATGTTATTTATGTGTCTTTCAATTAATAGTTTGGAACAAGAATAGAGCAGCTAGACCTTTGCCTCGGGAGGTTGCAAACCTAATGGTGTTATAGGAGGGCTCATCTTCTCCAAATGATACGAAAGGCTGTGAGGCAGCAAGCAAAACAAGGGCAAGGGAAGAGTCAACAAGGGAAAGAGGTTAATACCAACTGCAGACTTGGGAGGAAAAGGTGAATAAGTGCTTAAACTTGTGCAATATCACAATCGGAGAGTACAATTCAAAAGTGTGGGCAGAGAAATACAATTTAGTTTGTGAAGAAAGAGTCTCCAGGCAGGGGCATGACTCTTTGAGCTTCTACAGAGCTCTGCTCTAGGCCCAAACAGGTTTTTCAAGTGGTGAAGAAAGGGTCAAGTCTTTTTAGAACTATGTCTACCTCTGGGTATTTTGGAAAGCATAACCGAATTTGACTGATTTTCCTTTTCAAAGTCTTTCAGGGGATCTAATTTCATCATGGTGATACATTCTCTTGAATTTATCAATAAATCTCATGTTCATGCACAGCTAATGTTCTGGAAAGTGACCTGCTTGAATTATTAAGCTACTAGTGTTCCTGAAAGTAATGTCCACATCCTTGCTAAGAACTTGCAGGTCTCCAGTGGAGACTTCTCCACCAAAGCACTTACCATGTACAGAAAGGTGAGGTGCAATAGATCTCCCTGGAAGTCTGGATCATATGGAGTCATTGTGATGGGACCAAGCAGATTTTTAAGGAAGAGAACAGGTATATTTGTTGTGATCTCTGTGTGTATGTGTGTGTTTCTAGTGATAGACTAGATTTGCTAAAATATGTCACCATTGCTTCTGGTGCTTTTCTAACCAAGTGTGTTTGTTTGTATATGCTAAGGTAGATTTTAAACAGTTCTCAATATTCTAACTTGAAAACTGGAGCAGAAGAAGGTAGGAGAGGGGGAGAAAATTAGATTTCTCTTCAGAAAAATAGAATAATAACATGGTGATAATTTTTGCCTGCTGAAGGGGGAAGAAAAAATGCAATCTAATACATAACTGTCATTTATTATGAGTCACATCTTTCTTTTTAGATCCAAATCATCTCCATCCCACATAAATGTGGCTTTTCTTAACTTTCTACTGCTACAAATTATTGACTTAAAAAATTTGTAGCACTTACAGGAGACTATTTTACTAAAGAGTTGAGCCATTGCAGGTTTCATCATACAGACTTCACTGTTACAGTGTATATTTTATCCTAAATCCGGCCTTAGGAAGGATCAAATCTGTTATACCTTGAAGCTGTTTATCTTGAGTTTTTATAAAATGTGGTCTTCAGGATTGTTGCCTTTTCCAGTAAAACTGAGAAATACAGTATTTCAGCTTTCAAAACCTATGCAGCCCTTTGGGAGACTGTGAATAGGGAGGCTGACACTTTTACTGAAGAAAAAGATGATAATGAAATAGAAACAAGTCTAAAAAATAGTAAAGAAATATGGGACTAGCTCCATCTCAAGGGTGGCACAGAGTATCTTAGGATTCTCTTAGACAATAGTTTGCTCCAACCTTCAGCATTTCTAGGACACCAGAATCTCCCAGTTGTGACTGGGGGAGATTTACACTGGAATCTGTGTGCTAACACTTCATAAGGTTAAAAATTCAAACTAGATCTTGACAAAAAAAATGAGTATAAAGGAAGTGGAAGGCCTCCACAATGACTGTGTAGTTTGCTTAGTATCTGGAACTAACTTGGAGGTCTGGGCTAAGAACAGCAGTGTGAACCTTTTCGGTCATGCTTGTGGGCTCATCTGGAAAATAAAAATCAAATAACACAGAAAAGAGCCTATCTTCTGCTTTGCTTCATATTACCTTTCTATCTTTTTCTGGGCTACCACATTAGCTCAAGAAAATGGAGAAGTTTGGGACTTCTTTTTTCCATGCAGTATAGAATGCATATCATATTACAGTGTCCACCTCAGAAAAACTAGTGCAAAGCAGAGCCTTAGCAGGGTACAAAAGTATTTCCTTTAAATATTAGTTTTTCAGAACCAGTGGCACTTTGGGGCTCAATCTGTGACAGTTACAGCAAAATACAGAAGAATATAAACAAAGAATTCCATAACCCAGTGAGGATTAACAGGTCAGACTAAAATGAATCTTGGGTAACAGACATATTTCACCTGTCTTCAGCAACTAGCTAGAAGATTTTTCCTTCTGCTTTCTCAATTACAAAGAATAACCTAGGAAGAACTTTGCTGGAGTCAGTAACATTAGAAAGAAAGAGATCGAAATACATTTTGGTCTCTTTCTGCAATCTATAATCTTCCCTTGTGAATCTGTTTGGGCTAGTGAAGTATCAACTGAAAAATAGTCAGTTTCTTAGCTTTAAATCTTGACTCAAATCTAAAATTGTTAAAGCTTGGTTTACCAGGCCTTATGTTCAGATAAAAAACTTAATGCTGTGAGGGAGACCCCACGTGTAAGTATGCCCTCCCACAAACATAGCAAACATTTTTATATGCATCCTTTGCTTGGAACCTACAGGCATTGATTGAATAAATTCAATTGTCCATTTCTTTAATTTTAAAAATATTTAAGTGTATTTTTCCTCTGCAGTCTGTCCTTTCATTCTGTTCTGCTGTATAGGATCTGTATAATCTGTGTCTCAGTAGGACTGGTTCACATTTTTTTCCTGCTCTGTTTTTTTTTTTTCCACTACATTGAGCCAGGTTTCCAGTTAATTCACAGTCACAGCTCATACATGAACATTCAGATGGTTCTTGAGCACATATTTCACCAAATAGAAATATTACTTTCCCTCCAGGTTCTTTAAGTTCCTCTGGGTCAAAGATGAAAGAGTTGTTTTATAGTTTCTCTCCAAGAGCTTTCACGTATCAAGATCTCTTTCCTGGCTGCTTTTCCTGTGTTTCCTTACTTCAGGAAGGCTGAGTTCTCTTTTCATGATTCAACTGACACAAACCTAGAAGTAGAAGTTGGCTAAAAAGAGGGATTTGGACTTTCCCAGGATTTAATTCAAAGCCCAGTATAATCCATGGGGAGCCTCTCAGCAGTTCCCTATTAAATTCTACCACGACTGTGTGGCATATTCTGGTACAGATAGATGGTGAAATTCACTTTTACAATTTACATAGGTTTTAGAACTTCATGAAGTAGAAACCAGTCCAGGAAAAATAATAAGCTTTCCAAAAATATCTTCAAATGAACTGTAAAGCTATCTAAGGTTCAGATAATTCAGTTAACTACACTCTCCAGGTGCAGAAGAGTGGAAGTGCTGAAAGTACAGTTTTGCTGTACTTGTGTGCTAGTCTAAAGAGTGGGAGGACAGTATGGGAACTTCTCAGAGGCAGTCCTTGCAAGATTTCTAAAAGGGAGAGCTTCAGGAGCATGGGCATTTCACTGGCTTTGGACAGATTGCAGTATAAATCCTGATACCATGGTTATTGACAGATATAGATAGGAGTCACTGAGTGCTTGTCATTTCCAAAACAATATAGCTTCACATTATGAATTTAAAGTTTGATAGAGTTAAGCAACCCCCTGAAATGTTTATTTAGGTAATAGTCCAGTGAGCAGGTCCTGAGAAGCAATTAAAGTGCTGGATTTTATTACATTCAAGAAAACATTTCCATGTTGTAGGAATGACACCTGAGTTTTTCAAATAGCTAGAAATTGCTGAGCTTAATGGGCACCGGAGTGATGATATAATCACAGTTTTCTCTGGTGTATAGCCCCTATCATTTATTATTGCAACTACTGTACATTGGAATCCACTTACTCTGACAGCTCTGCCTCACCATAGGTCAGCTTGATAGCATCAGATGGGAATGGGTAATAACCAAACTGCACTGACAACAGGTTTGGCAGAGCTAACTTTAAAGGTAGAAATGTGCTTAAAAATACATACAGGTGTGACAAAAATGAGAATTGAATCAGTCCTCACTTGAGGTTTACACCACTCTGTGGATTTTTGATTTCCGGATGTTTTGCCTATCAGATATTCCTCTAATGGGTTTCATTAAAATTCCAAAATACATCATCCACTCTCAGCTGCTCAGAGACATGGTATTGATGATATGGTGTGTAGTTGTGCAGTCGTGGATGCAGAGTAATCTTCCATCCCTAGTTTGGTTTTGTTTCATTTTGCTTTGTTTGGGTTTTTTTGTTGTTTTTGTCCTCCCCCCCCCCCCCCCCCCCCAACAACACACCCCCACCCCACCCCCTCATAAAAAAGCACTGTTTGTAACCCCCAAGAGCAGACCTGCTGAAGGAATTCAGCAATTCTGATCCTTAGATGTCAAGCAGCATTTTAAGGGGTATGCAAAAACCATTGTCTTTCCTTGCAGGGCAAAGTACAAACTTGCACTTGTACTTGCAGTGCTAAGTACAAACCACTTATTTGAGACTCTGGAGGTAAGTAAAACCCGCATGACAAGTGAGCTTCGGAAAATTCTGGTGCATACTGAGAATGTGGTGGTGTGTTTTTTTGTGGTTTTACTATGGGACGTTTTTTTTTCTGAAGCTGTCTCTTCTGCTGTGTTCATTAGACAATACAGCCAGTCACAGTCTTGCTTTTCAGTTACCTTCTCTCAAATGACTTCCACCTCCTATATAGCCTGCAGGAAGCTGGTTCAGTGGACTCCTGCATTCAGAGCTGATGATGCCCAAACTGCCATGGCAGCAGATGTGACTGTGCCCAGACTGGCTCAGTGCCTCTTCCCCACACTGTGCCACAGGTGACAGTGGAACTGCATTCAACCCCAGGGAGTCAGGGGAAGACAACCTACAGTAGCTCGTAATGCAAAGCTGAGTCCCAGAAAGATAATACTGAACGGAAATGCTTCCAGTTCCTCACAGTGTAGTGTGGTCTTGCTGCTTTGCGGGGCTGCACTTCAGTCCAAACAGGAACCTGCGGGCTTTAGGCTAGAGGCTGAGGCACACAGATGGCACAGTATGAATACCAGTGGTGAGCTGGTTCTGTGCAGCCTCATTCAAGCTTTCAGAGGTGTGTCTGTGTAAAGCTGAACAGTTCTTGAAGAGGTGGGTGGGACCACATCCTGTGGGACACTGCTGGAGGTGGCTCAGCAAATACCTTACTGACTCAGTGTTCATGAATATAAATACTGAACTCTTTATATCTATTTGTGTCTATAGTCCTCCTCCACCCAAAACCTCCTCCTTTCCTTGGAGAAGTATGTTGTTTTTGTTTAATATTTCCAAATCACTGATGGTGGAGAAAAACTACTTGCCAAGAGAGATCATGGAGAGTTTAGTGCTTTTAGTGGAGATGAAATAAGAACCAGATTGAGGGCTTACAAGCAGAAAATTTGTGTTGCTGTCTGTACAATAATATAGCAGTCAGGTAATTTTCTAAAAGGACATTTAGATATCTGGAATATGCTCCTGTAGCCTTATAAGAACTATACTTGCTGCTTCTACTGTTTATGCCAGTTTGTGCCTGGTTACTCTTAGTTCCCCCAGTCACGTCTAAACCATGATGTATTTATTTAATCTTTCCTCAAAGGTCTGTCCCACTCAGTCCCATAAACCAGCCCAAATTAACCCAGTAATATATTTGGGGTTTGCTTTGCTTTGCTTTGGGGTTTTTTTTGGTTGGTCGGTTGGGTTTTTGATTTTTTTCCATTTTTTCCCCATTTCTCCATTCACAGCATGCATCCCATAATGAAATACTCCAGAGACATCTGTAGCAGATCTGTTTTCTCTCTACTTTTTGATTAGCTGCCTGTGTTTTTTACTGTGTTTTTTATGTCCCCCCTTTGTCATATTGCAGTGCAAATTCATGGCTAGTGAGTTGTCCAGAATTTCTCCAAAGTATATACTGCTATTTCTACTTCCCCAGTTTTAATCTCATTGTTGGATGCCTGTGTTTCTCATTAATTTTCCTGAGATGTTCTGACTTCCAATATTTTAAGATGAATCTGATATTTGTTGGGCCCCTCATTCTGCATATTTCTGTTTTCTCTTTAACCCACTCATATATTATTTTTTTCTTCTCTTCTAGAGCCTCATCTGCTTTATCAGAAGCATACAGACTCTAGGTATCAAGGTTTTCAGACTCAACTATTTTTACAATACATACTGCCACATTCCTTTGTCTTCTTTCATTCTCCATATACCTCTTATCTGGTTTCTCATCTTGTTTTCTTTCAGCTGACAAATCCATTTTGCCAGCATATTTTTCTTTGTCTCCCATTGTAAGTTTTGCTCTACCACATTTTTTCTCTGAAAAACAAGACAACCTGTCTCCTATATGTCATAAATATGTAATATTCAAGATTCCTTTTGTAATAAATAGGAGCCACCTGATTGATACTATCTCACCAGAATTTGGTTTTAAAAGAATCCTGAAAAGAAAAAAAAATTTAAAAAGGGCTGCCACCATAAGCTCAAATATTTTGACAAATAAAATTTCCTCTGAAGGGGATTTCATTCTGGCTTTGTAGGGTATAAGTTACATATTGATCTGATAATTACTTTCCTTTATAAAAATTGTATTTTATATTGCTGAAGTTCATATTAAAAGTAGTTCTGTCATTTAATCACTGATATAAAGTTTAGTCATAAAAACTTGAGACAATGACATATAGCAAAAGAAATCCTACAGACAAGCCATTAAATATAGAAAGGAACAGAGTTGTTTACATTAACTTACAGAAAAAAAAAAGAAAAGGTTTTTAGTAAAATGCTCCAAAATGTCTTGACCTTTTTAAATGAAAATTCTGATCAGACTTTGAAGTTTAATACCAGAATGTGTCCTAGCCCACAGTAACTATGAAATAAGAGTTTATAAACTCTGAGAGCAAACACAAGTCTTATACCTTTGTTCACCTGCTGTTTTATATGTCTAACATTTTTTACAATGATTCCATTTTCATGAGAACTGAACATGTAGTGAAATGTATTGAGGAATGATTCTCCAGAATATCATGTCTCATATTTGATTATTTAATTTCCTCAGTCAAAGTGTTTGAAAATTTAAGTAACAACTTACAATTGTCTATACAATGAGGAGGTAAGCGGGTCATAATGTGTACAACTCACCTGAAAAATTCATTGAGAATGCAATTTTGTAGAAATTTCATTACTGGTTTTGAGAAGAAAAGAGAAATTGAAATGCTTTCTAACTCTGGATTATGAAAAATGAACAGTAGAACAAATCCTACAGCAAAGCAAAGTTATTGTTACATTTGGGTTATATTTATACTAATTGAGATAAGTACACCATACCAAATTAATAAGAATTCAATCCTGCCTGAAGCTGTTGGATCCATACATGGGAGTGGCTGCTGAATATGGGGTGGACATTGATAGAACTTTTCTACTAAAAAGCAGCACCACTCTGGAGACAAGGTAGGGAAAAAAGAAAAAAAAGAAAACTAAAAAAAAGATAAAGCAAGCAAAGTAAAACTGCATTTGCTACAAGTGATTGTACTGGGTTTTTAATTAATGAGAACACAGGAGATTGCTAAAATGAGTACATTACCTAATGGTGAATTAATATTATATGCTGAAACATCCCACAAGGGAAGAATTGGATATGCTAATATTGTATGAAAGAGATTGCCACCAGCAAATATTTCACTTTAGAGAATTCTACATCAGGCAAAAACTCAGAAAAAAAAACCTGCCCTCAATATATGTCATGAAATATTAATTGCCTAGAAGTTAATAAAGCAAGATAAAAGCTTGATTATACACCTTTGCATCCTTTTGATGGTCTTTATTGAACATTGATCCAGAATTGTTTTTAGAAATGCAATGCATTATTGTATGAGTAATAGAAGAGACATTTGGAGGCATAAAGTTATAATTCCTAAAAAATAATATCTGAAACTGTAATTGGCCTAGGCCTAATGGGACATTTCCTTGAACATCTGAAGGGGAAGGTACTTGGCTTTATATTATGCTTTCTTCTCCTTGGTTCAAAAATATTGCCTGCCCTCTGGTACCATTCAGGCAGGCTACTCTGCAAAATGCACTTGTTATTTCTCTTAATGTGAAGAGTGGATGGGAATGAGAGACAGTACTGGATTTTTCAGTTTTGTGTCATAGTACAGCACATCTTTTTTTTGTTTTGTTTTGTTTTTTAATATATGTTGTTTATTTTGGCTTGGACTTTTTCAATTGTGCAACATTCCAAGAGTAGCTGAATGCCTTTTCTCAAATGAAGAAAAAAGAGGAAGGAATTTCTCAACTTTTGTATTTAGGATATAGATCAACTATTACCCAAAGGAAATAGTATATGTCTTTGTGTTTTGGCCTATGCCTGTTTAAGTTATATGAAACTGAAGAAAACAGCCAACTTTTATATTGTTCCTTTAAAAGCAATACATCTACCTGTATTTACTATAATATTCACTAATCTCAATAAACCCTGGGGAATGTGATTCAACTTTCATTCTTGTGAGGAAAATTTAAAATTATTTGTGCTTTGTTGAACTGAATTTAAAATACAAAAAAGAAAAAGGCAAAGCAACACAACAATCTTCCCCAACTGTACAGAAGGTGACTGTAACAGTGAAAAAAAAATTCAGGCTAACTTAGGCTGTATACCTTGGAGCGCATTCTATGAATTAGACACAGATGGCACACTCTGAATGTTGCTAGTAGACTAACTAACCATGTTTGGTTCAATTTTTTAGTTTCATTGCAGCCAATTAAAACATTTTTGGTGATTGCTACCATTTCTACTGAACAGCTTGCTCATGCTTTTCTGTGACTGAACAGTTGCCAAATGAAAGGCTGATTTGATACCCTTGCTTCCTTTTGAATATGAACTTCATTCATTACATTATTTGTCAATGCTTATGTCTTTACATATGATGAAATCTGGCTTGATCTTAATGTTCAAAATGTATAAAATGGCAGTCAGACCTTCAGCTGCTGAAAACTGGCACAGGTCCATTTATGTCAACAAAGACTTTGTAGAGGTTTCAGCAGAACACAGCTGGGCTTATACCTAGAGTTGACCTATTCCATCTGTGGTCTGGTTTTCAGTTGCCTTATACTCAAAATCAAGAGCACTCCTGAACAGTTACTCACTCTGGAAATATCAAGTGTGTGAGTGAGAGGTTTATCTCATATTATGACTCGGAATTTCTGAATAATTATTTCAGCCTTGTGTTTGGTCACTTGACTTCTTTATTGCTGGCTCAGTGCTATTTAGCATATTCTCTTCCACAGTAATGTTTCTTTTGTGGTGCTGCTGCTGATCTCGTTCTCCTGGTTTCTTGTCATCCTCTTGAAGATGGTATATAAGTATTAGCAACATTATAATTTCACAGAGACTTGCTAAATAATAAGTAAACCTGGTTGACAGTGCCTTCAAGGATCTGACTCTTAGCAGTTTACTTAACATTTTCCTAAGCAATATAAATAACCACTTCTTTCTCTTTCACCTTTCTGATTAAGTACACTTAAAATATCTTTCTCAATAAGTATAGTTAAATGTAGAATGCAGTGTTCTGCATTTCTGGTTGTTGTACACACAGCAAAGCCTGATGATACAATGTAAATGTGGTCTGTGAAGGAGGTCTGGCACTATTAGATAGTTTTGTAGTACTAGGTATAGAATAGGACTGGGTGAAAAACAAAGAAAGGGCATATAGATGGATGTGACTTTTTTGGTTTGTATTCAAGATAGAATAGAGTCCCTGTTTGTGAAAGAAATGCATATAAAGTAACCTTGAACATATCAGTCACTGCCAGATCCAGCCATAGCATTGCCTGAGAAAGTATAGGGTCATTTTAGTGCTCTAACAGAGTTGTCTGTGCCAGCTGGGATTTTGTTTTTCTTAGTGCTGCACCATGGCAGGAAAATGTGCACCCAATCTGTAACATATAAAACCACCTCTAGGGACTACTCTGCCAGACTGTCTGAAGCACTTCAGATGTATCTTTTTTTGTTTTTTTCTGGAATGTTCATAGTAATTAACATAATTGGAAAGAATGAAAGAGGGAAAAACACTCAAATAACTGGATTAATTCTGCTTAAGAACTGTAAGAACTAATGTGGAAAAACCCAGAGCAAATGTAAGGGATTTCAATAGAACAAAGAAAAGCAAAGGTTACTGCAGTTCAGAGAAGATTAATGCCTTGGATACAGTTTGTGAGAGAGAAAATGGTAAGATAAGGGGAAGAAAGACAGTAGGCTTGATTTTCATCTCATGTTGCTCTGTCATGGTTTGACTCAGATTTTTTGGTGCACTGTTCTTTAGGTGCACTTGTCTAACTTGCCAGAATGACCCCAATTTTATGGAGTTACACTGACCTGCAGCTGGCTTGAAGACAGGAAGATGACTGAGTCACTATGTTTTTTTTTTTCCTTAGCCAAGGCCTGTGCCAGCAAAGGTTTTATCAGACAAGGACCTGGTCCCCACTGAACCTGGACTAAATGTGCCTGTGTCACTCTAACATAGTCAGTAATCACAACCTATGTGATAAGCTATGTCACAGGCTAAACAAGAAGTTGCTTTCTACCACCACTTTATGCAAGAAGGAATTTCTTTAACTTGATGATTTTTTTCTTTAAATCAAAGTGTTGGAGACTTTTCCTGAATGAAATGATAGAGAGAACCTTCCAGGAGTTGAATTCTCAGACACAGTCCAGCAGAAGGCAATCCTTCATAGTAGGTTATCATCACATGAATCTGCAGGTAAGCTGGAATCCAAATTTGAAATCTGCTTCCTTTTAGCTAAGTAGATATGTATGTTTAATTTCATGATCATGGGAAAATCCCAGTGTAGAAAATCTGTGTCTTCTTACAGGTCTTGCCTATATTTGTGCTTCTTATGGCCTGACCCAAGTGCAACTGCTCTGCCAATGCTATCGTCTCATGAACTATAACCTATAAGTATCATTAAACATGGAAAGGGGATTATCTCATGTTGAACCTGTTGTTTAGAGGGGGTGAAGATCGTAGCTCTGTTGGGGGCAATGGGAGAACCCTAACCAAAAACATGCCACAGAATACCAGGAGTCTTACTCACTGCATTGGTACAATTATCTCCCTTAAGTGGTAAAACCTGTGCAAACATGAGATTTTTGTTGAATCATATCACAGGTGGCAGTGTTTTGGTGAGTTGATGTTGTTGGCACAAATATCCCAAGATCTGGCAAACAAATGGCTAAAAATAATTAGTTTTTAAGGCATCTGAAAAGATATTGACTACAGTGGGATTATTCTGCTTTAGATCGTCATGGGTGGTGAATTGAGACCCTGTATTCCCTTACAGTTCTCCTACAGCAATGCCCCTCACCTTTTATTGCTGTGTAGATACATAATGTCGCTGGCATAACTAGTGTTCCTGCAGGTGCAGCACAGGCTGGCAGCTAAAATGTGTCTTTGTTTTCTGCCTGCACAGCAGCCACTCATTCGGGTGTGCAGCTCATCACATGTTTTATGCTGGTATGGATTGTAAGCACAGAAATAAGCCTGAGTAAATTGTTCAGGTGTCGCCTGTGCCCATAAAACAATGGTCAACCTTTGAAAATAAACTCATGGAGAGTAGGCTATGTATAGAAAGCCATTTCTTTGATGGATGTTAGCTGCAGGGGAAGGATGAAACAAGCCCTTGCCTGTAACTGCGTAGGGTAATCATTCCTGTAAGTGAAACTTACTACTGTAATTGCACAAAGAGCTGAACATTGTGAAGGCAAAATCAAAATGCTACTAGACAAGTTGTCCTCCAGTTTATTAGGGTTCCTTCCCAGGAGGGCTACATTCAATTATGTTTTAGAGTGGTTTCCCAAAAGAGCTTCACAGTTAAGCCAGCTGAGTTTGCATTCAGATTTTGTACTTTAAGTTACAAATGTCTTGCTTTTCAAAGCTTTCCAGCTGACCTGAAGTGACATGCCAAGAGTACTACAGCTAATTGAATATATATCTCATTTTTTGTTTTTGGAGCTTTACAGACCATTTCCTCATTAAAAAGGTGAGTGTTTGCACATGAGCAGACAGGAGAATTAAGCAGCAGGAAAAGCTCTATGAGAAGATGTTGTCTCTTGTTTTTAAGCTTGGCAGCTGGATATTTCTGTTAACTCATATTTATCTTTCACTAACGTAATAATTGGAAAATGACTACTTTGCTTCAGCAGAAGTATCCCACAGTTTAATGCAAGAAGCTGTATTTGCCTCAAGGCTCTGCTCTGTTTTGTGTTTATAGTGTAATTTATATTTTTGCCTATAAAATCTGAAGAGAGATCTGTAATGATTATCAGCAAAGCACAGTTCTGCAAGGATTGAGGAGGGTGAAATTCTCAGAGAATTCCTTGATAATCAGTGCACATGCCTTAGATTCTGGAGTTCAGTGTTATTTGAGTTCTCAATGAGGGGTACTATTTTCCATTTCACTGTTTCTTTGCACTAAAACAAATGATCACTTGCAAACATTCTGAAGTGAGCCTGAGTGTTTTTTTTCATGTGCATTACAGAAGGAGACCAAATATTAGCATTATGTTCCACGTTTCTTTGCAATTTGTAGTCCCTTGAGCCATCCTGCTGATGGAAACAGCTGTAGAAAAAGTGTATGTAAGGTGAAGTACACATTGGATCTGGGTAGAGACAGTGTGTGGGCCTGGACATTAAATAAGCTTATTGAGATAGATCAATATTACTTTTCAATAAAGTTTATTGAAGTGGAAAATAAGTTGTCTCACCATTTTTTCAAAAGGACTCTGAATGCAAGCTAATTTCTGTGCAACATATGCACTATTGATTCCCAGTTCTCATTTCCGTTTTCATAGATCTCTCATGCTCCAAGTTACTTTTTAAGTATTTTCTTTCTGAAAAGTAAAAATTCCTTGGCAAAAATGGGGTAAAAACATTAAGTACTATTGCTGTAATACTAAATGCTATGTCTTAGGAATCTAACTTTCTGTTGCACTGTGTTATAAAAATGCCTCAAAAGAGTCAGTGCTCCCTGTATTGAATAGTCTTATTGTCTTTGTCAGGAGAAATGCTTTCATCCATGAGGAACATAGCCAGACAGAATTCCCCTCACTCACTATGCAAGACCAATTAGATAACTCTGGTTTTGAAAAAATAAAAAACAAAAAAAAACCCAAATAAACAAACAAAACAAACAAACAAACAAAACACAACAAAAACCCCAACAACAACAACAAAAGAACCAAAACAGTTCTTGGGCAGAGGCTCTAAGCTCCTCCAGTTCTACAGCTTTGGCTCTTCCTGTCCTCAAAGCAGCTGTGACACAAAAGCTGTGTGGGGCTAACCAAAGGCTCCAAAGGAACATTCTCTGTGTCATCCTGGAAATCACTGTCAACATCACATTTTTAGTCAGGTCAAATGTTGAATCTTTGTGACTAAACAGCAGAATTTGAAAAATATGCTAATTTTTTCACTGGTTCTTTATTTTCATGCTCTTGCAGACACCCTACTTTTAGTGATGCCCTTAGTCTACCCCTGCTATCCAAGGGGCAGATTTGTAGACTGAAATAGTCATACTGGATGAGGCATATCAAGTAGAGGCCTGTATACACTGGTCTGGATATATCACAGAGAACATACTGAAGCCTATCTGCTAGCTAAAGAAGAAAAGATCTTTATAATTATTGCAGTACTATTGCCAAAGGAGATAAAAGGATCATGTCAAGTTGCAAGTCTCTTCTGGGCAGACTCAGATGACTTTTTGGCATCCAATTCAGACTTCACCCTGTCTGAAGGAATAAACATGTGGTGGGACTTTCTGAAAATCAGCTGAACTTTGGAAATATCTGTGTTATTACTTAAGTGTTTGCAAGCAAGCTCTGTGTCCACAGTTGAGAGGTGTTCCTGTCAGCTCACACAGATGACTTGCAGATTCTGCTTTTCTTCCCCCACTTCACTCTTGGCAACATGCAAACCTCTCCAAGGTAGAGGTTGCACTCTGTGTTTTTTCGCATTCACCTTCTTCACATGTTTTTTCTAAAAGTGAAGAGGTGTTTTTCTGGAAATGTTGAGGTGTTTTCTCTCTTATCCAATGTTCAGGAGGTATTTGCACCTGTAGTGACAGGAAAAATGCTTCCTCTTAAAGGAAAATTCTCAAGTTGCCTAGAGAGGATTTTGGGGTCTTTATTCGTGGTTTTATTTTGGAACAACCAATAATCTTCCTGTGGATTGCCATTATGGAGCTAGTAGTGGAAATATTTACCCCAGTATTTCTACAGTAATGTGAACATCAGATATGACTGAAGTGTGGATGTGGGTAAGACTGGGTTAGGAATCAGAAAGCTTGAAGGTTATGACAGCTGAACTGATCTTTTGGGCCATTCTTATTTCGCTGTGTTTTTCTGCTGTGGGCTATTAACCACTGCTGATCACCTAATATTGAGCATGTTCATCAAAACGGCACTGATAATCTGGAGAGAGAATATTCTAGTGGCAGGATTAGGATGGGTAGTGCAAAAATGCCAGGAAAAGAGATTTATGTGACCAAGTGAGCACCAGGACAAGGAAAGACAGTTCACCAGGTACTGACACTGGGGCACACAGGAGAGAAAACTCAAAAGGTGCAGAATGAAATTTTGTTGGATATTGTTTTTAATAAGTATTTCTACCACTACCTTGTTGTTAGTAATAAGTTCTAGGAATAGAGCAACTATAGTTGTTTCATTAATTGCCTCTAATAGCAGTGCAGGAAAAAAAAGGAAAATAGAGAATTTTTTTCCATGTCCAGATACAAAATTTCTGAGGTATGCATGTGAGATAAAACTTTCTAAAGCATTGAGTTTTATTTCTCTGTTTATATAACATTCTCATGTGTTCTGGCACAATGTGACAGATACTATACTGTTTTGAAGAAATAAAGTCTGTTACAATGGAATGGGATAGGAGATGACAGTGATTTACACGTATGCATAGTGAAGTGCATGCTGTATTTGATTTCTTGCAAATAACTTGCTTGTGACCAGAACACTGTGAGCTTCATTCAGATAAATTGCCTGTCTGATTCACATCCAAAAATCTGTCTGTAATATCAAACTCAATCAAAGAGGGAAAAAAAAGAAGTTTTTTTTTTCCTACTCATTTTTCATCAATCTCAATGTATTTCAAATCTGGTTATAATGCTATCTTTCAGCAGTCTAGGAACTGAATAGGAAATGTAATTCAGATTAGAGACTCTAGATAGAGAATAGAAAAAATATCTGTTGTCTTCTTCTGTCAAAATATTTTGCTTGTGATTAACTAGAGTGTGATAGAATATAATCTTTGTATAGTCAATAGTGTACCCAAGAGGCAACCTCTGCCTTACTTTTGGTATATTGCGCCAGGAGTTTTGTTTCCTTATCCTTCAAGGACATTGATTTCATGCAGTATGTTCTAGGACCATCTGTGGGGTTTGCTCTCCATATAAATGTCTGGCTGTGCTAAGTGGTGAATGTGGATAACCATGCTGAAAGCCTGAGCCTGAGGACTTTGTGATGTGGACATGCCTGATGTCAGGCAGGGGCCATCACTTGATGGCCCAGAAAAGAAGACAGTTTCCTCTGCAGGTGAAAGACCAGTTTCTACCTTGGCAAGCCACACAGGTCTGCAGGGCACAGTGCGTGTTCTCATTCAGCTGGAGACAAAAGCTGCGGGTAGAAGTAATATCATTAAAGCAACAGGTATTTCTGGGTAAAAAATGGACAAGTTTCTGGGATCAGTGTCTGTTCATCAGATAAAACAAGAAATATCAAAATCCAAGCTACGAACACCTGAAAAATCTTGTTCTCAAGAACAGCATGAAGAGTTGCCCTAAAACTTGTGAAATCACTTGAATTACTTGAAATGGGTTATGCCTTGTTGACTTAGAGCATAAAGATTCAACTCCAAGGAATTTTCACTTGATATATTTCACCATCATCTTACCTACCTCTCTTATTCCCCAAGAAACTAAGGACACTGAACATGGCTTAAGGTAAAAATACTTAATTTCTTAATATGCAGAGTTTGGAAGATGCCTAGACTAGAAGCTCTTCAGAGCACTCAGTTGTTTAAAGCTCTCCCAAATGACGTGTGCCACTTACAGCCCTTTGAAAAAACAAGAATTTTACTTGAAGCCTGTGCTGTAGATTAGCCACAGGCTTGAATTTCAGGCATAGGAGGAAAACTGTATGAAAAAGAGAGGGCAACATATTCAGGGCATGGTGGAGGGGGAAAGGAGGAAGGCACACCAGTCTTTTCTTTAACATGGTGTAAGTTGCAATAATCACTGTAGTACCATCATGTATTAGATGAGATAAGATAGAGGAGATGAGACATAATTTCTCTTCTCCATCTGATACTGTCAAACTGCAACATTTCAATATGTGACCTTTGTCCTACTGTACTTTAGCAAGGTGTGTGAGTGCTAGGGGGGCCATTTGGCATCTTTTAACATCACCTAGATAGAGTGACTCTCCCATATACATTGGTAACAGGGCATCATGAAAAAAAAACCAGACACAGAGCTGTAACTTTTCTGGGAGTTATACCAGTGGTTTCCTGACGCAGGGATGCTCAGCCTCTGCATATAACCTACCTATAGGCAACATTTCTACTGGATGAACGTTGCCTGTCAAAAAGTATAAATCCCTTAATTCTTTGAAAATTGTGTCATTTAGCACTATATTTTTACCAGGCACTTCTGAATACATTCTTTCTAAGTCAGAGATCACTGTAAGCAGATCTGTGTGTCCTGATTTTAAAATAAGAAACACAGTGTTGAGACACTCTACAAGTTTTGGGTTAATGTGCACCTGATTTCTCTGAGTTTGGATGCATGCACTGCTAGGTGGAATATACTTTCTTTCCATCCAGTGCTTCCCAGAGGAATGTAAAACACCCAAAGACACTTGCAACAACAGTGACACTCCACATCTGTCCAGCAAACCAAACCAGTGGTCACAATGTCAATTCCTAACTGAATGGAGTTGAAGTGCACAAAAACATTCCTCAGCACTTACCCCTGTGGGACAGAGTTGCAGTGTCACTGACAGTTACCTTACCACTATGTTACCTGCATTTCATGTGTGGGAGTGTTCTTCTTCTTAGCTCCATGCTTCCCTGTTTGGAGAAGTGAAGATTTTATTGAACAGATAAACTGAAGTAGTACAAGCTGCCAGTGACTCTCTTTTCTCTTTGAACCACTGGAGTATTCAGAAAAGAGGAGCAACTGGGCTTCCCTGCATATGTTCACTTACGGGTGTAATACAGAAGGTCTTCTAATTCCATTGGTAATTTCTGAATTTATGGATTCAGATATGGATATTCTATTCTGTGAGACTACTAAGGTTGGAATGTGACTGATGTTGGCATGTTCTTTCATATTTATGTTTCACAGAGAAGAATAAACATACTGAAATACTGTAGCTGTGGAAATACAATAGGTTTTTGTCTGCATATGATCTCTTCTGATTGTCCCTCTACCAAGCAGGATGAAGATATTAATTTCATATACACACCCCCAGCCTCCCACCACTTTTTTCTATCTATTGAAGGGATAAGACTTCATCATTCATTTTGCCATAAAGTTAGGGTCAATTACAATCTCTCTATTCATGTGAGTGCAACTCTTTGAAAATGTGAAGTGCTGTAAGCGGTGAGTGATTTCACAGTCCTTTAAATGAACACAGTCTTTTCTGCTGATTTATAAATATCATAATTCTGTTGGTCATAGTGAATGAAATACAACATTTTCCAGATGCAGCAGTATGTGAAAAAACTACTAAAATGTTAATGCTTAAAAGTAAGTAGTAAATGTATAAGACAGGGTAAAAAATACGTGCTCTTGTGGTTTGTTGGGTTTTTTTCTTTTCGGGGAGGGGGGGAGGGGGGGAGGCATTTATGTTTTAGAATGAGTCTTCCCCCAAAATAATTGAAATTTAACCCCAGATTGAACGTGTGAACGCAGAACTTTTAAAATTTATTCTATTTTGGGTATTAAATCTGTTGAAAAAACATTCAATTATTTCACCTTACTCCTGATTTGTGACATTGATCATTATGTCTTTACAGAATCATACTCTGATAGTCTTATTTATGGACAGTCTTTACCTCAAGAAGGACAGCAGAGACTACAAGTCCAGTGTGATTATCTGCCCTATTCAGTTTAACCTCGGCCTCTTGTGTTGGGCTCCCTCAGCTTTCTATTTCCCCTGGATCTTCACCTCTGTTCTAATTGTTAGAAATGTAAGGCTTCTATGTCATTTTCAACAAGGAGAATTAAGGTATAATATGAAAAACCTGTCACCTCCCCTTTTTTCCTACCCATTGGGAATCCAGTTGAAATTGTATCTGTATCTAAACCAGGAATGTTTTTATTTTTACCCTACTACCAGGCTCTTCAAAAATATAAACATTCATCTTTAGTTCCCAATGAATAAACTTAGCATAGCAGGTCTTCTTAATGTATGTCCGAACACAGCTAAGAAATAGGAAGGCTTTCAGTATTAAATCAATAATGGTTTTTTCCTGGTCATTAATCATAAGACAGGATGAAACATTAAGTATCTCTTTCAGGACCAGATAGGATTCATTCTGCACATCACCCATTTTTTACCTTTGCGTAAAAAAAGTCATTGCACAAGACAGACACAAGATGCTTACAGGTACTCCAGCCTACAAAAATTAAATCAAAATAATATCTGTAGTAATTTTGAAGTTAGGATAAAAATGAAGCATGCACAGAGACAAATTTGTGTCTGTAGTAATGGACATAGAAGGGGGGTGTCATGTGAAAAGGAGGGACAGAAATGCAAAGATTTCTTGTTCCACCTTTATTAATGCAAAACTGAAAAGGGTCTGTGTATCTCAGTTTTCCCACCTGTACCAAATCAATGTGTATATATAACTAGGCTTTGTGAATAAAGATTCGGGAAGGACTATACCCATGTGGGTGTGTCCTTCGAGCCTGCGCAGTGAATTTCTTAGGTGAGGCACAGCGTGTGCAGAACTGACCCCACCCTTTAACTACTAAGGTTCATCTGTCATGGCCGAGTGAGCTTGGACGGTGACAGTGAAGTCCTCAGGACTAGAACCTACAGCCCCCGGTATTCCCTGGAGGTCTCCCATCCAAGTACTGACCAGGCCTGACCCTGCTTATCTTCCAAGATCTGATGTAATGGAGTGATTAACTGCCTACACAATCAGTAATGCATAACTATTACATAAAGTAGTGCCAGACACACACATATGTATGAAATGCTGAAGACTCTCACGGAACCTCATGGAATTAAAGATGTATATGGTGTGGTCCTACAGTTCAGAAATCTCATTATCTATTGTGTCATTTTTATATCACTTTTAGTTACTAGGTAATGGTAGCAATGAACTAAGAACAATAATAGGTGAATGTGTTGGTAAAGAATTTTTAAAAAGATTTCTAAATAGTGCAGCAAGCCATCATTTATTCCAAGTATATGCTAAATCCATTCAAATTAGCATGAGGAAGTTTGGAGGTGCATCCAGATGCAAAATGAAACAAAAACTCTTTAGGCAGGAACACCAAATCAGAAATGGTGAATCTATACTACAAAGAATTTAGTGTCCCAAAGAAGCCTGACAAAATGATACTTGCAATTCCTCTGGTCACAATAAGGAAGGAATAGAATAAGTAGATTTAACATGTGCTACACTTGTCCTTAATTGCTATTCCAACAAGTCAGGAGAATAAATACACCTAAAGCAAGGGCTCAGTTCTGCCAGGGGAATGTGTGCTTGAGTCTGCCTCCATCCAATTCCTTGAAAAACATCTTAAGAGAAAATATCAAGCTGACTTCCATGGTCTGAGCTCAGATGGCTGTTTTCAGAACTCTGATTTCCATTTTTATTATTAAATGTTTAATCCTTCGTTTCATAGGTTGTTTCCCAAGGTGTACTGTAGGGCTTTGAAGTCCTTGGGTACAACCTGGGAGTGGAAAATTTCCGGCCATTTCTAGCCTGCCTCATGAAAAACAAAGCTTATAACTCTGGAAACAGTGATACCTGGGTCAGAAAACTTTTCTCAACCTACAGTCCCATGAAATAAAGAGAACTACTTTCAGACAGGGTGGAGAAGATCAGAAAGGCATGTTACCTGCTTGTCTCTGAACTACTACCGGTCTTGCCTTTCTGTTCCTACTGCAATTCAGGAACTAAGCTGGAGTCTGGTGCAAGAGACCAGTCAGACATTGGGCCCAGATGTGGTGTGGGTCAAGCTCCCCAAAATCAATATTACTATCACTTCATCATAATGCTATTATTTATTGAAGTAGTTTCTCTGACCATTTTCCCACCAAAGTAACAGTATATTGCAATTATAACTTGTTGTCTAAACAAGAAAGAGTCAGTTATCATGGGATATATAAGTGCATTGAAGTTTGGACAAATAATGATTAAAAATCATAGAAGAATTAAGGCCTGGAATGCAATGGGCTTTCTGCTCCTGTTCCAACTCAACTACTAAATATTAAAGATACACAAAAACTGGACTATATTAAATCTACAGAAAACAGTGCTTTGTCCTAAATCAGTATGTCACTTTTTTGACCTGTTCTTTGGTTCACCAAAGTACACAAAAGTTTTGCTATTGATTTCAGCAGCAGCTAGATCAAGCCCTTTGAGATGAAATTTGTCATTACATGCAAACTCTACCACAAAGGTTAAGTGCATTTTATCCTTTGATTGTTAAAAATCCATACTGTATTTGATGATTGTCTTTTAAGAAAATCACTCTTCTGAGACCTTGCTGTGATGCATGTATATTTCTACTATTATTAAGAACCTCAAAGAGTAGGTAATTTGGCTGTGTTTTTTTCTAAACTGACTTTCATTTCAATCTGAAAGCTGACTGCATTTTGTAATATAGCAGGCAGCATAAGCTGACATGAAAAAAGATAAGTTTTCTAACAGAACAAATTTTAACTCTACATAGAATATAGTAAAGGGAAAAAAGAAACCCAAAGTGAATACTTAAGAATCTTTCTGAAAAGGTAGCTACTTTTCCTTTCTCTCTGGCCCTTTCAGAATTTTAAAGGAATGAAATAGCAATGTTATTCTGTTTTATCAATTTCTTTCAAATAGCTTTTTGATTTTGGAAAAAAAAAAAGAGAGAAGCAACCTTTTTTAAACAAAGTCAGTACAGTCACAAACTTGGCTTGTACTAGATTATGTAATGTTTTCACCTTTAGAGTTGTGCTTGCAGTTGATGAATAGCAGAAGTTGGGAGTGCTTTGTAAAATCTCATCATAGGAAAAATGTATTTATATTCACAGATGTTGCTCATTCTATCACTGTGTTTGTTCTTTATTTGTTATCTGGGAACATCTATGTTGTGATCTCAATCTGAAATAGCGAATGTAAACATAACCATGAAAACAATGTCTAGAGGGCACTGGAAGGAAATGTTTTTTATAATGACCTTCCCTCGTGTGTCTTTTCTCTTCAAACAGAAGTTCTAGCAATTATTCAACTGTATCATGTTAATAATATTCATCTCACTGACATGTGTTTAATTTGAAACTCCCTTTAACAAAGTACAGTTTTTTGTAACCCATTCCTCCCTCCATTTTAATAACATCCATCAGGAACCCCAAATGATAACCCACAATCAGCAATTTATCCACTCACTTTACTCTTATTCCCTTTGTGTAGATATTCAGAAATGCACAAGAGAATAAGTGAGCTTTTTCTTTCAAATTGGTTGTAAAAAGTCTGACAGTCTTCAGCTGGTAATCATTCATGAACTCCTAACCACTCTATGTTTAAAAACAAAAGGAACAAAACAAACAGCAAAACCCAGGACTGTCCTCTGCCTGTCTTTTCTATTACAGCATGGGACAGGTGGAAAGGGAAGGTGCAGTTATATTTTTAAGTATTTCAGTACCAAAATAACTCTGAGACTACTGTATGTGATATGAAATAACCTTTGGTGTGGGCATACCAGAGCCTTTTATGACTATCCATGCCCCTAGGCAGTACTCCACTGTGCCTCCCTGGGCCCTTGGTGGACCATCCATGTTCAGTGATGCTGGGCTGACACCTCCTCCCCACTGTCCATCACTGTCCTCCAGATGGAGGTACAACCCTCACAGTCCTCCTGCTGGACACTATGGTATGAGCACTTCCAAATCAGTCTTGAATGATGTCATCTGCTCTAGCTCATACTCAATTTAACTAAGTCAACCCTGACTGGTTTTACCCAGAATAGATCAGAGATCCCTGGCATGATCCCTTCTTTGCTGGAAGTGCTGGGAAGATAACCTCTGGCAGAGTTCAAAGACAAACAGCAAAGGAGCAGTAATATTTTCACCTGGCAAACAATATGGAAAATGAATGTCTGCTGTTGGCTTTATGAGAGCATTTACATCAATAGTGGGATGACATTGGAGAAATATTGTTGACAAACAGTGCAAAATTAAGCCTAGTACAGAAGAGGTTGTGAAGAATTCTAACTTTTTGTAAAGCATTATGTGTCCTTGAAATAGAATATCCTATAGAGGTCTTTAAGCAAGATGTGAGCCATAAATCTCTTTGTACTCATTCAGCAAAATAATAGTGCATTCATAAAAGTGGGGACAAGGGATTTTGAGTACTCTGAAATGTCTCAAAGTGTGTTATTATTTTCAAACATTTTGCATTTGGTGCTGACAGGGAAATAATTTGATTGCTGCTAATAACCCTCCATGCCCCATCTCATTCCAATGGAGGAAAAATATTTTTCTGCTCAGAATATAGAAATGGCTGAGTTGTTCCAATGTACTTAGTATAGAGAACTACTCTATACTATGTAGTACCAATTGAAGGCAAAGTGCTTCTCAGGACTACTCTCACTGTATCTCAAGAAACAGCAACATTTGCATCATATGCATTATTGAATTATGAATTGAATTACGGGTGCAATCTGCCATATGCACATTGTAAGAACACTAACTTCCCACCCCATGTTGGTCTCCCTGTAAAATGAAAGTGAAACTTGCTCAATTTTCAGAGAAATACATAACAATTTATAAACCTCTTTTGAAGTGATGTTTCATCCCACCAAGACACTTTGAGTAGTTTCAGCTGTTTCAGTATTTTTCCTGTCACAAGTCTGCAAATTCAAAATAACAGAGTTAGAAAAACTCTATAAAATCTTGGAAAATATGCAAACAAGCCTATAAAAGCCTTTTGCAGACCATGTCACCTTCTCTGGATCAAAATACACTAGGAAAATTAAATAGCTTTTAGATTTGTATTAGGCTGAATAATTAGTGTTGAGGTGCTTGGCCGTGCTTTCAGAACCTTGGTAAGCACAGTTTTACTTGCTACTAGTGAAATATTCCAAAATCTATCAAATCTCAGTAAGTGTTTCACAAATAAAAAATAACTCTGCCTTTGGAAAAAAAAATCCATGTTCCTTGAAGTACGTGCACTATGATACTTTTGCAAACTAGACAAATATTTACTCACTTTATCATTTAACTTTGCCATCTGTTTAAAAATTAGAACTGTCTGTTGTTGCTTTTGTACTACCTTGGACCTTTCTGAAATTATTTAACTAACTATTAAAATCATCACAAACTTTGACCAACACCTACGGAATGTATCAAATCAGGTGGCATCAGCAGCTGCGCAGTATTTCCCTACAGTTTTGCACTCATTTTAATCAGATAACTCACCATTTCTTTCTGCCTGAAGGGATCAATAAAGGCAGAAAACAACAGAAGAGCCAGACCCAAACACAACTAATTTCAGGGGAAGTTGCACATTAAATCTTCATTTTGTGTAGTAATCTCATGGTCACAGACTGCTTTACAGATGCTAATTGGTTTTCAGGTTGCTGCAGCCATATCTTGGTTACATTATAGGTTACAGGAACCAACAAAAACACATTTGTGCCAATACATCCTGAAATTGCATTCTGTAGCTTAAAGGCAGGGGGAGGGGCATAGAAAAATGATGCAGCTTCTTTCATTTCTTCTAAACCCTTTCCATGAAGCCAAAAATAAGACTGACAAACCTTAATCAAAAAACTGGGTATGTTCCTTGGTTCCCACTAAATATTTCTGCAGTGGAAATACAGGTAATAAAAATGGCATTCTGTAATCTATTGTATGCTCATATTTAGTTCACTAAAGACTCCTCTGCTATTGGGATAGTTTTAGACTAATATTCTGAGCTAGAATCTGGAAGCAATTAATACTATGTGTGTTGTTCTGCTTTTGATAGACTGCTGCCCTTCAATGGTATAGTCTGAAGCAAAACTGCATCTGGAGGAGCTACGGTAAGAAAAAACTCAGTGTATAGAAACAAAATGTATAGTGTAGTAGTTTGACAGCCTTGAAGGTGACTTTTTCCAACCCACTGAATATCAGGTTCATGCCCTGAAATGAAGTTCAGTGAGATTCATTACAGTTCCTTCTGTCACTAGAGTATTAAAACCCCAAATGCATCATTAACTCACAAGTAGGCTTTGCCATTTTGGCAATAAGGATTTGACATGACTCCAGTGACAAAACCGTCTGCAAGAATACCATAGGCTTCTGCTGCATGAAGAAGTAATGGCTTTTATATTAGAGATAAAAGAACTCATTTTGGTACATTTAGTGGCTGTTGTACATCTTATAATGAAAAAAGAGCTTCTCATATAAAGGAGCTTGTCTGGATTTCCTAAGGGAACAGAGGACACACTGTGCTTCTCCTTAGCTGGCTTAAAATATAGGAACACGTAAGCAGTCTTGCTAAGAGAAGAACAGCTACTGAATGTGTAGTATCTCAAAGAGTATTGGTGTTGACCAACATTCAGCCTTAGCTTTCAGTTATATATAAAGAGATGAAAAACACCAGTACAATGGGGCAATTTTTCTTCCAGAACATGCCTTGACCATAGTGATCTTTACAGTAAGTTACTAAACCCCAAAGTATTACTAGAATAACATCATATGTCTCCAGGCTATTAATTTTGTGAACAAGGAACAAGAGGATTTTGGAAGGTGTGGATAAATGGTGAGTTCTTTCTTGCTCTCACAGCTAAATCCCTTTTTCCAACCTCCCCAGTTACCTGTCTTCATTACTTGATGACTGACAGAGTGGCTATTTGATGTCACTTTTGAAGTGAACCATAAGAGCCAAAAGCTTCTTTGGCTCATCAAGGTGTTTTTGTCAATACAAAGTTACCAATAAATGTCTGACAATCTCAGAAGAGGCTGAGAACTCACAGGCATTTCAGCCAGAATAATGCTACCCTCACTTCATCTACCTCATACAATACCTTAGCAGTGAGGAGAGGCCAGGGCGGATCCTTGCAGGACTGTACCAAACACCAAAGGCTAAGTTTGAGATGTTGCAAAGGGTTATTCTTCTCCCCTATACTTTTCCAGGAAAGTCCACTACCTTCTCAACCCAGCATTAGGGGCCAGTTCCTGTTGGAGCCCACAGCTGGTCTCTTCAGAACCTTCTGCTGCCACTTTGTTGAAGCAGAGAAAATAAAAATGGCCAGCCTAGGAAGCAAGGTGATAGTAGCTTGGTTAGGTTTGGATCAGGGTGGAGAACCCAGCTGACATGCAGGGATTAGTAATTTTGATACTGTAGAACCTCAGGACTGTAGGACCTCATTTCTAAAGAGGTTGTTACAGAGTGTTTACATGGATGTGAGTTCCATAAATCCACTGTGATAAAATTTTGGTTCATAAGATGTATGTGAATACACTCAAATGACTCCCATTAATAATGAATCATTTAAAAAAAATATACAGTTGCCTAATCAATAGATTACAAAAAGTTGAATGATGACTACCATAAATAGAGGGATTTGGGTGAAATTTTCCTTTGGTGGAAGTGAAAGGTCTTGTGGCACAAGCCTTTGTTTTATAGCTGCCCTTTACCCTCTGGCTCCTTGGGCTGTATTCAATTTGCTTTAGGATGGTTCAAAATTGCAATAAATTTGAGTGGCTATTGTGGTGCTATACCCCTATTGAAAATTCAGCTAATCAGGGAGTTTCATCATCATCTAATTACCAGAAAGCTTTCTCACAGCCTTATTTTAAGGCTCATTTTGAGCTTGAACTACCCTTCTGCCCAGGCTCATTTTAAGCTTGAACTACCCTTCTGCCCAGGGCCAGGGTCTCTCCAACAGTTACAGCTGTGGCAGTTAAGAACACCTTCTGCAGATGTCTGGGATGCACTGTGTGATGAAAAGGAAAACTTACAACCTTACTGCCATTCATTTATCACCTGTATGGTCATGGATACAATAACAATTGCAGCATCAGTAGTAATTGTGACACATTTATTACACCATTTGGGCACACTAGTTACAGACCAGGACTTAATCACTCGAGGCACTTTACAAAGAACAAAGCAATGATCGTGATTCAAGGATTTTACAATTCAAGTGGAAAACTAAGAGAAAAAGATGAAACTAGAAGATGAGAGGGAAAAAGAGAACAGCGAGACAGTATTGATCAGAGGACTCAGCACAGCAGCAGCCTAAATTGTTGTCAAACTGAATAATTTAAATCAGAATACTGATATGGAGGAGATGATTCTCTTGTCCACTTTAGTGTCTTTGAGCTGTAAGCCTACCAAATTTAAAAGCATTCTTCTTCAAAGACACCAGAATAACAATACAATCAATTCTGTTTTTAACAGGATGTGAACTTAAATCTTGTGAATGACAGGAGGACTTAATAAACTAGACTAGGTTATTCTGTCCCATAAAAATGCCAATCCAGCAAACAGAAAGAAGATTAGCAGATATACTGAAGGTCACCTTCTCCTCTTTTTAGGAAGTCATTCTCCTGATAAGGGGTAGGCTATGGTCTGTCTGTGGACATGTTGTTTCACAAAGAACTTTGCTCCAAATCCATAGGAGCCAGCTGATTACTGTAGTTTCTCCATATTTCAAACCTGAGGAAGAAAAATTAAAACAAACAAATGAAAACAGATTAAAACAAAACAAAACTAAACAAAACACAATGAAAAACTGGGGAAATACTACTTTGCCCAAGCCTGCAACAGTTAGGTTTGGTCAGGTACCTGGGTACCCTGATCATTCTCAAACCTCTTGCTAGTGTCTTTCGATTGTTTCATTTGCACAGAGCTTGAAGCAACTGCAGGGAGAGCATTTTCCAAGGGCAAGTGGGAAGCTTTTGGATCAAGGGCACTGTGACATCATTCTTCAGAGAGCTGAACACTCCAGCTTCTCATTCAAGCTGTGGACGCACTGCTTGAGTTGTAAATTCAGAGAGGTGCACCTGGAACATAAGGTTGCATTTATTTTGACAGTTTTGCTTTCATACTTGGCTTGCAGAAACGTTTTCTCTATATCAGAGGGCACCTGGAACATATTTTCCTTTAGCAAAAATGATACATATTTATTGATAACTACCTTAACCATCAGCTATTGCATTGACCCTATGAAATCCCAGTCTAATCTAGCCAAGGTCACTGCCAATATTTCTTTTAAAGTCCTCTTGGAGACAAATTTTGGTTGTGACTCAAAATAAGTTCTTTTAAAGTCAGGGAAGGTGAGAACTTGAGTCAGAAAGGCAGAATTCACCAGGAAGCATGTTGTGATTTTCAGTCTTTGACACCTATCTAAGCAATTGAAATTGATATGAGTGTTGATGAGTCCATTTCCTACATGTCATCAAAATTCTGCTCATAATTAAAAGACAGTCTTAAGTTAATGTTTTTGAGAGTGGAACCTTCCTCAGAATCTGCTTTATCTGTGTTTAAATATCTGGTCAGACAGATTCATTGAACACTGGGCAATTTGCAGTGAAACAGCTATAAATATGTTGAAAAAAACTGTTACACTGAGCTCAAACCTATCATTTAAATAGACACAAAGGTAAGAATTTAGACCAAGCACTAGTGGTTTTTCAAAAGACAATAGAAACAAATCTTGGCTTAATTTTTGCTGCTATTCTGGGAAGCATAGACAGAAGCAGACTTGGGTGCATAAAAGTATTCTGGAAATATTTACTCAGAACTAATAAGGCATTTAGAATAGTCTTTTTCCATTTATAAAATTTCACTAATTCTTCCAAAGTGAATGTAATGAAGACTTAGAGTGAGTTTGTATAAGCCAGTTGCAGGAATACTCAGGTGTACCTCAAGGACACAGACTCCACCCTCATTTGCATCCTGCTGCATTTGGAGAAGTGGAAATTCTTAGGTATACTGCTGCCACTGATCTCAAATATTTGGGTATTAAATAATAATATGATACTGTAATGTCTTAAATGCCATACATTGATAAGTACATAAGAAAGATTACTTTTAACCTTGTGTCAGCAGAATAACACTGTGACAAGGCCTAATAATGACCACACATCCATGTGGAACTCAGGCTTTCCCAAGGGGAGGATAGACAAGGATACAACTCAGCCAGAACTTGGTTAAAAATAAATTCAATGTATATTAAAAATACAAAGATAGAATTTGATTTCTTTGTAACCTAATCCTCCTGACAAAAAGCTTCAACTGCTTCTCCCAGCTTAACTCAGGGATTGAGGGACAGAGGCTGCCTCACACAGGGTACTGCATAGCCCCAGGTACTGAGATTTTCTGCACACATTCGGCAGTCATGAGTATGAATTGAGCTGACCTAGGTAAGAGAATATGTCTGCCGTTTTTAAGCATACAGTGGAAGGACGGAGGTCTGTGAGGAAAGACTGGTGAGCAGCAGCAGTGCTTTCATGAAGTAGATCTGTATTTGCATCACCAAGGTGAGCTCCATTTCTCAAAAGCAACAGTACTCCCAATTAAGGGGCTTTCTTAGTGTGGTTTATATCAGATTACAATCTGAGCATTACTCCAAATTCCCAAATTAACTTGTCAGATGTTATGAAGAAGAACCCTGACAAGAGGTGACTTAGAATTTTATGTGAACTGTCTTTAGCTATTTGGAACTCAGGGATTTTGAGTCTATGTTATGAAGTAGAATTGGGAGAAATATTCCAGTTTTCATCTGTGAAAATGTTTCCATATCTTTATCTACTGATTTTTAATTGAATTAGACTTGCAGATACTATTATGTTCCTCTGCCTGTGTAGCCTTTGTGTAATGAACAAGAATATTCTTAGCAACTTGCAAAGACAATGCCCCAGTCTTCACTCCACGAAAATAAATGCAATAAACAGTATTCGCAGTAGATACATGTAGTGATTTCTGCTGTTTATATTTTGAAATTAGAGCGTGTCAAGCTTGGAATGCTATTTCCATCACAATACACCTCACAAACTTCACCAATGGAAATCCTGATATGCCTCACAATAAACAGTACTTCAAAGAGTATAGGAAACCATTGTTTTATTCAGTGAATAATTTGCCTTTAATTCTGTAGCCTTGGTTCATGTAGGCCTGTCCTGAAACTAGGGCAATACTCAAGAGCAAATTTCATAGACTCAGATTCTTGTCTGAACATGAAAAATGACAGAGCAATTAAAAATCACTTAACAGGATTCTAGAGGTGGATGACTGGAATTACTGTGGAATATGATCTTGCTCTGCTTATTTTCTGGTCATATGACAGACTCAGGGGGATCTGATCCTCCTTTACTTACAAAGTAGCGAAGATAGACATCCTAGTGCAACTGATGTCAGTGAAAGGAAAATGAATTATCAAATTTTAATAGACCTTAAATTTCAATTAAATGTAAAGGGAATCCATCCCTAAAAAGTACACACTAGATTTTATACTGGAGGCACAAGTTAGTTGGATAAGACTAGTTAAAGATGAACCTGAGTTTAAGACTTGATTCTTTACATCAGGATAAATTTTGCTCTCGGATATGGATTTGCCAGGATGTGCCAGTGCAGTGGAAGTGACATGGCTTGTAGCATTACCTGTTCTCTGCAAATGTTTCAAGGAAGTTCACATATCAAATAAGGAAGGATGCTATTATGCAGATCCTACTTCAGCTGCACCATGTTGGATCATCATACCAGGCTGTCTGAACCTGTGTAGTGTCGTAGCCAATGCCATGGGCTATTAAACAAGTCAGACCAGGAAAAATCATAAAACTTTTGATAAAATTTATATAAACATAAAATAGACTGAAAGATTCTACTCTGCACCTTAGAAATATATACTGTGTGTGTTCTTTTTACTGTGCAAATGACTACACAGAAGTGGAGATGAAGTGGGCCATGTCTTTGTGATGGGGCAAAAGTCATAAAACCTGAGAATATGGAAGGATTCTTGAAATAAGGAAGAAAAGGAAGAAAAAATTTCCACACTGGCTCTTGATATGGGCTGTGACTGCCTGTTTTAGCTACAGATATTAGGCAATTATCAAGATGGACTAATGCGTCAAACCTGATAGTTTCTTTGTTTGGAGTTCTGTGAGCATAAGGCATGTTAACAACAAGATCTGAAAAGTACTTAACTCAGTAGTGAAAACACAGCTCAGGATGCTCAGCCAAATGAAATAGATGGTAGTTTAGGGGCTTAGTGTCTGTGAGGATAAATTTGCTTTTCTTAGTATTGCTTTATTTAATTTTTCTTGACTTGAAGAAGCTATTTGAAATCACTTTGTTCATTTTTGAACACAAAACCTATTTTTGTTCCTTCAAATTTTACAGAAAGACATGGCAAGCTGCCTTGAAATCATCATATCCACAAGGAACTGGCAAGAGGCCAAATCCTCTACTTCTCTTTGCAACTGAGAATTTTCTCACAGTTCCCATTCCAGCTTTCTTCTAAGACAAGACCTTGACCCCCAGAGCCTTCTGGGACTACTCAATGAAAAATGAAACAATGAGAAAACCAGATATCTTTGAGGACCACATTTCTGAAAGGAGTTAAAAATATTTGTGAGGATCCTCTCTCTTTTTGTCTTTGTTTTGTTTGCTTTATAGCTGCAGTAAAACAGGTAAGACAATGCACAGCATGTGGACTCACTATCCAAGGACAGCACCACTGCTGGTTTGGCAGACAAGACTTAGTAAGGAAAAAAGATCAGTTGCCTCCTCTCAAACAAGGGGTCAACATAAACAACCTTAACATAACCTTGATTTTACCAAGGTCTCCCACAATATCCTTGTTGATGAGATGGTAAGATAGAACTGAAGATGAGGACCTCTCCAACTAGTGGAATGCTGCTAAACTCCAGAACTTCAAAGTTCCGATTACTGGCCCAAAGGTGAATTGACAAGTGATCACAAGTGGTTTTCATTAGAGATAATATTGCCCCCTGTGCTGTGCACCATCTTTCATAAAAAACCTAGATGATGGGATTGAATGTACCATCACCAACTTGATGGATGAAAACTTAATCTGGAGGAAAGGTGGGTAGTCTTGAAGAAATAGACACCATTCAGATAAAAATCAGTAGTTAAAATACTGAGTCAAAAAGAATTGCATGAGATATAGCAAAGATATATGTAGAACAGATTAATTCCAGGTGGCTGAACATGCTGGGGTCTGGGTTTCTGAGGGCAGCTCTGCTGGAATGGCCCTGGGAGTCCTGGATTGCATTAAGCTGAACATAAGCCAGCCCTTGCAGCCATGAATGCAAAATCATGTCCTAGGTTGCATTAGCAAGACAACAAATGGTGGATCAAGGGATGTGCTTGTTTCAGTGTCCTCAACATTTTTTAGGCTATACTGGGATTACGGTCTCCAGTTTTACTCCCTCCAGTTCAGTGTTAACAGATGAGCATTATGCCATTTTAGCATTGGACATAGCAGAGCTTAAATCTCTTGAAGTAACTTTGTTGTGTATGTATGTCGAACACACAAGCAAACAAATGCAATTAGATACAAAAGTTTCATCTGGTCACAGAGGATTTAACCCGCACATACTCACCTTGGGCAATTTATTGTGAATAATTCCTCAACTTTGGTCAAATAGCTTGAGAAAAGCCTACAACTGAAGTGTTCCTGTTAAATATATAATTATCATGAGGAAATGTATCAATTTTCACATGATTTTCCTCTTCCTGATTTCAAGTGCAAGAAAAGCACTGAGTCACCACTTGACCAAGTAAATTGTTAATTTTTTTCCAAGCAGTTGCCTACGCTACACTTATAAATTAAACAGTAATAAGAATGTTCTCCAGCCTGATTAATTTACCAGTGTGCCTGTCTAAGCAGTTCTTCAACAGGCAGTTCTACAGGGTACATGATTCATAGCCAGTTAAGAATAATATTTGCTTTTTATATGTTTTCTTTAACACAAATTTAAAGAAGTTCAGTGATCTATCCAGTTTGACTCATCACTAAGTTTCATTCCCCTCCTCATACAGACCCTCGTTATCAACGAAGGAACTGACTTAGGTACAAGGTGGTAAAATGAGTTGGCCAAAATTTTGGAGACAGAATGCAGAGCTGAGGGAGCGATTTGGGAAGGCTGAGTCAGAGCCATGCTCAGTTCACAAGAATGATCTATTGCTCTGTGACTATTTTCCTTCCAGCTGTAGCCAACAAGCTCTGCTACCCTGAGGTACATTCCTGTATTGCAGCTGTATTATGCCCTGGATAGAAGTCAGACACTTTTCTGAAGGGATTCCAGTAAGGCCTTAGATGCTGATCATGCCAGAAAATAATGTCTAAAAAAGAGCTAAATTTAAATCCCAGCACTGTTAATATCACCTTTGCAGCAGAGAGACTGAAGAGAAGACCTCAGTGACACTCTTCAGAGAGTTTCTGGAACTGTAATCCCCTTGGTAATCAGTCCTGCTCCACAACAGTGCTGGGGAACAATTATCAATCACATGCTGAGGAAGTTTTACTGATGCAGAGGTTTAAATAAAGCAAGCTGTTGAAGCTGTTTCTCACTGTTATCACTGCCAACTCAGCAACATCAGTAATAGCAAGGGTGGAAAAATTTTTTTTGGAAGAATTTTCTTAGAAGAGGGCTTATATACAGCTGTAACTTCTTTTGATCCCTGTAGAAACATAATCACAGTAGCATAGATAAAATCTTAAGTTTAAGCTGTTTTTATTCCATTTTTCCTCATGAAATTCTTACTCTGTTTCAGAGCAGAAAGCCCTGTCATGAGTTCAGTCTGTGGGAAGAGGATAAGTGTTTAAGGAAAATAAAAACTTTTAGAGGCTTAATGGATAAATTTTATAAAATTTAGGAATACTGACTTCACAGTATTCTGTCAGCACATGTTTGAAAAACAAAATAGTTTCAAAGAAAAGCTCAACCCAGCTACTTAAGATGTTTTGGGATGTTATGGTATTTGGGTTTGGTTCTTGAGGAACATTAACATTTATAACTAAATATTAACACAGTCTCATACAATTGTGTATGTTTAAATGGAGTTTAAGTTAACCTGACATCTAGGCATTGTTTTCAATATGCTTAGATACTTGAGAATCGAAACAAAACTTTAGAATTTGAATTATTGCTGTGGAAGAAAGCATAGTGAGTTACCCAGATAATTGTATGATTGCATCCTGTTTTTCTCTAAAGACAGTATTTGCTCCTTAGATCAGTGAGTGCTGGAGAACAAAGAGCAAAACTCTATTAATTACTACAATTAAATAGCAAGGGAAATATCTGTATCTAACAGTGTGAAGAAATGCAGAGTCATGCAGTAGGGAGCTTCACAAAGTCCATAGATGGTTTTAAAAGAAATTGCTAAGCATCTGCTAGGGCAAAGAACCCTTGAAGGCACTTTTAGAAGGCACATGACTTGCGTCACAGTCAAGCAGAGAAAGAGAAAAAGGCTAGAGAACCTAGCAACTGGTCTTTCACTGAAATTTTACGGTCTCTAAACGTAGATAAGTTCAGATATTGCAGGGATTTGGAACAGCGAACTAAAATAACAGAACTTAGATGACTAACATCAGATTTTACTATTTGACTTGGTTTTGCTGTACCTTTTGAATACTCTCTTTCATATTGCTCATGTCCTTACCCCTCTCCATTAGACCTCTCTCATTGCCTTCAGTTTCAGAAGTTTCATTTTCACTGATCCTATTGCCTTGTTATGTCTTGTTTTTCTATAACGTGCTAAACCTATGGGAAATGTATATTTGAACAGATGATTTCCAGATAGATGAGCCTACAGGTGATGGAAGTACTAACTGTGCCAAGCATGTCATTCCAGAAACTGCAACACCATCTGAAAAACTGCTAAGATCTAAGCAATTTGGTCTTTGTTGATTAGTAGTTTGGTTTTTTTTTTCTTTTAGGTTTTTGTTTGTTTTTCTTTCTTTTTTTAAAAAATCTTTTTTAGGATTCCAACATAGGTTTGGTTTGATTTCTGATTTCTGAACTCCTCTTGTTTGTGATCAGCTAGAAGTTACTCTGAATCTCCTAAGAAAGAAATGCTCTCAGTCATTATGTCTCCAAAGAGCTGTCTATCACCCTATCCACTATGGGTTATCCCCAGCTCCATGAGATCACCATCTTCCTTAGGGGCTAGTGGTAGATAAAGCCAGCAATGGAATTGATGCAATTTTAATTCCTCATTTTTCTCTCCTCTACTCTTAGATCCACAAGGAAAATCAAGTGAGTGGACCCAAATGAGTAGCTCTTTTTCCTCTCTGCTTCCTGAGGACCAATTGGACTCCTTAGGGGGAAATCTGCTGTCAACCTAGCTACTTTTTGGCAGGATAGGGGAGAAGGATCACAGGCAAATTGCTCCACAGGAAAAATTCACTGACAAATAGCTGATATGTAAGTTGGATGGAGTTTCTTTCATAGCACAATTTGTCCAGAGTTTCCCATCCTCTAAAGCAAGCCATATCAGGCTCACCATTTGAGCAGAAAAACCCCCAGAATTAGTAGAGTCCTTCAGGTAACCATCCACGACAATCACGAACCACATCAGACTAATTATATGCCACACAGCTTGTTTTTTGGCTGTTGAGTGCTTACAAGTGGTCAAACAGAGCATATCAGGAATGCACTGTGTTGACTGATGTGGCTTTCATGTCTTCTGATGGTGTAACAATATTTTTCCACACAAAAAAAAATCATGTTCTGGGATAGAACTTAAATTTTTATAGTTCCAAATTGGTCTTTCTGTATTTTTCAGTCTATGTGTATCCTGAATGACATAAGAAGGATCATTCAAATGCCACATATGATGTTGCCAGTTACTGTTATTTCTGTACAAAGATCAAAACACATATTGGTACACCCATATCTATCCTATTCAGTTTTCTTTTACCCTTGTAGCACTTTGTTTTCTTTTATCATGTTAGTCAGTTATCCTCTTGCCTCTATATTCCTAATATTTTGTGTTTTTATCTCAGCTGCTATTTTTAAATTCAAGGAGTAAGAGAAAGAACCAAAGTCTGTAAACCCTGCTTTTGGACTGATGTTCTAAATTCTCAAACTATAATTTGTGTAATGAAGTAGCAATGAAACAGGTTGTGAATGCCCCATCCCTGGAGGTGTTCAAGGCCAGGCTGGATGCGGCTCTGAGCAGCCTGATCTAGTGAGTGACATCCCTGCCCATGGCAGGAGAGTTGGAACTAGGTGATCTTTAAAGTCCCTTGCAACCCTAAATATTATAGGATTCTATAATTCTATAAAGTGTTTTCCATATTTATCAATTATGAGAATGCATATTAATACCTTTTGGAGAAATATGAATTTTTCTGCTGAGTTTTAAGATGACTCCTTGAGAACTGTGCAAATATGCAAATACCCTGGTAAGGTGGTCAGGTCATCATAGGCTTCAGTACTAAACACATTATTGATATATATATATGTATATATACATACTTGATGGATGTCGTGAGAGACCCCAACAAAGGAGGACTCTGAGCTAAGTTAGTGTGGAATAAGATAAAAAGATAGATTCTTTAATATCAGGCTTACGGCCCACAGGAATACATGATGACATGCACATGCTTAAACTCTAATTTCTATGCCTTTTATAATATGATCCATTCAATCATTACTTTACACATCTCAGTCCAGCCCTGGTTTCATGCCTGTTCCACCCCCTTAGGATTTGAGGCTGGTGAGACCACCTCTTCATCAGTCTTTTGGAGTTCCTACAATTCTGACTTCTGGGTCACTCTGCCCCGTGTTTAGGTCTCATTCTACAGGCCTTTCTGCTATTCTTCAGCTCTTTACTTTGGAAAGACATCTAAACAACTAAAAGAATTTGAGCTGCTGATAAATGGCATAGGTTGGCATGTAGAAACATTGAACTTAAGCTGCTAGAAATATTAGCACACTAAATCTACATTTTACTACAATTAGCAGTACTTCTAAAATCTATAAAAATGAAAAAAAAAATCAAAAATCAAAAACCCCATAGGCATCATATAAAAAGATATAAAGTTACCCAAAATACTTTGCATTACCCAGCCCATGTACTTTGCCAAACAGCACCTGCAGATGATATTCAAAACACTGGTATCTTATTCCATAGTAAAACCTTTTCTGTGTATTCTCTGTCTCATTCTTCAGACTCTGTTTTTAGGCTGACTGTGGTAAAGTCCGTGTTCAGCAAGTGCTAGTAAGGTGTATACATATACTTTACTAGTTAAAGAAGTGGTGACCAGAATCCAAGCCTGGGTTAATTTTAAAATCACCAGAAATGTGGACAGCATCATTAAATTGCTGGCAGGAAAACTCTCTTATTCAATTCACATAACCATGGTTAAAATTCCTGAGTCCTCAACATGCTGAACTCTCCCTCTGTTTCTGACAGCCACAGAACATGCTGACAAGAGTTTTTTTTTAAATGCGACCTTGTCCCCTTTTCTGCCAAATTTTTATTTTCACATAGTAAGATGGTAATATCATCCTTTTGCAAAATTGGTGGGGGAAGAGGAAGTGTGGAGTTCAAAATTAGACATATTCTTGGACAGATCAACCAAATCCCTCTCAGATGTTCTTTATGAGAAAATAGAATCATAGAATCATAGAATTATCATAGAAAATACAAGGAATTTCATGACATAAAGATTTAACGTATAGTATTTAGTTTTATGGTCTTTTATAATGCATTAGTACACAGGGGAAGAAAACTCTCATGTATGCTTTTAGAAACACTAATACTCTCTATACCTCTACAGATTTGTATTCTGGGATAACACTGTTATGAAATCAAAGAAACAAGAGTTTCCAGTTTCATACTACATTTAAACTATTTCACCAGCCATCTTTTAAAGGATCCCAAAACACCTTTATTTAATATCGTCTAAATTAAGCAGTTTTAAAAATGCTAAATCATTCTCAGACTATTACATGCTGTCATACATGGTTTATGAATTTAATACTCTCTTCTTGGTCACATTTTAATTATTGCAAAGTTTTCCTGATTCTGTTGCAGTGTCCCAGCATGTTTATATCAGTTTCCATTGAAAAAGCTTTTCATGGGTATCACTTTGGCTGAGCTGAGGCTCAGACAATGACCATTCACAAATAGTTCATTTTACATATGCCATGTGGACCAGATCCTTAATGCAACACTTAAAGCCCTTGTAAACTGGAAGGTCCCTTTTACTGTCACTAACCTAGCTGCATATTGATAGGTGCTTTCATTTGGCTTTCAGTTCTACCTATGCAATTAAAATGCTCTGCAGTCACCCAAAGATGTTGATAATGGATGACTTTATAGAAACTGCACTCTCTGTGAAAACATTTTGGGTCTTAGTTTGTAGGAAGACAATAGGCTTCACATCTGAATATAGTTTTAACTCCCATCTCATCTTGTAAAACTAGTTCCCTTTAATCATCACTGACATTATTTCTTTTACTGTAGTTTTTCAGTCTCTCAATATAGGCAAGACTGTCTTCTACAGAACTCTGAACAGGTTTTTCTGAATCTTTCCACTTTTTCACAGAAAACATTCTTACAGCAGAACTGTCTAGAAATTATTCTTTTCCACTTGTTTTGTCAGAATAACAGTTCAATAAACCAAATGCATGAAACTGTAACTGAGAAAAGTTTCTTGGGACTGGGAAGGAATTTCTGTTCAGAAAAAAGTTAATGACTGTGGTCCAAGAAGCACCAATTACTTGTATATATAATGCATTTGTATGGAAAATGCAGGCTTACTTCATTGCTCTGCCTAATTCTGAATAGTACCTTCAACCACCAGCTCCGCATTCCAGATTTATGCTTGGCAACCAAGTTATTGATTTTTCTGTGAGGGAAATAAGTCAATCCTTCTTTCATTTGTAATAAGGAAAAAAAAAGGAAGACAAGAAGAGATCACCTAATCATCTTGCTATGAAATAGGAATATTTTAAAATCATGCCTTTTTTCTGACCAGGATTCAAATCTACTGTCCTGTCATTCAGTCCTGCATGCTTCAGTTTTTAAATCTTGGGCATATGAATGTATTTGCTTATGTTACATTAATGAAATACCATTCAGGAAGGGAGCTGCCGCAGCTGATCAATCATGTGTACATTTTAGAATGATTTCATTAAAGTCTCATCAATTTACGTTTGTTTGCCTGTAGCAGTAGCCTCACAATTTCTGGGTGTCTACAATTTGCTTCCCCACTTTACATCATTCCAAGGGGACTCTCTGTCCTTCTCAATTTTAGAATTTTTTTTGATTAAAATTATAACTGCTGAAAAATCAGACAAGATTACAGACTTCTGGGAATAAAAAGTCCCTGTAACAGGCTTGAAGCACTTCTTGGTCCTTGCTCCTTTTGGATTTGTAGAAGTCTCAACTCTTTAAAAGCATGCGATCTAACTCTTTCACTCTGCAATCTGCTATACATTGTTCTTACATCTCAATATAATTTTCAATATGAAGGCTCAGATCTTCAGGTAGTGCTTGCAACTGCAGATGCCACATGGGATTCAGGGGCAACTTTAACACACCAGTGCTTTTTTCACCTTCAGACCAGACCTTTGTAAGCATCTATGAAGGTGTGGAGGGATGATATGTGGTGTGAGGTTTTTTGCGAACTACGTTAAATGTTACAGGAAGTGGAAATATCTGCCGTGTATATATTTCCAAAAAAATTCTTCCATCAGGTTTTAACTCATCTTGCACTTTTCTTTAATTGAATGTAATAAATTAAGCAACTTTTTTTTTTCTGAGAATGAAATCTCAGGAGTAACTTTTATAACTGTGTAAATAATTAATCCAAGATATTGGCACTAACTTTTTTCTTTTCTGTAAGAACAGAACATTAACTTTTTTTTTCTATTCTATGCAGTAAGATTTATTCTACAAATTAGTATTAAATATGCAGCAGTGTATCTGACTAACAATTAGAATGGCCGTAATAAAGTAATGAAGGGGTTCAGCCAGAAGTATCCCTTGAAGTTGTACTTGTTCTCTTTTCTACATAGCAATGATTAGCCCTACAGACATTCTCTGCCTACACGTAATATGATAATGATCACAGTAACAGCTTTGTTCACAACCTATCTTTGGTTTCTTGCCCTTGACATTCCTTCTCTTCTGGCAAGTCTCCTTCTGTTTCAGAGCTAAATGATTCATCATCCTGTCAGTGGATTTCTTCCACACCTTGTATTTATTTGTCCCACTCTATGCCTTCCAGTAATTTTTATCTGTTTTTTTTGCATTGTTTGTGAACGTCTTGACAGTTCTCAGAATCTGACAGACAATACGGTGTGTGGCCAGGAGAACTTTCCACATAAAAACAGGAGTTTAAACCATGGCTTAAAAATTAATCATAGATAATCCACAGATAAATGGAATAACTTGTCTCCCACAAATACATTGGTAAGAGACAGGATGGTATGTCAGATCTTCCTATGTTATCTGGACAGGTCTGAACTAAATTCCTAATTCTTCATGCAGTTTCCTCTAGAACTATTTTACTGTTAATTAAAACCTGGCTATGGTGGGGTCAGGGCTTTAAATGATGTGACAAATGGAACCAAAATTAGAATGAAGAGACTGATGTGTGACAGACAGTTCTTGTAGTAGGATTAGAATTAATTGGAGAAGTTAAATTTAAGTTCAAAGCTACAGATGGTTTATGTTATTATAAAAATAATCAATTAGCATTTTAAAAGCTCTCCCCATGTTACCAATCAAGTCACAAGTTAAAACACTCTTGGATTTGTGCAATAAGCTCTGGTTCTTTCAGTCACCTGGTGCTCAGCCAATTTCCCAACTGTGCCTATAATAGTACATTAACAGCTATCCAGTCTGTTCCCCAAGGACAATATTGGATCTGTCACTGCAACAAATTGCAGATCAGTGACCTCAGCGGTAAATGTTTAGTATTGTGTTTGGCCTGAGTGTTCTGTTTTTGATCCAAAATAAAGGTAGAGATTCAAGACAAACACTAATGTTCCCTATAACCTTACACCTCATGTTTTAGAATTAAAGTGACGTGGAGGAAATGATATTTTAAACAGTAAAAAGATGAGCTGTTTCCTTCCCCTTCATTGTTTGTCTTTTTGGTGGTATATTCATGGAAAAATATGACAGACAAAAAAAGAGAAAGGAAAATGAGTAACAGCTTGCCTCTCTTTGGCATCAAATGTAGAGAAGCAGTGTACTTCCCAAGGCAAAGAAGTTTCAAAGCAATGGTTAGGAACCTATGAGCTTGGTTAGCTGTGTAAGCCACATATGAATGAGCAAATGTGTTAGAAGGAGTCTGCAAAGCTACGCTTAGTGGACCAAAGATTACTCAGGACCTAGCATACTTTTTTCATGTGTTGGGGAGTTGCTTTGGTATACGAGATAAAAGGGCTGAATGTCTCTCTGTTATTAAAACAGATTAAATGTTTTCCTGGAACACCACTTCTTGGCTTTAGTGACATCTCAGTGTAGTCCAGCTTGGATGCTCCAGAGATGCTCTGCAATGTGAACAACAACAGAGTAAAAAGGGATGATTAAATGTCTTACTTCAACACTCATTAGCAGTCTAAATGACATGGGAAGGTAGACAACACAGGCTTGTGCCTAGGAAGTGAAATAATATTTCAGCAAGTTCCATTTTGGTGTTAAGAGACATGAATAGATAATATCCCAAAGCATCTTGATAATCATCGCTATTAAGTGTTATATCATTTTAAAACACTGTCATCGTTCTATTGCCATGCACTCACCATTGTTTCTAGCTTCCATAAATAATGGTGTGACCTATAGAGACTGTCTGCTAGGTGAGGGTGGCTTTTCAATGATGTTTAAATCAAGATAGGTTTAGGTACCCTGGAATTTAACTCTGAACATATATGGATGTTACTTTTTCTATTATAATGCAGTTTTTGTCTCCTCACTAACTGCCCATCTAGCTGTCACTGTGCTCTGCTCTTGGGACATACCCAACGGCACTGCATAAAGAATATTTATTTTTACCCTAAGTCCAGGTGGATATTGCAGCACTTCACAAACAGCCTTTTGGACTCCAGCAATCAAAGGAGTGCTCTTCCGTTCACTGTGTGAACTAAGTATATTATTAATGCTGGTAGGTATTCCAGATTTTCAAAAAGACAGTAAGACTGTACATGTGTAGTTAATGCTGATGGAAGCCTGAAAAAATAGAACAGCTGAAAGTGAATTTTGTCCAGGTTTTAAGCTGTTCATGGCATGTCTGTTTCAGTGTCTATGAAATGAGACAGTATGGTCCTTCAGAGGACTCCAAAGGGTACTTTGGTAACAAAAACCTAGGCCTGATTCATAGGACCATGTTATTAGATAGGAAATTCATCTTCATTTTTGTGTAAAAGAAAATGCAAACCTTTTTCTTTTTTTTTAAATTTTATTACTCAGTTCTGTAAAACCATAGAATTATAGAAATAGTTAGGTTGGAAAAGACCTCTGAGATGATTGAATCCAACCGTTAACCTTGCACAGCCAAGTCCACCACTAAACCAGGTCCCTAAGTGCCACATCCACATGTCTTTTAAGTACCTCCAGCGACTCAACCACTTCCCTGGGCAGCCTGTTCCAATGCTTGATCAGATTTTCAGTGAAGAAAATTTTCCTAATATCCAATCCAAACCTTTCCTGGCACAGTTTGAGGACATTTCCTCTCAACATTTGTTGCCTGGGAGAAGAGACCAACTTTCACTTTGCTACAACCTTCTTTCAGGTCGTTGTAGAGAGAGATAAGGTCTCTCCTGAGCCTTCTTTTCTCCAGGCTAAATAACTCCAGCTCTCTCAGCTGCTTCTGTGTTATGAGGAGAAGCTGTGCTCCAGACCTTTCATCAGCTTCATTCCATTTCTGGACACACTCCAGCACCTCAATGTCCTAGTGGTAGTGAGAGAACCAAAACTGAAAACAGAATTTGAGATGTGGCCTTACCAGTGCCTAGTACAGGGTAAGATCTCTTACAATTATAAAGTTATGTACTCACATAAGCCAATGTTGTCCATAGGTAAAAATAACAAAAAACAAAACTGAGTTTCAATGTACATCTCTCCCTGAGTGACAACAGGCAAAGCACTGGGTCTCTGCATTAGCATGAGCTGGCTAAACAACTGTGGAGGCATAGATACTTCTCCCACTGCTATCTTAGGAGAAAAAGAGAACTTCTTATTGTCCCAAAAGCAACAGCACAAGGTGTGCAGAGAGCTGTATTTTCTCATGGATGGGCCCTGACTGATATGTATTTGTTAGTGCATCAGCCTGTATTAAGCATATTTTCATAGTTCCTTTCCTTGAATTTCAGGGAAGAAACTGTTGCACTCTTGCCATTTACCCATTACAGGGGTAATCTAAGTTAAACCTTTCTTTCATTTCCACCACTCACAGAGAATTGACCGCAATAGCATCAGGAAATTCCCAATGTGTTTTTATCTTCACCTTCTATTTGTAGTCAAATGGACTTTTTCAACAAAAATAGAAGTCATTAAGATTAAATATGATATAAATTTTTGGTTTAGTATTTTGCTTCAGATTCAGTCTAGAAAATGCCTGATCAAAAACAAGTGCCTAAAAGCAGATTTATCCATTTATAATTGGAGCTCCTTGAATAATAACACTAAATCAAACAAAATTTGTCTCATAACTTTGAATCTTGCCTTTTGACATTTAACAAAGCTGAGGCTATACATGTTGTCAGGTACACCTGGAAAATTTTACTTCAGTTGAGTTGAAGACAGTAAAATCAGCAGAAATCTATCTCACTAGCTTTCTCTTTAACTCCTCTATTTGCTTCTAATTGTTTCCCTTCCTATACCTTTAGAAATATGTTGTTAATCAGTATGGAGTCTTTATTCAGCTGAGAATAATCCATGCTTCTATGTGCTGATAAAAGCTACCCCAAAATTGGAATTACAAAACAATATACATAAATGTAACACATTGTCTTCTATGATTTCTAAATCATGGTTTGAAAGGAAAAAATATACTTTATAAACTTTTACATTATTGATGGGCTTCTACTGTGATTTCTTTATTATTTTTCTACTAATTATCTCCTTACTAGTGTCACATCTATATTAAGCATTCACGCAAACCTCTTCTCAGGGTTCTCCTCCTGCTGTCTTCCAGATCATCATTCCAGTATCTCTATTGATGGGGAAGATGTTTTAGTACACAAAGTCTTTCCACATTCCCTCCTCTGTTTTTTATATAATTTTATGTCAAAGTTCATTTCACACACAAATGTCTTGCAAAAATGCCGGTCTCAAGAAAAACAGTAGGACTCATATTCATTGTAGTGACTCCTTAAATATTTCTGTTTTGTATTTAAAATCAAAAATTTATCAAATAATTTCAAGAGATTATTACTTCAGCCTTTACTATTGCTGTGTCTTTTTCACAAAAGGTGAAATCTTTTGTTCTTTTATTTAATTACTGTGCATTTAGATTAAAGATATGTAGGTGATGTTTCAGTCCATTGCATTATGCAGTTTCTACTTCCTGTTGGAACTCTAAAAGAGACATTTTCTTTCCAACTGATTTGGTTTCTCAGTTGTATATCCCTTCCTTCTCATGACTCATTTATGAGGACAACTGGAGAAACATACCATCAATCTTCTCAGAAGTGTCTATTTTGGTACCATCCCATTCATACCCTATGTTAGACGTAAATATCTTGGGGTTTGATACTTTCTGTTGAACACTTATTGTTCTGGATTTTTTAGATTTTTTTATATTTATTTCTGTAGTGTCTTACAGACAAATACAGAAGTGCCATTATGCAGCACAGTATACAAATAAAAAGCAAATGAGTCCTTTCTCTGAAAATCCCCCCATTTCAAATTGGCCACCAGTCTGCAAAATAAGGTGTCATTGTGGTTAACGAAATGTACCTACTGTGTTGTGAATTACAGGTAAACTTGATCTTTTCCCAGGTGTGATTCAACCCTATCCAGAAAAGGTGGATTATTTATTCATAATTATAAGATACCGAACTGAGTTATTGTGCTCTGGGCCTCCTCAGAGGAACTATCATTTTTACTTCAGTGCTGGCTTATATCAGCCTTACTGTAATTTCAGTTGAGTGAGTTTTAGAAGCAGACAATTCTAATACCTAAAAATAGTCCAATTACTAATGCTCTACAGTTCAGCATCCTCTCTAGATTTTTCTCATTACATGGACTGTTGTCCCCCTCAAGGTTTGTATAGTCTCTGGGTAAGAATCAAGGGGCAAACAAATAATGCCAATGTCATTGTGGAAGCTGACTATAGACCTCCCATCACACCAATGAATTATTCTTGACTGAAGGACACTTCAAAGTCAACTGCCCTTGTCCTTATGGGGAACTTCAACTTGCCAGAAATTAACTGGGGACATCACAAGCTGGTAGCATCTGGGCCAGAGCATTCCAAAAATCTTGGATGACAACTTTATGGAACGGGTCCTAAGGAAGCCAATTCAGAAAGCTACCCCGCCTTGATCTGCTGCTTGTCAACACAGAGGACCTTGTGAGCAAAATGGAAATTGGTGGCCTCTCGGCCACAGTAATCACAAAGTGATTGAGTTCAAAATCTCTGTTGACAGGAGGAAAAGTGCCAGCAAACTGTCAGCTCTGGACATGAGGAGAGCAGACTTCAGGCCGCTCAGGGAATTGGTAAGTAAGGTCTCCTGAGAAAATGGCTATGCATGTACTGGAGTCCATCAGTGCTGGTCCCTCCTACGGGCACCAGAACAGACAATTCCCAAATGACGGAAGTCAAGTAGGTGAGGCAGAAGAATGGCTTGGCTGAGTGGAGATCTTCTCTTGAAAATGAGGCAAAAAAGGAAGGTGTACACTTTGCAGTGGAAGCAAGGTCAAGTGAAATGGGAAGAATTCAGAGGTGCTGCTTGCTGCTGTAGGGATAAAATCCATGTGGCCAAAGCTCAGCTGGAGTTGAAGCTGCCAAAAATGTGGGGGACAATAAGAAGAATTTTTTCAAAGACAATGGTAATAGACAATATAGAAATATCATTGGCTGATTACACAATGGGGATGATCACTACACAAACAGGGACAGAGACAGGGCAGAGATGTTTTATGCTTTCTCTTCTTCTGTCTTCAACGTGGAAGTGGGACCAATGGAGTCTCAGTGCTCTGAGCTGGAGGACCATGACTGTGAGGATGATCAACTCCCAGTTGACCCTGAAATTGTGCGTGATCTGCTGCTCCAGCTGGATTGCTACAAATCTATGGGGCCTGATGCTGAGATGCTGGAAAGCAGTGCTGTTGAAATGGACCTGGGGGTCCTGGTTGATGGCAAGTTGAATGTGAGTCAACAGTGCCCTGGCAGCCAGGAGGGCCAACCATATCCTGGGAGCCATCGGGCACAGCATCACCAGATGGTCGAGGGAGGGGATAGTCCTGCTGTGCTCTGCACTGGGGTGGCCTCACCTTAGTTATTGTGTTTATTTTTGGTCACTGTGATATAAGAAAGATTTTAAGGTATTAGAAGCAGTATGAGGAGCAGCTGAGGTCACTTGGTGTGTTCAGCCTGGAGGAGACTGAGGGGAGACCTCCTTGCAATTACGACTTCCTCGTGAGGGGAAGAGGAGGGGCAGACAGTGATCTCCTTTCTGTGGTGACCAGTGACAAGACAAAGGTAATGGCTTGAAATTGTGTCAGGGGAGGTTTAAGTTGGATATCAGGAAAAGTTTCTTCACCCAGAGAGTGATTGGGCACCGGAACAGACTCCCCAGGGAAGTGGTCACAACACCAAAACTGACAGAGTTCAGGAAGCTTTTGGATAATGTTCTTTGGCACATAGTGTAACTCCTAGGGATGGTTCTGTGCAGGGTCAGGAGATGATCCGTGTGGGTCCCTTCCAACTTGGCATATTCTATGATTCTGTGATACTTTTCTGTCCTAGTTTAGCAGCCAGGAGCAGTTTATCACTCTGTGGGTGTGACCAAAGCTATGTATTCTACACCCTCTATCAGTTTCCAACAACCCTTAATGAACCATTTGCAGCACCTGCCCAGGGCACAACCAACCCCTCTGGGTGTGACCAGGGTGTTAAAGAAGCCTGTGAGATAAGAGCTGTGATAACTCCCCTCCAGGAAGTCGTTAGCACTTTCACACCCAGCCTGAGGGGGCGTGTCTGCTAATGGGCCAGCAACAATTCCAAAATACCCCATGACTCACAGAGTCAGATCACCCACTGTATAACTCCCTGCCCTGTGGGAGGTTCTGGGCATTCCCACCTGGACCTGAGGGTATATAATCTTGAGGTTTGAAGACCTCTGATACCCTCTCGTCAGATCCAGAGAAGGACCAGAACCTCGACAGGAATGCAACCACCGTTCTTCACCAGACTGCAACTGTCATCTGCACCAACAGGTTTTCCACTTCCTTTTGCTTTGGACTTGGGGGAACCACATGGGTCTCAGCATAGGGGCTAACAAACACCCTTGTGTTTGTGCCCCAGGGTGTTGGGTTATACTTCTGGTATTTGGAGGTTAAAGGTTAAAACCAATTTCTGTTTGTGCTATTGTATTTATTGTACTAGTTATTAAATTGTAACTCTGACCTATAATCTCTCTTGAGTTGGGTTCATTTCTCCTGCCAGTTTACCTTTAAACAAGCACATTTTCATATGTAACTATTTAGCTTATATCAAGGCCTAAATTCCTCTAAAGTATCTGGACTCTACAAAGGTGCTGCAGTTTGTTTGTTTGGTTTTGTTTGGTTGGTTGGTTTGGGGTGTTTTTTCTGGGTTTTTGTCAGATTGTACATCCAGGATCAGATTTGACAGTATTGATTTTAATGTAATATATTATACTTATGGGTTTGACTGTGATTATAGAATTGTCAATGTTTAAGATGTCACAAAAAGACTTTTAAATTTACAACCTTACCATGGTTTCCCATTTCCCATGAAATGGGAAAATTTTATGCCTCTGATAAAGTTGTAAATTATCTGGTGTGAGATCAACTTGGTCAGGTAGTTCAGCTCTGTGAAAAAGAGTTCAAATTGATTTTGTGACTCAGGAGAAGCTAGGAAAAAAGTCATATATTTAAGGTAAAACCTTTGATGCAAATCACAAGGAAAACAAAATGTGAAGTATTATTTGTTCATTAAGTGTGTTTGTTAATTTCCTGGCACACATGAAGAGTAAGAGACCTGAATGTTGTATGTAGAGCTCGTTCTGAGTTTTGGGATTTCTCACCGGATTTGGTTATCCTAATATGAGTTGGAGATGGGTTAGATTCAGTTGCTGTATTAGCAGTTCTGTTTGAAGATTTTGGATTTGACCACTTCCTAAGCAGAACTTCTTTGTAGGTATTAATCTAGGAAATTTTACTGAAAAGACTTGCAATCTTTCAGTCTGAAGTATAAGATTTAACTGGCTCCTCAAAAAATTTCTACAATCTTTGTGATCTTCTAACGGGAAAAAATGTTTCACATTTCTCATATGTGTCTCAGACATCATGCACTTTATTTGTTCAGAGTTCAGATGACAAAAAGATAAAGCTATGCTATATAGCAATTCAATAGTTTAAAATTAACCTTAACCAGTATGTCTACAGAGAAACACTTGGTACTCATTACAGCATGTGAATTACAGAGTGCAAGCATTGGCCAGTTTTAAGTTCAGCTTCTTCTCTGGGAGGCTTCACCAATCTCAGTTACTATAACTTACTAACTTGAAAGCAGGAATCTGTAGAATGCATTTAAAAATCCTTTTTAATTTCAGTTCTTGGGAAAAACAAAAGAACAAACCTATCCACCAACATCTAACTTTTTAAAGGTTGTCAAGTGTTAATAGCTAGCTGTCTAAAAGAGATTTTCTGCTATTGTAGTGCTGGCTGTGGCTTACAGCCTTTAGCAATTAGGTGTTTCTGCCTCATGTTTGACATTTTTCCAAAAGAAAGTCTGTAACAGGTATAGTCCTCCTATTGCCAGCCGCACTTTGATCTCTTTGTGTTGGTTGCCCCATCCCTTGCAGCAGGCTGTATATTGCAGCTATTCTGTGCTCCTGATGCCAATGTCCTTTAGGTAACTCTGCCAGGTGTTTCAGCTCAGTGTATTACTGTGTCACACTATCAAAGCTTCAGAGCTGGTGAAACTCAGTTTGTCTTCTGTAGGAATGCTTTGTGGAGAAAATTATAAATTATAACTGCTATAGTTCTAATCAAGTTGAAAGATGTTTGTTAAAAAAATATATTCACAGAATCACAGAATCGATTGGGTTGGAAAAGACCTCTGCGATCATTGAGTCCAACCCTTGGTCCAACTCCAGTCCATTTACTAGATCATGGCACTCAGTACCACGTCCAATCTGTATTTAAAAATCTCCAGGGATGGTGAATCCACCACCTCTCTGAGCAGCCCCTTCCAATGCCTGATTACTCTCTCTGTAAAGAATTTTTTTCTGGTATCTAACTTAAATTTCCCCTGGCAAAGCTTGAGCCTGTGCCCCCTTGTCCTATTGTATATTTGAACTGACTGAAATGATTCAAATTACTGACAGTATTCTTTTACCTATTAAGCAGGGAAAAAGGAAACAAAACTGATAGGGAATCAGGAGAGGTTTTGCTCAAGAAAGTACCCATGAAACCCTTACAAAGATAGTGTATTTGCATAAAGGGAACTGAAATGTATGTATTTTTAATAATTCTCTTTAACTTTGCTGATAAACTACTTAGACCATCTTTTAAGCTTAAATATCTATGTAATCCATAGAATGAGACAGGGAAATCCCAGTTCTTGTGAATAATCTAACCAGTGTCCTCAAAGCTGTAGAAAGGATTGTGAATTTTTTGTTAATCTCATTCTGCTGATTTAATATCCTTCTACTAAATAAGATATTTGAACTTGTATACAAACTGCTATTACTTTTCAATTCTTCATACAAAATGTTTGTCTGCATATAAAACACACATCAATTAATTTTAGTGTCCAGAATACCTTCTCATGAGCTTCACTATCTTGCATAATTATGCAGACATGATACCATAGTAGATGATAGAACTAAGGATGACAATGTATGTCAATTACTTAAGACAAAGTGCATTACAAGGAGCCTCTAAGTCCAAACCCAAAGTGTTAAAAATGAGGAAACTCAGAGTTAAAATTACCTTTTAAGGATATATTAACTGGTTAAACTATAACAATATTTCAAGATCAACACTGAAATAAATATAATTTGAGACAAAGTTACCTTTCTCCACAATAACTTGAAAGTAGTAACCCTTATCCTGAAGAATTATGCATGCTTTTGAATTTCTACATTATAAAGAGCCATACAGACATCAGTGGGAGTACTCATATTGCTTAATAATTAAGCAGCTGCATGATCCTATGAATATTGAGAGCAAGTCATGTACTTTTAAAGACATCTTCCTCTTTACATAGCTATTCAGATTTATGCCAAAGAGGTGTTTTTAATGTTCAAGGTTTACACTGACCTTCTCTTTCTCCTGCCATGAGGACAATTTGTCATGAGTTGTGCACAATGTGTTATGTGGGAGTAGGAGCAGAAACAGGTCAGTGGCTCACCATAAGGCTCAGAGGTAGAAGTAAGAAAAAGGACACATGAGTTTTGCCTTTTGGAGAGGACATACTAATCTCTCTATTTTAGTAGTACTTAATTCAGAGATTGAATTAAAAAATTGTAGGTGGTCTCTTTTCCTAGACACATTTCTGAAAGAATATTTTTTTAAATATATGAATGTGTATCATTGGAACATTTAGCTGTTTCTGGGTAATTACTGATCAACATATATGGATAGCAGTGATGTTTGATAAAACCGCAGCTGAGCTTATAAATATGTCTCTGTAACTACATCAATGGAAAATAACCTTGAAGAACACAAAACCCCCTAGAAAATCTTGTGATATCAGTGAAGCTGACTGTATGTTATTTCCCATTCCTGTTAATAGTGTTATCTTGACAAGCAACACAATTTACCTCATTTTCCAATTTATTTTACATTTGTTGTCCTAAAAATGTGCTTATGGTATCACCAACTTTTCTGTGTATTTCTTACATCCTAAATAGCAAGGTAATGTGCTGGCACAGCAATACAGGGAAGACTTATTTCCAGGGTCTAATAACAAAGGTTGCAATGAAAGCAAAAACATCTGCAAGAATAAATGTATTCTTTAAAACAGACTTGCAATGAGGACAGTATGTACAAACCCAAAGTGTATCTATTCCCTGGACAGATGTACTACTGTGAGGATTTGCTAGCATAGCAAAAGAGGGTACAGTAATCGTTGGTAATTGGCCTTCCCCTGTATTCCCAGTAAAAAGACTACAGTCTGGAGGGAAGAAAACTATATAAAGGAAAATGTACCCTCATATATGAATGTTGCTTTGCCAGGAATTGCAGGCAGCTGAAAATGTAATATGTGAAACTTGAATTGGATTTGACTGTTCTGGTGATAAAGATAGGCCTTCTTTCTCTTAGGTTAGAAATAGTTCATGAGTACACAATTCACTGGAAATGAAGATGGAAACTCTGTTTTGTCGCATGTACCTTATACAGAAAAGTAAGAAAGCAGCTTTTGGTAAAAAGCTGTTTCTTATTCATGCTGTGGTTATGTGTATAAGATTGTGGATTTATAGGCTTATTTTTCCTTTAGATTGTATCTATCCTGCTGTGCAGTTCATTGCACACAGAGCAGTGTTTCAAGGCAGAACCTGAGCACAAGTTACTGGTGATAGATGAACAAGCTGATTTGCAGAGTCAAATGGCAGTTGAACAGGGCATTCCTTTTCCTAAAAATCTGTGTATTGTCTAATATATATGATCTGTGACAGACATGACACAGATATACCTTTGTACTGGTCAGTTGTGGTCTGTAAGGTATGAATTATATGAACTGTGGAAACAACTCATAGCTAGCAATAACACTAAAAAGTTTGTTGAATGGCAGTAACTCTTACATATTTAAGAAGGTTCCACAATATCATTAATAACTGCTGACATGACTGGTAGATAACAGAAGATGCGGTTCTTGGGTAATGCTGCCCAGCATGTGGCAACTTGAGGGTATATGGTGATACAGGACTAAATTGCAGGATTGTCACTCTGTCAGGTAATGCTGGAAGGTTATCAGAGAGATGTGGAGTCACCAGCTTTCACTCAGGAGAGGCTCTTTTCTAATGCCAAAGTCTTAAAAACTTGCACATCCTAGTGTTTTGGTTTGGTTTTGGTTTTGTTGGATTTTTTGTTTGGTTGGGTTTTTTTTAAATTATTCATGAGATTAATGAAAACAACCGTAATTAGGACAACCACAGAGCATAAAGCACAGGATGTGTCCCACTTGTCCCTGGTGGCTGAGGCTGTCTGTCCCAGAGCACTGTCAGGGACCAGCATTTGACAGCCCTCACACAGTAACCAAAGAATGACTCTCTGACTGGCATTTAGTTCATGAGATGCAGGGGAGATGGAAAACACCCATGGCAGACAAGACAGTAAAAAATACTGTATCCAGAGCCCATGGAGTAGTATGTAGAAGAAGTGACAGCAGTGTCAGGAGTTTGACTCATGGAGTTTAAGGTGTTGTTTAAATAGCTAATTAAAGTAAGAACATTTCCTGCTTAAAAAAAAAAAAAGTCCTAAAGTCCTAATTCCAGCCCCCCTAACCCTTGCAAGGTTTACTGGGTTGATCACAGTATGAATTACAGATTAAACATAATTTTTTTTCTCTTTGACATCCTAGTAATGAAGAAAACCAATCAACTTGTGTCAGTAGCAATTGCACATCTTCAGTAAATATCATGCACTAGTGTAGAGTACAAGATTACCTGAGGAAGAAGAAAATGAAAGTTGACTTTTTTGTACCATTATATCTTTTCGTCTCATTATCTTCATTTTTTGTCTATTCCTCCAACATTAAAAATAAATAAATAAAAGTGATGGCCATTCCTGCTCAATAGCTCAGAAACACATTTATTATTTAATATTTCAGTCAGTTCACTTCTTTCATTGTAAATAGACCATTAAAAGTAATGATTTTCTCATCAAAATGGCTTGTTTCACTTTTCTCCACAATCCCCAAGAAATCTACACAGTGTCTTTGGCTGACCTCTGTGTAAACCTCACTGGAAGGGTGGGAATCCACTCTAATACTTCTGGAAGATTAGGGATACACAGGATATATATATTTATTTTAAATCTGTTTTCACTTTTTAACAAGGAATAAATTTTTATATTATCTGATGAAGCTGAGGAACCTTCAGCACATCTGAAAAATCATGGGTCAGTGAGATTCAGTATCAAGATAAAGGAAATAAGTTTCTAACTAGCTGCTCATTTCTTTTGCTTTTTATATACCATTTTGTCTACTTGTAGAGACTTTGTCTGTACTCCAGTCAACAAAGGCAGAATGCCTTCAGGCTACCAGAGTTGCACACTAATTCCCCCTTCGCTATTTACACGTTGCTTGGCATTGGATAGTCTAATATAGTAATTTAAGTGGCTAACCCTAATATCTCCAAAGTACAGCTGTCTGAAACAGTCACATCAGCCCTCAGGCAGAAGGGTGGAGAGCACTTGCTATGAACTGAGACATCTGAGTTTCCAAAGTGAGGATTTGGGGAAAGAGCTGTGAAGCTGCACAACAGTGACATCAGCTTCTGACTTTTCACTAAAGTTTACTTTTTGAAGCTCTTTGAAGTGAGTAACTGAGACAAAATGTAGAAAGCCCACAGAACGCATCAAGTTGATCAGCCATGAGTTGCCCTCTGTAAAGGTGCACTGGCCATTCAAGGTAAACTTCTTTTCCTTATGAGTCTGTGAATATATTGTCAGAGAAAGGACTTTATGATCTTTCCAGAGACTGAGAGGAGGCTGACCTTATTGGTTGCTCTGTGTCCATCTTCTTTTCTTTCTTAAAGATAGGTGAAAATTTAGTCTCTTTCCAGACTTTCAAAGACCTTCCCCGGTCATCCTGTGGCTTTTCTACAGATGCTTTAAGTTTTGCCTTGTTTTCAGTCCAACTCTTCAAGCAACCTCTGCTGGTTCCTTTTGTCTCTATGAATTAGATTCTTCCAGCTTCTCTAAATATTCCAAAACCTGGCACTTTCCAGTTTCTGGTTGCTTTTCTTCTCACAGTAAGTTTATGACTGAATTATTTGAGAGCAAACTTTGTTTCTACAGATCGAGGCAAGAAAGATCAAGCAGTTCAGCCTTTTCTGTATTACCCTAGTCTGTCTAGGAAAAGAAGAAATAATTTAAAAAGTAATTTGTCTTTTGACCTCCATCTTTTTTCTTTACTCTCAGCCCCATATCCTACTTTCTCCTGGCAATCTGATTCAAAGGGCAAACAAAAATTAAGAAAATAAAAAGAAATAAGAGGAAATTTGGCAGTCACAAAATCTGACTTGGAATGGTGGGCTCTGAGCTTCACACTGAGTGAGGGATACATGTAATTTGTTTTGGCAGCCAACACTCTCTTACATGCTGTTGTTTCTTTCATATAGTTGTTCTGTATGAGGGAGTTTAGCTCAAGGAGAATGCCTCTGGGTGTAGTTGAGTTGTCTTAACCCCTGTCTCAGTACCTAAACTTTTTTTCACTTCATATAGGCTGACACAACTATTGATGTGGTTAAATGAAATATCTGCAAACTGCAGCTCTCTGAAACACACTCAGCTCAGGAGAAATTGGGGTACATGTGAATTGAAATCTCAGTCACAGCTAGTGAAGGACTTCTAAGTCCTTGGGGAACAGGGCATACAGCTGTGAAATTATGAATCACATCTTCTTTATTTCTGTCTCTTTCATGTCCTTGTCCTGGTCTTTTTGTCAGTCTGGGGGATTTCCATTGTGTGTTTTGTTAATGGCTGAAAACATTGTCATTTTTGAGTCTGTGTTGGCCAATCATAATCTAGCTGGTTTTCAGTTTCTACTTTATGCAAGAGACTGCAGAGCTTCTGAAGAACAAAATTTGTCACCTACCGTCATTTTCTAACTGCGACTTAATAACAACACTCAGTGATTTTAAAATGTTTCTGAATAATGAAAAAAATATTTGTCCAGGTGCTGCAGGAAGGATTAGTGAATTTGTATGAATTGGCTGCAGGATGCCATGTAATGGCACATCCACTTTGGTAACTAAGTGTAATCTATGAGGAAAATATTTTCCCATCCAGCTGGGAATTGTGTGACTCTACCTCCTTTCAACCTTCCTCTTTCAAGTTGCTGAGTAAGCCTCTTATTCTATCTAAGCAAGACTCTTCTGTCCTCACCCCAAATCACTCAACAATACGTAGTATATATATTTAGGAAGTACTTTTTCATAGATGACATTTTAGCAGAACCAAAAGAAAAAAAAATCAGCTGACACTCGAGATCTCATTCAACCCTTTCTGTTGCTGAGTTACCTCAGAAATTACATATGCTGTAAGAAAAGCACATTTTTTGCACTGTTTACATGAAATTAAATTTTTTTTTGAATATATGAAAAAAATAATGTTTTACTGGCTGGTCTTTGGTTAGATCATTGTCATGTTGAGCCAGAGATGTGCCAAAATGTGCCCACAATGCTTCTAATTGCAGCAGCTGTTATTACCCCATTCTGTTTAACATCTGCTTCAAAGTAATAATTCCATTGATGCTTCTGATGTATCTGCCAGCTGTTTCTAATAAACCAGAAAAGTTACAACCCTTTTAAGTGACAATCATTCAAGATGCTCCATAATTGCATAACTACATAGAAGAATGAGGCTCTATCTGAACACTAGCTACAGAATATTTTGATTATTTCTGAAAAAAGCTTTTATTTCTGGATGATTGCTCAAGTGAGGAAAAAAGCTCAACAAAACAAATGAAAGAAACTATTGCACACCAAAGTTTATCATAACTATCTGAAAGAAAGCATGAGGGACACCTAAAGAAATCTCTGCACCATAAAACCAACTGGAAATTTCAAAGACTCATAAAGTTTGTAGCTCAACAGGACATTTAGCTGGAAATATATGTCAGACTCCTGAAGGTATATTTTGTCCTCTTCAGCAGTAAAAGATGGGTTAGATATATTATAAAATATATATAAAAAACCCAAATAAACAGGAGAATAACAAAAGGAAAACAAATCTTCATAGGAATTTTCACCTTGAAGAAATATTCTCTCAAAACTAATAATCTGAGTTGCAGTAATCTATTAGAGTTAATACTTTGTTACAAAAATTAAACAGCTCCAATTGCTAAAGAAAAAAGTATAGACAAACATAGAAAAATGGCATAGTAAAAGAGTATATTTTTCAGATAAAACTCAACTCTTGTTATTATATTTGCTTTGTCTGGCTCCAGTGAGATATCTTGTTTTTCATTTCCTTGTGAGTACGACAGGGAAGAGTTTAAATTCTGAATATAATTTGAAATGTTTTTTTTTTTTTTGCTCTCGTGTAAATGTGCTGGGTACATGGGTTTTGCCCAAACAGCCCATATTTAAGGGGGTTCTGTCCAATGCTTTTTACGTTGTATCCCAAAACCTTAAAGAAGGTATTTAAGCTTCTCTGTGAGGCCCAGCCAACGGCAGACCTTGGGATCATGTCTCCTTAAAATCAAGGACATGCTAAAGAACACCCCAAGCTGCATGTAGAGTATCTTTTCTTCAGGCAAACCAAGGCTTGCCCCAAATAGTTATTTGAAGTCTGCATGTCAAACTTTTCATAGGAGCTACTGTTGTCTTATGGCTGATACTGATCTCTGTTTCAACCTTTTCATGATTGAGTTTTTTTGGTGGGGGGGGGGTTTTTTGGTTTTGGGGTTTTTTTGGTTTTGGTTTTTTTTTTCCTTCCATGAGGTATGAGTACATGAAGTACAGGAAAATAAAGCCAATGTAAAGCAACCAAGCAAGAGAACATTTTTTCTTACACATAGATGGCCGCAACTCAACTCCATTTTATTGTAGCAATACTGCAGAAACAGACAGTGGAAGCAACACTTCCACAGTTATACAAGAGTCTTAGGAGAGGTGCTCAAAAATAGCTATTTAAGCACTGTAGGAGAGGACACCCTGGAACATTTACAATGTAGCCAACTGAAAATGGATTAAGTTTTAACAACACTAAGGAAATAATGTCATGCTAAAAAACTAACACTGTATTTGAATGCTATATTCTGTTGTCATTTGTATCTAGAGAGAAAATAAGCATATTACAGATATGAGGCAAAATATATATCCAGCATTTCTTGTAATACTAAGCAATATTCAAACAGAGGTAAACTGTGTTTATTGTTAATGATACAGAACTGAAGAAAAGGCTGCTGAGGGATATTATTTGGGATTTCAGGAAAGGAAAAGACAGACACAATACACATGCCACAGAGTAAAATTTTTTAAAAGATCTGAGAAAAAGTCTGACAACAGTTTAGCCAGAAGTAGTCTGTACCTGATTTTGTGACAGTACATCTTCACCTTGGATCTGCCAGCTTTGAGGGTCATGCCAACAATCCTGAAAATTAAAACACTTATTCTGTGTACAAAGTGACCAAGTGACCAAGCCTACCTAACAACAGCAACAATAAAAAGTCACAAATTCTTTGCTGAAACAACACAAGTGATTTGGGCAGTATTGAAGGATAACAGAAATTATCTACAACAGTCCTCAGTGTCTTCGCAGTCTGTATTCAATCAAAAAGTTCAATCTGGCATTGAAGAAAATGTTTCACAGTATCAATTATGAAACAAGAGAAGTAAAAGTGGCAAGGTATGTGCTAAAGCACATGCACTAAAACAGCACTAACAGGACAATACTTGTAAGCACCTCCAGAGACGCAAAAATCCCAAGTAATGCCTTATACATCAGTCATCTATCACACTTGGATATCACAACATAACTGTCAGAACTGGAGCTAAACTTGAAGATGCCTGAGGGTTTTTATTACTTTGTTGATTAGTCTGGTCAAATCTGAAGACATAAGTGACAGAATTAGCCTCATCTATATTTAGTGGATATATTTAGCCGGCTAAGTCATATTTAAAAGTGACCAGCTGATGAAAATATGTTGACTGGTTTAGATGAGAAGAAAATCCCAGCAAATCAGAAGGGAAGAAATATTCATAGAGTGCATAGTTCACTGTGGAAACAAAACCCAATCAAACCCTAAGTTTCCCATTTTGAAATTAGGCCAGCTAGCAAAACAACAAAAGAACACCGGAAATTTAGGAAGGATTGTTGAGATAGCAGCTTATAACATGATAAAAACAACATCAACTTGGAAAGGAACCTGATTGCAAGAGCTCATGTAAGTTATCAGTTTCAAGGAAAGTAAAATTCTGTTTGTTGTTAGAAGTACTAAAATGCACAGAATCCATATTCTATCAAGAATCCAGCAAATGACAAAATTAAGCCAAGTGACAAAAGTTTAAGTCACAGCCAACAAAAGACCAGAAGGCTCTTACAAGTCCATAAAAGGACTATAAGAGGATTCCAAGATCCATTTATTATGGCAGAGGGGTAAGAGAAGAACTGTGCATTTGTCTGTTCCTGCAGGAAAGTTATGCCTAACGAAAACCTTCTGTGTGGCCTGAGGGAACACAAGGGGCAATGTGAACATCCAACTTGGAAGAGAGCAAGCCTGACTAAGAACAGCAACAAATAAACACACTCGAGCACTGGGATCCTACTTGCTCACAGGTTAGTCATCTCTCAACAGCAGTGCCAGGCTCCGTAAGGTGTTTTTTTCTGGTACAAGAC